>NC_067147.1:2067888-2400388 GCF_903995435.1 Acomys russatus
CTATAGAGACAAGGGACAGCAGAAGCAGCCAATAACATTTCACAAATAGGTAGTATATGACCAGCACCTGACTGACATGTGATTCTATGACAACTCTGGAGATGCCACAAGCCAGTGCCAGTGCTCAACCTGGTCGGCTTTGGGTTCACCATGTCAATCCAGAATGAGATTTATTCTGATGAAAAGACAGGCCTCATTGTGAGTGTTTCTCCTTAGAACAGCTGTTTGCATGAAAACCTTTCAATACAAATCAGTACCAATACCAGTCCAGTTAGAAACTCTTCAAAATTCCCAAGGCATGAAATTCAAAGGGAATAAGACATGTGTGTGTTGAGAAGTCGGTATGTATCAAATGATAATCTTAGTGCTAAAGTCATTGTCCCAGTTTGTGCGTAAGGCACAGCACAAACTCATCTTGTCTAACTTCAACTCAGGGTGATTTCTGGTGCTCAAGTCCAGGGAAAGGAAAAAAAGGTTTAAAATTCCTGGCTGGGGCCAAGGTAAATAGCAAAATGCAATGTCATTTGCTAGGTAAGAACATTTGAAGCAAACAAAGCCTAATGTGTTAGGCATGAAATAAATTACTCTAGAAGATAAGGACAATGCTAAGTAATATTCTAGAAAATTTAACTACTTATTAATCAGTTTAACTTTTTTCAAGGGCAAATAAGAAAAATTGTATTTATTCAATATAACCGTATTGGGAGGAGGTTCAGAGGAACTCCGGCAAATCCCTGAAGTCTGTGGTCAGGTCCTGAAGAGAGATCAAAGTTCAAGTGGAGAGTCTATTAGTCATAAATTCATACAGTCCAGGTAGAGAGCTTTCATTGGAGCTTGGCAAACTAACAACTGCTGCTGCCTGAGTGAGGCACTCTTACCAGCTCACCAAGGAAAAATCGTTGATGCTGCAAGCCAACTCCATAGTGAATGCCTTGTGATTGCTGGCCACAGGATGAAAGGTTGTAGATACCAGGGCTTAACTCCCTGCTGAATGAGCCATTGACTCTTTTGTGTGTCTTTTGGTCCCTGCTTTCTCAACAGACTTATCTTAGAGATAGAACAAACTACTTTACCCCTAAGACAGCAGTTTTCAACCTGTGGCTCAAAACTCCTTTGAGGTCACATATCAAATCTCCTGCATATCAGATATTTTTATTATTATTCATAACAGTAACAAAATTTCAGCTATGAGGTAGCAAGGAAATAATTTTATGGTTGGGGCTGTCATAACATGAACTCCATCAGAGATTTGTAGCGTTAGGAAGGTGGAGAACCACTACTCTAGGACAAGGCCTGTATTACTTCTACACATAGGGACTTTGCTATTTAGACTGTTGAGAGGTCCCACTTTATTCCAGCTGAGTCACCATGTTGGTTGGGCAGATGTAAAGCCTGGACTCCCAAGGTAAAAAAAAAAAATCCTAGCAGAGATAAAGAGCTCCAAAATATGGAGGCTAGTTTCTCTCTTCCTAAATATGGGCTAGAGTTACCATTCTCTTCCAATGCATGAAGATGAATGCGAGGTGCTGAAAGCCTTTAGATTGTGTCTTGTTCTCTCTGTGTCACAGGTCAGATCTCTAATGGCCAACAAATCTCCGTGGTGAAAGTTTGGTCCTCATCCCATTGACTTATAAAAGTTAAAGAAAACGTGTGGCCGAGCTAGAAGTCTATAGGTCACTGGATTATGTTCGGTGTGTGTGTGTATGTGTGTGTGAGTATATGGGTGCATGTGTGTGTGTTTTGTGTGTGTTTGTAGAAGCCAGTGATTTACTTCACTTGCCATTCTTCCTTTCTCTCCACTTTATTTTTTGTCATGTATACAATATATTTATTGATTTTATAGAGTCTTACTTTTTTGTAATCTCATTAGCTTTCTATGAGTTGCCTGGAAAATTGTTCAAAATAAATTACTAAATTAATTTGAAAATGGTCTATTTGCATTAAGTTCTGATATTCTAAGTTGAATGCTTACTTTTTTATAAGATGCCCAGAACAGTGTTTCCAGTTACTTCTCTGTCTCTCTCTCTCTGTCTCTCTGTCTCTCTCTGTGTGTCTGTCTGTCTCTCTCTCTGTATGTATGATTTATACTATTTACTTTCTCACCAAGGGCAAGTTCTTTCCTCTGCTCTTGAAATTAGACTGACCTTTTAGCATGTTTTAAGTGATAGAAGCGTTTGCCTATTGATTTTATTTAACCATAAGAGGAAATTTCAAATTTTCTAAGCTTCTCCCGTTGCCTCTGAAAAAAATCAGGCAAAGATCCCATACAATACTGTGAGAAGGTCCTAGTAAATATATAGAGAGTCCACACAGAGGAGAACAAAGGCCGGTTTTAAGGCAGGACTTCTTGCTCAAGTTCATCAGCTAACTAAGACCAGCTGGCCCATGAGTTCCACACATTTTCTTTTTTCTGGCCTCTGAGACTCAGTTTTGGGGTTACAAATGACACTTCTGCACTTTTATAAAAGTTCATATGTCCAACTCAAGTTTATAACTGCTGTGAACCAGTCATCATGAAAGTTATCACCTTGATGGATGTGGTAGCTCATGTCTTTAATCTCAGCACCAAGGAGGCAGAGGCAGGTGGATGGCTGTGAGTTTGAGGACAGCCTGGTCTACAAACAAGTCCAGGACAGCAAAGGCTACACAGAGAAAGCCTGTTTCAAAAAAAAAAAAAAAAAGAAAAGAAAAGAAAAGAAAAGAAAGAAAAAAAGAAAAGGAAACAAACAATGAAAAAGTTATCATTTTAATTAGAACTTAGCTCATCTGCCAATCACTCAATGCCGGTGGTAAAATCTTCACCTGTATCTCCATTCTCCATGTAAATCCAGTGTAAACAATTATGCTTGTTTATTGGTTTTCAGTTACTTTTAAAACTGTGTTTAGAGCATCACATGGGTTCTCTTCTATACAGCTCATTAATGTACACGTTACTACACAGCTCCTTTTTTTCTGAAGTAAGACACCTATCTCTCATTAGTTTTATCTGTTCTAAGCCTGTGGGCACATGTCATGAAATATGTTTCTTCTTCCATGAAGCCCTCCTGGATTCCCTCAAACTAGTTAGCCCCTTTGCACTGCCATTCCTTCCTAACTTCCATAATCATGTTTATTCGAAGTCTAAACTTAGTATTTTCTTTATCATCAATAACTAATCTCCATAAACTTGGTATGACTTATTCCTAGATCATTACCTGCAAGAGATTCATAAAACATTTGTTCACTTAAAAAATGGTTACAGGAACAAAACAAGGGCAAAGAATGTTCTCTTTGCTGCTGACACCTGGAAAGCCCCCTTTATGAGTTCCAGAATCCCCCTGTAAGTGTTTTGTGCAGATTTCTACCCAGCTTCTAACTCAGGAAATGGACCTTCAGCTTCAGGTATAAGTGTCATTTCTCTCCTAGAGACAAAGCATGTTTGAGGAAGAATTCCTAAAACTACTATTGGAGTTGACAAACCAACCAGTGAATCTGTATTTAGCAGGAACGGTAATTTGTAAATGGAGTGAACTTTTGTCTTGATAAGTGTCAAAATACTTCAGTTTTACAGGCACAAATGAAGATGCTATTTCCCCAGTAATTATCTTAAAAAACAACAGGTATATTTGAGTACATTGAAATTTTTCTATGTGACTACAAGTGACATGACAATTAAAATGTAAGAAAACTGACAAGGACACTTGACAAAAAGTGCTCCTGTCACTACTTTGAAGGAACTTTTACAAGCTAATAGAAACAGAAGAGGGAGGATCATTTGCTATTAATAAGAAAGAAGGGGTGTGCAAGATACAAATCAAACATAAGCAAAATCACTAAAATAGTTTATCATAAAGTTTAAAACAGTAAAATATCGAGGAAATATTGTACTACTATCTGCACTAAACTACTGATTAAGAGCTATATCTCCATAACGTTCTCATGGAAGAATCGTGTGGACAAGTGAAGAATTCATCCAGTGGCATGAATGCATGCATATGTTTATAAACACATTCTTACACACAACTATTACAAAAACATCTGCATTCACATGTGCAGTATACATGCTCATGGAATATGATTATATAGAATGCTAGTGTGGTTAACGTGGGTGGATCAGGAAATTCTTTTTTTCCCCCAGAGGAAAGGGTTTCTTTTATCTCACATGTCCTGATCACAGTCTACCATGAAGGGAACTCAGGGCAAGAATTTAAGACAGGAACCTGGAGGCAGAAGCTGACACAGAGGAAATGGTAGGAGAGTTCTTACTGGATTATTTCTCATGGATTGCTTCGTAGGCTTTCTTTCTTTTTTCTTTTTTCCCCCTTTCATCCCTTTACAGCCTGATCCCAGGTCCCCTCCCTCCTCTCCTCTCAGTCCCATCTTCCTGGCCCCTTCACCCATTGCCCCCTCTCCCCTTTCTCAGAGAAGGGGAGGCCCTCAATGGGTACCAAACCACCCTGGCACATGAAATCACAGTAAGACTAAATGCATCCCCTCCCTTTGAGGCCAGACAAGGCATGCCAGCTAGGGGAAAGGGATCCAAAATCAGGCAACAGAATCAGAGACAGCCTCTACCCAATTTTTAGGGAACGTATATTATGACGAAGCTGTATGTCTGCTGTATATATCTATGGGTTTAAGTTCCAGCTTAGGCATGCTATTTGTTGGTGGTTTAGTCTCTGGGAGCCCTATGGGCCCAGGCTAGTTGATTCTGCACGTCTTCTTGTAGTGTCCTTGACTTCTCAGGCTCCTTCTATCCTTCAAATGCTTCCCCCAAACTCCCCTAGTTCAGCCTATTGTTTGGCTGTGGGTCTCTGCATCTTTTCCCATCAGCTGCTGGGTGGAGCCTCTCAGAGGTCAGTTATGCTACACTCCTGTCTGCCAGGATGACAGAGAATCATTTAGCTCTCTCTCGTGAGCTTAGTCACAGGATGGCTCTGTCCTTGGTTTTCCATTCCTTCAATCTCAGCTCTGTCTTTATCCATGTATTTCTTGAAGGTAAGACAAAAAGAGAGATCAGAAAGAAAGAGATAAAATTAAAAAGAAAGGAAGAAGGGAGGGAGGGAGAAAAAAGATAGAAGAGAATGAAAAGAGAAAAAGGAAAGAAAATACAACAGCAAAATATCCCAGTGTAAAAATGAGGCATAAAACTAAACAGAATTCTCAACAGAAGAATCTCTAATGCCTGAAAAGCACTTAAAGAAATGTTCAAAGTCCTTAGTCATCAGGGAAATGCAAATTAAAATTACTCTGAGAGTCCATCTAACACCCATCAGAATGACTAAGATCAAAAATTCCAATAACAGAATATACTGTTGAGGATATGGAGAAGGGGAACACTCCTTCATTGCTGGTGGGAGTGCTAACTAGTACAACCACTGTGGAAATCAATCTGATGCTTTCTCCAAAAACTGGGAATAGGTCTACTTCAAGACCCAGTTATACCACTCCTGGGCCTATATACAAAAGATGTTCCATTATACCACAAGGACACTTGCTCAACAGTATTCACAGCAGTTTTATTCATAATAGACAGAATCTGAAAATCTAAATGTCCCTCAATCAAAGAATGGATAAAGAGAATGTGCTACATTAACACAATGGAATACTACTTAGCTAGTAAAAACAAAGACATCACACAATTTGCAGGGAAATGGGTGGAAATAGAAAAGGTCATTCCAAGTGAGGTAACCCAGACCCAGAAAGACACACATGGTATGTACTCACTTATAAGTGTGTATTAGCCATAAAGTACAGAATAACCATGCTACAATCCTTAGACCCGAAGAAGTCAGGGAAGGCCTAAGGGAGGAGACTTGAATCTCACTCAGAGGGGAAATAAAATAGACATATGAAATAGAAGGAAGGAGTGAACTGGGTAGGAGAGGGAATGGGGAGAATAAAGGAGGTGGGAATCAGGTCAGGTGGGGAGGTGGGAAAGTTAAATCATTGGGGGGCCATCTCTGAGACAGGGGAGGCTCCGAAGAGTCTATGGGGATAACTCTAAGACTCTTCACAGTGGAAGATATGGAGCTTAAGGTTGGCATTTCTTGCAGCCAGATGAGCTTTCCAGTGGAGGATATCAACCCACCCATAAAACTTTTGACCCAAAATTATATTCTTTAATTCATTAAAGTGTGTGTGTGTGTGTGTGTGTGTGTGTGTGTGTGTGTGTGTGTGTGTGTGCATGAGTGTGTGTGCGTGTGTGTTTGTGCATTCATGCATGTGTGCATGCAGACAGGTGTATGTCACAGAAAATGTACTGAGGTCAGAGTATCCTTTTTTAAGACACAGACTTGCAGTTCATGGCTGCATATGTCAGGCCAGGAAGCTTGATATTTCCTGCTCTGCCTTCCATCTCACAACTGCCAAAACTATAACTTCATGCTACCATGAATTGTTTTGCATAGGTCATAAGAATCTGAACTCAGATCTTCATGCCTCCACAGTTAGCACTTGATGCATCATACTCACCAGGCATCTTCCAGCTTGTTTACCGTATTTTTTGGACTATAAGACGCACCTGACCTTTAGACGTATCCAGTTCTTCGATCAGTAAAACAAGAAAAATAGTAAAAACAGCAATCAGACCCTAAGGCGCACCCTAATCCCCCATCCCACTTTGGGGGGGAGTGGGTTTTATGCTCTGAAAAATATGGTATTTAACTCTTAGTTGTTAAGGTTTGATATTTACCCAAGTAAACTAAAATCCATAGCTATTTCTTTTATTACAACTAGAAAAGCAAGATTTAATGCATAAATATAAATCCAAGATCACCTTTACATATTGTAAGTGTGGGCTGCTGAGATGCTTCAGTAAGGGAGGCTCTTATGGCCGAGCGTGATCACCTGAGTTCGGTTTTTGGTACTCATAAGGTTGAAGGAGAAAATTAGCTAGTGCATTAAGAACTCTAACCTCCAATGACCAACAGTGACAGACATGTGTACATGCTTGTACATGCACACACATCCACATACATATATGCACACACAGGCATGTATATCCACACAAAGACACAATGGATAGATGCACAAACACACACAAAGATAAATTTAAAATGTAATATGTTTTAAAAATATCTTTGATTTTTTCAGTAATAGAAAATACTGAGAACTTCCATCAAGACTCTGTCTGATGAAAATATTTTTGAATAATTCAAACACTGATACTATATACTTTCCACAGCTTTCTTTCATAAACTCCCACAAACCCCATACTAGCTTTTTTTTTTTTTTTTTTTTTTTTTTTTTTTTTTTTCGCTCTCATTTTTTTTTTTTTTTTTTTATTAATTAATTTTCTTGTTACATCTCAATGTTATCCATCCCTTTTATCCTCCCATTCCGTCCCCCCCCCCCCCATTTCCCATTATTCCCCTCCCCTATGACTGTTCCTGAGGGGGATTACGTCCCCCTATATATTCTCATAGGGTATACAAGTCTTCTTCTTGGCTACTTGCTGTCCTTCCTCTGAGTGCACCAGGTCTCCCCCTCCAGGGGACATGGTCAAATGTGAGGCACCAAGAGTATGTGAGAAAGTCGTATCACACTCTCCACTCAACTGTGGAGAATATTCTGACCATTGGCTAGATCTGGGAAGGGGTTTAAAGTTTACCTCCTGTATTGTCCTTGGCTGGTGCCTTAGTTTGAGCGGGACCCCTGGGCCCAAATCTGCCTATCATATTGTTCTACTTGTAGATTTCTAGGACCCTCTGGATCTTTTATTTGCTTGTTCTCCCATGCGTCTCTCATTTAGAGTCCCAATAGATGCCTTACCCTCTGTCCCAGTTTCCTGGTAAGTGAAGGCTTTCGTGGGACATGCCCCTGGGCTAGTATGCAGATATAAGTGAGTATATACATTTGATTCTTTCTGCTTCTGGGTTAACTCACTCATTATGATCATTCTAGCTCAATCCAATTTATCAACAAATTCGGGAATTCCTTGTTTTAATAGCTGAGTAGTATTCCATAGTGTATATGTACCACAGTTTCTTTATCCACTCTTCTACTGAGGACACTTAGGCTGTTCCATGTTCTGGCTATTATGAATAAGGCTGCTATGAACATGGTTGAGCAAATTTTCTTGTTGTGTGCTGGAGCATCTTCTGGGTATATTCCAAGGAGTGGAATAGCTGGGTCTTGAGGAAGCCCTATTCCCATTTTTCTGAGATAGCACCAGATAGATTTCCAAAGTGGCTGTACTAGTTTGCATTCCCACCAGCAATGAAGAAGTGTTCCTCTCTCCCCACATCCTCGCCAGCATGTGGGTGTCGCTTGAATTTTTGATCTTAGCCATTCTGATGGGTGTAAGATGGAATCTCAGAGTTGTTTTGATTTGCATTTCCCTGATGACTAAGGAGGTTGAGCATTTCTTTAAGTGTTTCTCAGCCATTTGATATTCCTCTGATGAGAATTCTCTGTTTAGTTCCAAGCCCCATTTCTCAATTGGGTTATTCGGTTTGGTGGTGTTTAATTTCTTGAGTTCTTTATATATTTTGGATATTAGACCTTTGTCAGATGTAGGGTTGGTGAAGATTTTTTCCCAGTCTGTAGGCTGTCGCTTTGTTCTCTTGACAGTGTCTCCTGCCTTACAGAAGCTTCTCAGCCTCATGAGGTCCCATTTATTAATGGTTGACATTAAGGCCTGGGCCGTTGGTGTTCTGTTCAGGAAGTTGTCTCCTGTGCCAATATGTTCCAGGCTCTTCCCACTTTTTCTTCTAAGTGAGTTAGTGTCTCTGGTTTTATGTTGAGGTCTTTAATCCACTTGGATTTGAGTTTTGTGCAAGGTGACAAATATGGGTCCAGTTTCATTTTTTTACACATAGACCTCCAGTTAGACCAGCACCATTTGTTGAAGATGCTACCCTTTTTCCATTGAATGGATTTGGCTTCTTTGTCAAAAATCAAGTGACCATATGTGTGTGGATTCATATCTGGGTCTTCGATTCGATTCCACTGATCAACCAGCCTGTTGCTGTGCCAGTACCATGCTGTTTTAAGTACTATTGCTTTATAGTACAGTTTGAGATCAGGTATCGAGATTCCTCCGGAGCATCTTTTATTGTACCAGATTGTTTTAGCTATTCGGGTTTTTTTGTTTTTCCATATGAAGTTCAGAATTGAACTTTCAATGTCTTTAAAAATGTGTAGTTATTTTGATAGGGATTGCATTGAATCTGTAGATTGCTTTTGGTAGGATGGCCATTTTTTACTATGTTTAATTCTCCCGATCCATGAGCAAGGAAGATCACGCCATCTTCTCAGGTCATCTTCAATCTATTTCTCAGAGTTTTGAAATTTTTTTCATACAAGGTCCTTCACTTGCTTAGTTAGGGTAACTCCTAGATATTTTATATTGCTTGTGGCTAATGAAGGAGTGTGTGGTTTTCCTAATTTCTTCCTCTGCAAGCTTGTCATTTGTGTATAGGAAGGCTACAGACTTTTTTGAGTTAATTTTGTATCCAGCCAATTTGCTGAAGGTGTTTATCAGCTTTAGGAGTTCTCTGGTGGAGTTTTGAGGGTCACTTATGTACACTATCATATCATCTGCAAAGAGGGATAATTTGACTTCCTCCTTTCCCATTTGGATCCCCTTGATCTCCTTTTGTTGTCTTATTGCTCTGGCTAGAACTTCGAGTACTATATTGAAGAGATATGGAGAGAGTGGGCAGCCTTGCCTTGTTCCCGATTTGAGAGGAATTTCCTTGAGTATCTCACCATTTACTTTGATTTTGGCTATTGGCTTGCTGTATATAGCCTTTATTATGTTGAGGAAAGTGCCTTGTATCCCCGATCTCTCTAAAACTTTAAACATGAATGGGTGTTGAATTTTATCAAATGCTTTCTCTGCATCCAAGGAGATAATCATGTGGTTTTTTATTTTCAGTTTGTTTATATGATGGATTACATTGATGGATTCCGTATATTAAAACCATCCCTGCATGCCTGGAATGAAGCCTACTTGGTCATGATGAATGATATCTTTGATGTGCTCCTGTATTCGTTTTGCAAGTATTTTATTTAGTATTTTTGCATCTATGTTCATAAGAGAAATTGGTCTGAAATTCTCTTTCTTTGTTGAGTCTTTGTGAGGTTTAGGTATCAATGAGACTATGCCTCAAAGAATGAATTTGGTAATTTTGCATCCATTTCTATCTTTTGGAGTAGCATGAAGAGTATCGGTATTAGCTCGCCCTAAAGGTCTGGTAGAATTCTGCACTGAAACCATCTGGCCCTGGGCTTTTTTTGGTTGGGAGACCATCGATGATTGCTTCTATTTTCTGTCGGGGAAATGGGACTATTTAACTTGTTTATCTGTTCTTCACTCAACTTTGGCAAGTGAACTTGATCAAGAAAATCGTCCATTTCCCTTAGATTTTCAAATTTTGTGGCGTATATGCCTTCAAAGTAGGATCTTATGATTCTTTGAATTTCATCAGTGTCTGTTGTTATGTCTCCCTTTTCATTTCTGATTTTGTTCATTTCAATACTGTCTCTCTGCCTTTTAGTTAGTTTGGCTAATGGTCTGTCTATCTTGTTGATTTTCTCAAAGAACCAGCTTTTGGTTTTGTTGATTCTTTGGACTGTTTTCTTAGTTTCTAATTGTTAATTTCAGCCCTGAGTTTGATAATTTCCAGGCGTCTACTCCTCTTGGGTGTTTCTGCTTCTTTTTTTTCTAGGGCTTCCAGTTGTGTTGTTAAGATGCTTATGTGCGATGTTTCCAATTTCTTTTTAAAGGCACTTAGTGCTATGAATTTTCCTCTTAGCACTGCTTTCAATGTATCCCACAAATTTGGGTATGTTGTTTCTTCATTTTCATTGAATTTCAGAAACTCCTTGATTTCTTTCTTTATTTCTTCCCTGACCCAGGTGTCATTTAGCAGAGAGTTGTTTAGTTTCCACAAACGTGTAGGCTTTTTGTTATTTCTGTTGTTGTTGAATTGCAGCCTAAGAGCATGGTGATCTGATAGGATACAAGGTATTATTTCAATCCTCTTGTATCTGTTGAGGCTTGCTTTGTGACCTACGATGTGATCAATTTGGAGAAGGTTCCATGGGGTGCAGAGAAGAAGGTGTATTCTTTCTTGTTTGGGTGAAAGGTTCTATAGATATCTGTTAGATCCATTTGACCCATGGCATTGGTTAATGATGTTATTTCTCGGCTTAGTTTCTGTTTCAATGACTTATCCTTCAGTGAGAGTGGGGTGTTGAAGTCTCCCACTATTATTGTGTGGGGATCGATGTGTGGTTTAAGCTTTTTTAGGAGATCTTTTACATATGTGGGTGCCCTTGTATTGGGAGCATAGATGTTCAGAATTGTGATGTCATCTTGGTTGACTTTACCTTTGATGAGTATGAAGTGTCCTTCCTCATCCCTTTTGATTAATTTTGGTTGAAAGTCTATTTTGTTCGATACTAAAATGGCTACACCTGCTTGCTTCTTGTGACCATTTGCTTGGAATATTTTTTTCCAACCTTTTACCCTGAGGTAATGCCTTTCATTATGGGTGAGATGTGTTTCTTGGATGCAGAAGAATGTTGGGTCTTGTTTATGTACCCATTCGGTTAGTCTGTGTCTTTTTATTGGAGAATTGAGGCCATTGATGTTGAGAGATATTAATGACCAGTGACTGTTAAGAGTCTTAATTTTGATGTTGTTTCCAGTCGAGCGTTTGTGTAGTTGTGTTTTTGCCATGGGATAGTTATCTATTTCCTGGGTAGTTTTGGTTGTAGCTTGACCCTTTGGGATGGAGTTTTCCTTCTAGTACCTTCTGTAAAGCTGGGTTTGTGGATAGGTTACTGTTTGAATTTGTTTTTGTCATGGAATATTTTGTTTTCTCCATCAATGGTTATTGATAATTTTGCTGGGTAAAGTAGTCTGGCCTGGCATCTGTGTTCTCTTAGGGTTTGCAGGATCTCTGTCCAGGCCCTTCTGGCTTTTATGGTCTCTGCTGAGAAGTCAGGTGTAATTCTGATAGGTTTACCATTAATGTTATTTGGCCCTTTTCCCTTGCAGCTTTTAATATTTTTTCTTTGTTCTGCATGTTTTGTGTTTTGATTATTATGTGGCGGGCAGTTTTTCTTTTCTGGTCAATTCTATTTGGTGTTCTGTAGGCCTCTTGTATGTTTATAGGCATCTCTTTCTTTAGATGGGGAAATTTTCTTCTATGATTTTGTTGAGAATAGTTCTGGGCCCTGGAGTCTGATGTCTTCTCTTTCTTCAATGCCTATTATCCGCAAATTTCTTCTTTTCATGGTGTCCTTAATTTCTTGGATGTTTTGTGTCAGGAGTTTTCCAGATTTGGCATTTTCTTTAATGGTTGATTCAATATCTGTGATTGTATCTTCTAGCCCTGAGATTCGTTCTTCCATCTCTTGGATTCTGTTAGAAAAGCTCACCTCTGTGTTGCTCGCCTTCTTCTCTGAGGTCTCACGTTCTCGTTTTCTTCTGTCTGTGTGTTTATCATTGAATCCATTTTCATTTTCAGATCTTGAACTGATTTTTTGATTTCTTTCATCTGATTTTTGTATATTCCTGAGTTTCTTCCATTGCCTCTTTATAGGTCTTCAGAGCTTGAACAGTTTTAGTTATTTCTTTCATCTGGTTGTTTGCATTTTCCTGCAATTTTTCCAGTTCCACTCTATGTGCTTCTTTTATGTCTCTCACCTGTTTGTCTGCGTCTTCCTGCATTTGATTACGAATTTTATTTGTTTCCTCCATTATCATCCTCATTACTAAGGATTTGAGGTCATTTTCTTGTATTTCCGTTGTATTTGAGTTCTCTGGGTGGTTTTCTTTGGGATAGCTGGAAACTGGAGACGCCATGTTGTTTTGGGGTTTTTTGCGTATGCTTTTTCGTTGTCCTTTAGACATCTTGCCGTCTTTGTTTTTGTTGGGTAGCTTCCAGAGTTGAATGGAGGGTGTCTGATGATAGATTCACTTGTTTTCTTACGATTTCCCTAGGCTGCGAGCTCAAAGCTTCACTGGTGTGGATGTTAGGAGGTTAGCCCTGTTGTTTCTGGTCTCTCACAGCCAGTGATCCTCAGTCCCTCTCTGCTGTGGATCCTGCAATTGTTCTGGGTCTCTGAATGAGCGTTGGGTCAGGCCAAGGTATCCACAGCCTTCTGTGTTCCCTGCCAAGTCCAGCCAGGAGCACTGGGACCGAACCACGGGCAGAACTCAGCTAGATTCTCAGGGCCAGAACCGTCTGCCAAGCTCAGCTAGGGATTTTGGGCCCAAAATGCACACAGGGCCCAGCCAGAATTTTTGGGCTGGGACTACGCACCAAGCTCCACTAGGGCCTTTTGGCCCAAAGTGCGTGCTGTGGTCAGTTATTGACTCAGGGCCCGAACTGACCACCAATCTCAGCCAGGAATTCTGGATTCAAACTGTACACTGTGTCCAACCAGAGTCTTAGAGCTGGTGGAACCGAGAGCTCTGTCCAGCCTGTGCCACAGCAGGAGAACTGCGGCTGCTCTGAGTTAGCGCCAGTGGTGGAACAAGTGCTCCGCCCGGACTGTGTCACCGCAGGGGAGCTGCCGCTGAGCTGAGGTGGTGCCTAGGATGGAACCGAGCACGTCACCAAGCCTGCGCCACAGCAGGAGAACTGCGGCTGCTCTGAGTTAGCGCCAGTGGTGGAACAAGTGCTCCACCCGGACTGTGTCGCCGCAGGGGAGCTGCCGCTGAGCTGAGGTGGTGCCTAGGATGGAACCGAGCACGTCACCAAGCCTGCGCCACAGCAGGAGAACTGCGGCTGCTCTGAGTTAGCGCCAGTGGTGGGACAAGTGCTCCGCCCAGACTGTGTCCCCGCAGGGGAGCTGCCGCTGAGCTGAGGTGGTGCCTAGGATGGAACCGAGCACGTCACCAAGCCTGCGCCACAGCAGGAGAACTGCGGCTGCTCTGAGTTAGCGCCTGTGGTTGAAACCAAGTGCTCCGCCCGCACTGTGTCCCCGCAGGGGAGCTGCCGCTGAGCTGAGGTAGTGCCTAGGATGGAACCGAGCACGTCACCAAGCCTGCGCCACAGCAGGAGAACTGCGGCTGCTCTGAGTTAGCGCCAGTGGTGGAACAAGTGCTCCGCCCGCACTGTGTCCCCGCAGGGGAGCTGCCGCTGAGCTGAGGTGGTGCCTAGGATGGAACCGAGCACGTCACCAAGCCTGCGCCACAGCAGGAGAACTGCGGCTGCTCTGAGTTAGCGCCAGTGGTGGAAAAGTGCTCCGCCCGGACTGTGTCCCCGTAGGGGAGCTGCCGCTGAGCTGAGGTGGTGCCTAGGATGGAACCGAGCACGTCACCAAGCCTGCGCCACAGCAGGAGAACTGCGGCTGCTCTGAGTTAGCGCCAGTGGTGGAACAAGTGCTCCGCCCGGACTGTGTCCCCGCAGGGGAGCTGCCGCTGAGCTGAGGTGGTGCCTAGGATGGAACCGAGCACGTCACCAAGCCTGCGCCACAGCAGGAGAACTGCGGCTGCTCTGAGTTAGCGCCTGTGGTGAAACCAAGTGCTCCGCCCAGACTGTGTCACCGCAGGGGAGCTGCCGCTGAGCTGAGGTAGTGCCTAGTGTGGAGCAGCGTGCTCAACTAAGCCTGCGCCACAGCAGGGGAGCTATGGCCACGCTGAGTTAGTGCCTCAGGCAGAATTGTTTGCTGGGCCGGGCCAATACCCGGGACTCTGGGGCCGAACTGTCCGCCGAGTCCAATCTGGGTCCAAAGGCTCCACGCGACCCAAATCCTGCCCCGAGTCCCCTCTCCCGCAGCAATTCCCACCAGCCACCACACCAATCGCCTCCACCGGAAGGCTATGAGCTGCAAACCTCAGCCGCCGCTGCTGGTGCTGCTGGTGCTGCCGCCTCTACCACTGCCGCTCCGATCAGAGAAAAACCACGCTCCTCCCGTGTGCAGGGGCACGCAGGTCCTCCGCACCCTGGTCCCTCCGAACCGTGGAGCACTCCCGCTGCCGTGATGTTCGGACCTCGGTGTTCCTGGCTCAGAAATCTGTGCAATTCCCTGAATTGTTCACTGGAGCCTCCAAACGCGGTCCACACTGCTCGCCGCCATCTTGGATCCTCCATACTAGCTTTTAATAGTATAATTTTACATTCTTTATACAACTATCAAAGTTAGTACTTTAAACTTTCCCAAAACTCATCCATCACATTAGTAGGGAAAATTGGAGTATGCCTTCCCATTCCCAAAGAAAATTAAAGCCATCTGCTAATTTTGCACCGTACCTCACCTAAATGTTTTTGCAAAATCGCGTAACTTGAGTAAACTCAAGAAAGGAGGCAAGCTGAGCCAACCATTCTTTAATCTTTGACTGAGGACCACGTGGTGGAGCCCACACCATCAGCAGAGGAATGCTTTTTGTACAGGGGGGCTTCTTAGAATAAAAATAAATAAATTGTCTGTCCCTGAATTTTGTTTCATTTCATAATGGTTAGCAAATGAGCTGGGCTGCTTTGGTAGGTCAGAGGAAGACTGTCAAATCATCGTTTTTATCTTTCTTTTGCCACAAATTTTCTACAGACCCCTAAGGGGCAAATTTAGGAATGCAGATAAACCAGATGTGCTCATAAAAATTGAATGCATACCTGCACTGCCTACCAAAATGCTCCTGAAGTTCTCCATTGCATAACGTGTTCATTCCCTTTGCTGTCTTTCGTGGTCTCTTCAGGCAGCTTCCTGCCCGTCACTCCTGAGGCTGACAGACCGTCTCAGCTCTGAGAATGCTGGTGATGAAGCCCTTGCAAATAAGCCCATGTTGCATTATGTCAGCTTCAAATGAAATCATAACACAAAAAACACTAATAAGTTTATAGAAATTATAGAGTATTGAGTGAGATACAAGAATTTTACCTCATTTGTATATTCTTCTCTCCCTGGCTAGAAACATATGTTAGCACATGCTGTGTATTGATAGATTAACATATGCAATTACAATGTTTTGTCTGTGATACCGTACTTGAGGTTGTCTTCATGTTTTTATTTCTCAGGTTTAATATGTGAATGATGACCCCAATATGTGGGCTGGAAATTATCATGTAGTGCAAAAGAATGACTGTCTTTCTCACAAATACTGGGTATATGTCAGACAACCTTAGAATTTTTACAAACAATCTTAGGCTAACATAAGAATCGTACTTCTTAGAATTTCTATACAAAAGATGATTAGGAGGTCAAGAAGCCCATGAACGTTTGTTCTTGTTTGTTGCTGTTGTTGTTGTTGTTTTGTCATCATGGTTCACTATTCAACAAAGAATGGGTGTGTAGTGGCTAATAGAGGGATAATTTTTTCATATTTTAAAAAAATTTACATATATATTTATGTTATTATACATATATACAATAAACTACCTATAGCAAGAAAAACCATGACACAATCAGGAATTATATAAATGTTACATTTTTAGTGTTTTGGCTATTTGTATTTGACAACCACGAAGAAAACATGTTTCCTATCTTGGTGCATCTAAAATTATGGATATAATTCGATATCTATCACACCTTGTCATTATCAACTTAAAACATCTATCTAGACCTCAAAGTATCTTAACTCTTAAGCAATTAAGCTTAATTGTAAAACAAAGCTACTTGATCTTCAACCCCAACAGAGACTTGAGAAGGAATGAACTTGAATACCTGAGTATGCCAGGAGTACAGATTAGTAGATTTCTAAATGAGAAGATGACATAGATAGTCTGCCACTTGAATAGTCTCTCAAAACGTTATAACCTTGAAACATCTTCTTCAGCCTCCTGGCCCAATATATCTGACAGACATATTTGTGAGGCAGGAACTATTGAGGACTTGCTTACCTTTTCTTGGCAGAGATTGGCCATGTATATTCTTGAGATAAAAGTAGACTAGTAATTGATATGACCATGATTTAATCAACTAACAATAAACTTGTTTAACTTATTTATCCTAAACAGCCTGCAATAGCACTTTCAAAGTGTTAGAAATAGACCTTGTATTATAATTGAGTTCTATGGGTACAATACCTCATATTAGAGTAGAAACATATATATATATGTATATGTATATGTATATACATGTATTGTTAAGAATAATCTTACATTTGAATTCTATACCACTCTATCTAGAATTAAACTTATTTTGCATCTATATACAAAATTCTATACCTTGTGAGTGACAATTCAGGCATTAAGTTGAGGAGTAAATTCAATAATCTACTTTTTGTTCTATCATCCCTATATATTTCTATAATCTCCTTCTTTCTTTTCAAGCCCTATCTCCAAACCTATGACTATAAGGTAAAGGAAAAGAGAGACATCACTGAATCTAACATTTTTTCTCTCAATATAATACCAATGATAACTTGTAACCAACTCCCATTGATAGTAACCCTCTATAGCCCAAGAAGGCAATAAAAAACCTACCTGACCCCCTTAAAGGAAATAGAGCGTCGTTCTCTTAAGGTTTCTTCTGGCTGATTTGGGAAAAATAATCCCTTTGTAGGGGCCCAAATAAAATTGGGGAAATGGGAGAACAAGCTAGGAATCACATTTGTGGTCCAGTTTATAAGTGTTGAGAAATTCCATGCTTAATTAGAGTCCTGTGTGGGACAGTCTGAAATGCTGGACCAATTGGGATTGGAAGCTTTCTTTGAAAGTGTCTTGGGAGCTGTCTTGTTCTGATGAGGAATGGTAATTGAAGCACTTGGTGCTAGAACATGAAGGATACAAGATGTCTGTGTCTAGCATGCTGAGAGGAATGCATCATGTCAGTCTGATCCAATATCAGTGTCTGGTTCTTTTGTTCTGAAAGCATATAATTTCTCAAAAGCACTATACATGTGTGTTAAGGTATACATGATGCACAGAATAATTAAGACTGGTTTTCTGCTCTTTGTATGTGCAGGAAAAAAAAAGACATCTGTAAATCTTCATTCATGCCATATGAAGAATGGCATATAATAGTTATTCATAAGGATTCTGTAGCCACAAGAAGCCTTGTCTATGCCTAGACATTCACGTCTCAGCCAGTGTCAGAGCTAGTCCCATATAGTGGGATTAGCAATATAAGTTTCCTGCTGGTTCTACAGTTTAAATTCTTCACATCAGGATTGTATCTCCCTCTTTCATTCCCTTCTAATGTCCCCTCCCTCCCTCATCTCCTCTTCCTCCTTTCCTTAGTCCTCAGAAAGCGGAGCCCTCTTCCCCTAACACTTGACACCAGCCTATTAAGTATCATCTGTACTACCTGTGACCTTTTCCCCTGTAGCCTGGCAAAGCTGTCCTGCCAGGGGGGAGTGATCTAAGTTCGGTGGCCAGAGTGCATGTCCAAAGTAGTGCCTACTCTCCACAAGTTGGATCCACAAGGAGATCATGTCCTACATGGTCCTTGGTTGATATTTCTGTCTCTGTGTTGTAGTGTAGTTAGCCTGTATTATGTGGCTGATAGCTGCTTACGAGCGAGTACATACCATGTGTGTCTTTCTGGGTCTAGGTTACTTCACTAAGGATGATCTTTTCTAGTTCCATCCATTTGCCTGCAAATTTCAAGATTTCCTTGTTTTTTTGTAGCTGAATAGTATTCCATTGTGTAAATGTACCACAGTTTCTTTATCCATTCTTCGGTGGAGGGACATCTAGGTTGTTGCCAGATTCTGGCTAGTATGAATAAAGCCATTATCAACATAGTTGAGCAAATGTCCTTGTTGTATGGTAGAGCATCTATTGGGTATATTCCCAGGAGTGGTATGGCTGAATCTTCAGGCAGAGTTATTCCCAGTTTTCTGAAAAAGCATCAGATTGATTTCCAAAGTGGTTGTACAAGTTTGCACTCCCACGAGCAATGGAGGAGTGTTCCCCTTTCCCCACTTCCTCCCCAACATGCACTGTCACCTGAATATTTTTTTTATCTTAGCCATTCTAATAGTTGTAAGATGGAAACTCAGAGTCATTTGGAGTTGCATTTCTCTGATAACCAGGGATGTTGAGCATTTCTTTAAGTGTTTCTTAGCCATTCGATATTCCTCTGTTCAGAATCCTCTGTTTAGTTCTGTGTCCCATATTTAATTGAATTATTTGGTTTGGTTGTGTTTAATTTCTTGAGTTCTTTATACATTTTGAATACTAGCTTTTTGTCAAGCTTTTTCCCAGGCTTTCATTTTGTATAGAAGGATAATTTAAAGAGAATTAAAAACTAAAGTATATGACTAAAGACAAATTCATTAATTTCATTACAAATTGAACAAGTTTTAAAAATACAGGGATAAGTTTGTGAAATAATTCAATTTTGCATGTGGCTTAAGTAACTAAAGCTGCCTTTAACATAGTGATGGCTTGTAATTACTTAATATACCTAAGGTAATTGTGAAAATAATGAAGGTATTCATCAAAATAAAGCATGTTAACTATTATTTTAGAAGGAATAAATTGTTTGGGTTTATCAAGAGGTTAACACTAGGTTGAGGTCAAAAGAATTCACTATTATGACCTGAAATATTTCTTTTAAAAATTTATAACTCCAAACAAAAATAAAATTTAGGAAGTGGCATGCATTGTATGAGTGGGATGCATTCGTGCATGTTGCTGAAATGTTTATTATTCTGTTGGTTCTTTGGATACAGATTATTTGCAGAGCCATCTTTCCTTTATTAGAAAAACATTTTTAAAAATTAAATCACAACCTAATGGATTAAACACAAGATACACATTTTAACATTACAATATTTATTTAATAACTCATGCATATCCTTAGTCACTTTGCAATCAATAGTTAAAAAGTCTTTTCTTTTCTTTCTAATTTTGCAAGTGAGGGAATTTAGATTTTGTAGACTCTGGGATGCATGCTGATTCTCAGTTAACTGTGAAGCATGTGAAATATGTTACTCTTAAAAGGGCACAATCTTAGACATCCAAGTTCCAAGGGTGTAACTGAAATACTTTGAGGCTTGCTCCCTGAATTTGAACAGTTAGTTGTGATACTCAATGATTGTAATAAATCGCTATATGAATGTACATGCAGTTTTGTCAGACCTTAGATGTGGAGATAATACATTTTTCCAGTGCTAGCAGCATTAGTTTTGGACTTATCCCTACAATGTTGTCCCATCATGGATTCATCTTAAAAGTCATTTTTATTTCTAACTTCTGTAACTGCAGACTCCTGGGAGCTGGGCAGTTAGATTGGCTCCAAGGCCAGCAGCCTGAATGTGTGTGAGTGAATGGAGACCCCACACTTCACCACTTGAGCCCTGACGCACTTTACTTAGCATTTGGACCCACCCCCTCTTCATTGTCCAGGAGCAAATGCTTCCTGTCATCAATCTGAAAGGACTGAATCTGAGTGAGTCCCTTACGTTTCAAGAGAGAAAGATAATGGTTTTGTGTAGAGGAAAAACAACACAGTAACATGAACAGAAAGTCTGTATTACAATTGCAGAAAATAATTTTTATCCTATAAAGTATACATATGACAATACCACCATATCTTTATAATAGGCACATTTCTCTTTTTCTTATATCAAGGCAGCACTTTATGAATACAAATAACTTCAATATTGGAATGTTCATGTCTAGTATCTGCATGAAAAAATAAGTTATGGAATATTTATGGACTGTGTATATAATAAGTAATCACTTTTTATATGCAAGGATTTCTTTAACAGTGGTAATGTGCTCTGAAATGATGGAAAAGTCAAGACTTTTTTCTTTTTCAAATAACTGAACTTTTATACCTTATGAAATAGAGTTCTTAAACCTAACAGTTAGATCAGGAAATAAAACTTTACTCCCAGATCTTTTGTTTGATCAGAGTATAATGTTTGCAAGGATTGTTAGCCAGGAACCCACTGCTTAAAACAAAAGGACCAAATACGGATTGAGTTCTGATCTTGGAGATAGACCATCTTCTGACATGCTGATCTAGAAACATTAAGTACAGTGCTTCTGGAGGATAGAAAATCTCAACATGCGAAAGGTTTCTGTCAGCCACCACTAGTTTTGGGTCACATATTTTGTCTCTTGCGGTGGAAATCAGTGTGCTAAGTAATTTCTGTGCTAATATCTTGGGATAACTGGGATACTTGGATATCTGGAAAGGCAGTATTTCTAGGTGCATCTCTGATGGTGATTCCAGGAAAAGATTATTTAAGTCAGTAGACTAACTAAAGAACGTCTACCCCTTGTCCATGTTAGTGAGCATAAGAGAACCTATTGATTACCAGGAGAGAGCAAAATGGGTAAGGAAGGGAAAATCTTGTCTTTCTTCTTTAGGTTGGACATCCATTTATCTGCCCTCAGACTCTGAAATTTCTAGTTCTCATATTTTTGTACCCTTTCATGATGACATCAGCTGTCATCCCACCTTTCTAGCCTCTGCATGCTGAACAACAACAACAAAAATCCTTTGTGGTTGTACACTGTACAGGTGGCAGATTACAGACTTCTCAGGTTCCTTAATTAAATGAACTAAAAGTCAAAATAATCTGTATTTCTCTGTTTATCTATCTGTCTGTCTATCTATCTATTTATCATCTATCATGTCATCTGTCTATCTCAGCTAACATCTGGAGAGGAATTTTAATCCAGTAACATGGCTATTCTTGTCACATCCAAAGACTTTCTAGGTCTGTGTAATATGGCTGGAATGCAGACACACCCTTAATACACACTTTGAGTCCCAAATAATGAAGGTAAAGTGAGTTTGTAGAAGGAAGCACCCAAGACTGAGAGTGCTGTCTAGTTGAGAGACAAAGTGAGGGATCACAGCAGAACAGGATGTGTTCACTGCCCAGGAGAGCATAAAGGAAAGAGAGGAGACTTAAGAGAGTGCATTGCAGAGGGAGTGGAATGAGGTAGTTTTACGGGGAGAATTTTACAGAGACAGGTTGCCGAGAAAGAACAAGCTAGACATGTGAAGACAGAATGAGCCAGAGAATGAGAATGAACCAAAAGATTAGAACAAATTACTAGAGTTTGAGGCCAAGAAGATCAATTCCGTCAGAAGTTGAGAGAAGCCAGTTTGAAGCAGTCAGCTTGGAGAGGAGTTTGATCAGAACAGCTGAGTTGAACCAGCCAGCCAGAGTTCAGAAAGAGCTAGAAAGGGTGAGTTTGTTCAGCAGTAAGACTCAGATGCTGAAAGCATTCTAGGCCTAGATTAGATTGTATGGAGGCTATAATATTTCAGGACTAGGCTTAGATCAGCAGATGGAGGCAGTAAGCCTTCAAGAGAACAATCACATCTGACACATTATAGATACTTTTCAATCATCTATCTATTTATCCTTCTCTATCTAATAGTCAACAATTTGCTTTTCATTCAGTCAATAATCTACTCATGTTTCATTTATCTCCTATTGATTATTTCTTTGGAGAGATTGACTGACACGCTCACTGCATGGATTTACAGTACACAGAGAACTGTATCAATATTTACTTTAGCTGAATGTTGAGTACAGTTAAATTTGTGAACACATTCCTGTGAATTATTATTTTTCATGAATACAATTGGAGATGTACCATGCGTGGTGGTGCTGTAAGATCATTACTATAAAATCTATGTTCTATTACTCACTGAATATGATACAGCATTGTCCTCACTAAGGGAAACACTTTTGGAATGTTTTCTATTATTTTTAGAACAACTTCGTGCCAGAAAGACATTATGAGCATCCTGGTGGTAGACATGCCAAGGTTACTGGGTGTCCAGACGCAGCCACTGATTCATACCTTGATATAGTAGACATCTTACATCCTTCCTTCTCTCTGCTGAGTCACTGTTTAAAAGGCCATTCACAGTTTTGCTCTCTCTTCCTAGACCTAAGTTACTGTGGATATTGCAATAAGCCCAGATTCTTAAATTGTTAATATTTTTAAGTTACTGAATTTGTTATATAAATGTTCATACATGTTGCTCGTTATTTTAAAGCTAAATTTTGTTTACACACATAATATTAGGAAATCACCAGACTTCACAAAATAAACAACTCACATGTGGCCCCAAGCTCCTGTCTAAGTCTGCTATCCATCCTTCTTTCACAGGTATCTCATATAGCTAGCTGGTGATGTAGCTACTTTCTACATCCCACATCCCATTAACAAATTGTATTTCCTACGACTAAGGAAGTTCTAATGTCCCTATCCCACCCAGCTTCAGTCACACATAAAAGTGGCATAAAGTGACTGATAAGTGGCGCTTTATTTTTCCACACAAGAAAAGTAAATTACACTATCCTGCAAGAATAACGACAGAAGGTGATTGGAATTCAATCCACTACATTCCACAACTCAGTGTAGTGGGTAAGACAGGGTAAACTGAGACCTTGACAACAGTACAACTCAAAGCAAACTGTAGAAGACCCTGAGGAAGAAAGCCATCAAGGAAGGGCCCCGGCTTAATTTTTGAGAACATTGACTTCCCATCTCCCAGGGAAGTGTCTACTAGCCAATACGATGCATCCCAAGGACCAAGCAGAAGAAGAATGTGATTTTTCAAGGAACTTTAGATGTCATACAATAAATCTGGTTGTGTTTAAAAATCCCTAAGGAGTTTAAAAACGTCTGGATGTGTTTTCTCAAATAACTATTTAAAGCATATTAGAGTTTTTTAATTGCACTGGGGACTTTTCAAAGCATATCAGGACAAAACAGTAGAGTATAGGCCCCAATATGCTAATTAATAGCTAGCTAGACCCCTGAAATAAACCTGCAACACTCCATTAATCAGGCAGTAATTGAATTGGCACAGTGCTTTTGTGCAAACTACATGATAATTGAAAAACCAAACCTGGAAGCAGGGAGGGTAGGGTTCTCCACAGCGGCATCTAACAGGCCATCTTATTTGCACTTGGCAGTGGGCAGTTGGCCCTTTTGTCCAGAGGAAAAAAAACCTGCTACCCTCTGTGTGGAGTATAGCGTTATCTCCTGCTGGGGTGGCCTTTCAGGTCTGTGATATCTAGTGGGCAGAGGCATAACCCCATGGAAACACAAGTAAGGCCTGATATGCTTTTCTCTGTTACCCAAAGACATCTGCCAATTAATGTGATTATAAAATAATAGTGAGGAACAGGTGCTGCTTTTGCTAATTTTACCTCTGAGTGTTTGAGAGCTAACTACCTGGGGATTTAACTGGCAAATACAACTTTGCTTAGGAGAAGAAAAAAGAAGAAGAGGAGGAGGAGGAAGAAGAAACAATGAAGACATTTTTCACACACAGCCGATGCAGCAGCATCCTGGGTTTTGGGTGCCTGCAGTTAAATGCTAGGTAAAAGGAGACTGATGGCTTCAAAATGAAAGGAAGAAAAAAAAGCTGTATTTGGATGCACACAAAAATAGTGAGTTTACAGCTTCACCCAAAAGGCACCTGCAAGGGGAGTTATGTGTCTGACAGTAATGATGGAGCAGAGGGGCAATGTCCCAGATGTCGATAAAGTGAGGATGCACTCGAC
Source organism: Acomys russatus (assembly GCF_903995435.1). Classification (NCBI taxonomy): domain Eukaryota; kingdom Metazoa; phylum Chordata; class Mammalia; order Rodentia; family Muridae; genus Acomys; species Acomys russatus. The sequence continues at coordinate 2,092,271 of NC_067147.1, forward strand.
ATCACCACGTGAAACTTTAAAGCCCGTCAGCTTCAGAAACTCAAATGGTGTGGTGGCGCACACCTTTAATCCCAGCACTCAGGAGGCAGAGGCAGGAGCATCACCATGAGTTCGAGGCCAGCCTGATCTACAAAGCAAATCCAGGACAGCCAAAGATACACAGAGAAGCCCTGTCTTGAAAAAAAAAAAATCAAAAAAACAAAAACAAAAACAAAAACAAAACCAAAAAAACAAAAAACAACAAAAAAGGAAGAAACTCAAAGACCTTTCCCCCATTTTCCACCTTCTTTTATACAAAAGTGAAGGATAAGAAACATCCAATCGGGGAGAAAATGTTTCTTCTCATGGTTGTGAGGATTCAACCAGAAATCTCTTCAGAAGGTGAGAAAACAGAAAGAAAGCATTGACATACCTCATGTTTTGTTCATTGCTCTCCTGCCCATTTGGAGGGGAGCACAGTGAGATTGGAGCCTACTAAGTGTGAGTATCATAGCTGAGGCGGGCACACAGAATTCCTTTGTTCTGCTTCTGTAAAAAACTAGAGCTAAGGCTATGAGCAATTTTGCAGGCTGTTAAATAAGCAATTAATATGACCCCTTGTCACAAAATAGGTCATCTGGGTACTGTATGTGCCCAAAGTATATTTATTATCTGAGATAAATCACTCATCTGTCCAGAAAGTTATGCATTTAAGTTCTGTACACCTTTTTCCTTTTGCTTATTTTTTTATTAAATGTTTTAGATATACATTTATATTATTACACATATATACAATAAACTACCTACAACAAGAAGAAGCACTAAACAATTAGGAATTATATATATATGTGTGTTTTGGCTATTGATAATTGGCAGCCTTGAAGAAGACATCTTTTCCATTAAGTTATGTACATGTAAGATCTGTATTCTTTTCAGAAAAGTAAAATTTTATTTTTTTAAATTAAAAAAATTCAAGCTCTCCCCTTCCCCTTTCTATACTATCTCTCCATCTCTCTCTCCATGTATCTATCTATCTAGTTTATCTATCTGCCAGTCTATCATCTATCTATATTTTTACCTATCATCATCTATCATACTTTTAAAAAATCCTCTTAGAAATATAGAAAATGGATTTAGTTTCAAATCCCAACCATTCTTAGCCTCAGTAAAGGCATGCATGACACCTTACAGGTAGTAGAAATCACTGTGTACCCGTTCCTGCATATGAGTCTCAGGCGTTGTCTCAGAGCCCAAACTACCCTGAGAATTTTAACATTTGAAATGGATTTCCGCTGGGCCAGATTGTGTGCTTGTCCTTATAATCTCTCACTGGGAAATTCAAATTTGTTTTGGGTACACGTGTTCAAAGTCTGTCCAAATGTACATGTGATGTGAACTGAATATTGACAAATGTCCACTGATCACCAATGCAAATCAGGATGTCAATACTTTGATGCCTCTCCTAAGTTGGGGCACTCTGTAAATTCAATGGACTTTAGTGTGTGATGTTTAGATGTTTAGATACCACCACAGCTAAAATTTTTTCACCTCTGGTTTAATTTTTATCTTAATATATGGACTTTGGATAGCCTTGAGATCATTTTTAAAACATGATTTTTTTCTAACAGAAGTCTTGTTATTTTTTTTTTTTCTCTTTGTAACTTGTATACAATACTTCCGGTTTCATCCCCAAAGCATAACTCCTACTTTCCTGTTTCTTACCATCTGCTGGCACCCAGCGCCTGCCATTTCCCGCCTACTTTGTCTGTACCCCTGGTAGTCTGTGATTACACAGTTGTAACTGTGGTATTGGTGCGGAGATGTGGCACCCAGATGGCTCTTTTGAACATGTTCTCACCTACCACTGCCCCCACCTACATTCTATTGTGTTCAGAATAAAATTCAGACTTCTGAAGATGACATAAAGACTCCCGTCTCTTCGCACTCCTATTTCTCCCGTGTCTTTACTTCCCTTTCTTTCTACCTCTCTCTGAGTCTCAGCCACCCATTTGCCCTTTCACAGAGACCACAGTTCGGCCTTGGACTGCAGGTCTTGCATTTTCTTTGGGTTTATAGATCATCTCTCCTCTTCTCTTTTCTTTTTCCAATGGCTAGTTCCCTTTGTCCACCACCTTTCAGGTCAAGGATGATTTCCTCAGTTTTACCTTTTCTGCCTAAGTTTCCTTTCTCAAATGAGCCACTCCCCCCCTACACCATTCACCTTCGTTTTATGTCCAGAAACTCTCACGTTCTTAATTTATTTGACTTAACAACTTTTCCATTAAAGTTGCCCCTTACTGCAAGTGCATATCATCTGCGATGACAGAGACCAGTCTATTTCTCTGCTACTCTCCTGATGTCTCGGACATTCCTCAACAAATACTTGTGAAATGGACTTAACAGAGTGCCGGCCAAGAGCATATGCTTGCAGTCTGTGCAACTGCTGAGGAGATCGCAGCCCAGTGGTAGACACAAATGAAAAGTCTGGTTCTTTTCCAAGTGTTTTCAGAAACAGAGAAAAATCAATATCCATCAAAAATCACTATTCCTTTTTCTGAAAAACTTGTCTCAATGTTTAACACATGTTAATGTTAATCCAGCTTGCCTCCATGGGAAACTATATGAAAGGAAATAAACATCTTTCGAAGCTAGAAGAAATGAAGTGAAGAGACTTTTAGTTCAGTGGCTGCCAAAATTTTCCATAAAGGGTGAGAAAATAGTAAATATTTTAGGCTTTGCAAGCTATAAAATCTCTGAAGCAGATATTTGCCTTGATTGTCACTGAATGTGTGCACACGGAGGTAAAGCCACATGTCAGGTACATCTGTGCTTTATTATAACCTCACCTATTGAAGTTACAATATCGATTTCATACCATGTTTAGTTAACACCAAACCTTAATTTAATTTTTCTTATTTTCTTCATTAATTTAAAATATGAAAATATTATTATCTTACAGGGTGCATAAAAGCCAGTGTTGAGCAGACCTGAGCTAAAGCCTTTAGTATGCTACCTCCTTTTAGATATATTTAATTTTACCCAACTCCCACTACTTTGACTGGAACAAAATTGATAGTTGCTTCAAGAAAATTGATATGCATTCTCCTCCATAACCTTCCCAAGCTTCATGTGTGGAGTAATGGAAGGAATACATTATGTTATAGCTTTCTCATTGGGTAACACATGTTTTCTCAAAATTATTCTGATAAATTAACACTAGCCTGCAGATTCTTCACAGACCCTGCGCTGTACCAGCCTACTTTTTTGCCTCTCTGGCCTTTCTATTCTTCCTCATCTCTCAGCTAGAGACCATGTTTTGAAAAATGAAAGAAAAATAAATTTAAAAAAACACTATATGCTCCATGCATTACATTCTATAGAAAAATATTACCGATCATCATTTAAAAATAATTATAGGATTAGGAATAAGGAACATTTGTAATAGCTACTTCCTAGTCATGCTCTTATTTAAACATCTGACATTGACTTATTCTTACCCTCTTATTCTTCGTCTTCTGAGTGTTCCACTTGGCTATGGATTTGGTTTTAAGTGTCTTCCACTGGCCACGGGTTGGAAGCTTTGTATCCAGCCCATATTGTTAATGGGAGCCAATGGAACCTTGAAATAATATGTCAAGAAGAGACATTGGCCCTTGGGATGTACCTTTGAAGGTGACACTGGGATCCCACCCTTATCTATTGTTGTTTCATGGTTGCTGAAAACTTGAGATAGCAAAGTGTTCTCCACATGCTTTACTGTGCTACCCCAGGCCTAAAGCATCAGAACAAGAGACTACAGTCTGAACTCTCAGTAACTGTGCACCCAGATAAGTCTTTTCTCTTCCCATGCTGGTGTTTCATCATAGCAGTGGGAAGATGACTGACAGTGTTTGACAGTCTGGCTTCCATCCCAACTTGGCTTTTTCTCTCTCACTTCCTGAACAACAATCACACCCCTATTGTCTATTACAGTCTTTTATTCTCCTAAGTTTTTCTCTCAAGATTAGTTGAAGATGCTTCCATCTTTACAAACCTTCCCATTCACTCCTTTTACGCATCCCACCACACTTGAATACATCCACATGCAATTTTGCTACCTTTTCTAGATATGTCTTAAGGCACTACCAGTTATTTCTTTTAATGATGAACTTATGATGTGGACAGTGATGGAAAGATGTCTTATTTTGTTCCATGCAGCATCTCTAGAGTGGCCAGAGTAAGCACTTAAGGGCCATTTTAAATCAAGAACTTCTTCGTGCCTGGAATATCACTGTATAGAATTCCGCAGGTATCCTTAGCTGAGGGCAATATGTCTGTATGCCAATGACAAACATTTAATGGAAATTGTCATTTTCTTAGATCCAACAGAGCTCAAATGCTGCTGTACACAGTAGAAGGCACATCAAAAGTACTAGAACCTAGGCCTTAATATTATTTTGGGACTAATGGTATTATCTTTCGAGCTGCCTGAGACTATGGTCTCATTTCTGTTCCTTCTATGTCAGCATTTCTCATCTTTGCCTTTTAACTGCCACCATATTCTCATATCCTTTAACATACTGTTTTCTCTCTGTTCTCTTCAAGTCCTTGATGTCTTTCCTCTTTTTCTGAACTTATCTTCTTTTCTTGTGTTCATATCTTAGATATTAGAGTCATCTTGGGGTGGACCTTCTCGCTCCTCTCTTTCTCCCAGCTGTTCAGCTTAACCCCATGATATCCCTTACCAGCTAAACACCAGTGGCATATGAGCTCTCTCTTAACCCACACTCATTTTCTTCCACTCCAGAACCCTTTTGCTGTCTTATGAATGGCACATGAACATTCCACATGGTTGCACGCTGGCCATGTTGAATGCTGTCTCTTGGCAATGCCACATGCTGGAATGGCTCCATCTATGCACACACTTCGCTCCACACCAGCAGTGCCTTTGCTTCCCTCAATGAACTCCTGTCATTCTTTAAAGCCTGGCTGACACACTTCCACTCTGTGAACCACCACACATTGGCAGCCTGGCTTCACTGAATGAATACCCATGATGCTTTATTTTTTGTAGGTGTGACTGATAATTTTATATGATAACAACCTTTATTTAATATCATAGGCCCTTGGCTCACACTCAGATATTGCTTATGCTGCATAATTAAAGAGACACACCAAACAAGGTGCCATTCATTTAAAGAAAAGCCTACATAAAACATCGAGGAGCCCGTTTTGACATGCCTTACCTGTGGGTAGCTAAAAGCAGGGTATTGTGGTTCTGTTTGGTACTTTGTGAGGCAAGGGAGCCTTCAGAAAGAAGGGTAAACTGTTCTTCACACTACAATAATGTGTCCTGTACTTGTCAACTCCGGTGGCCAAAAGAGCTTTAATATTACAAACAACTATTATCCTGTTTGGCGTTAAATAATTTTTGAGAAAATTGGAAGGCATTGAATAGTTACCTTGCATCTGTAGACCACTTAAAATTAAAGTGAATCTGCCAACTCTCTGAGATCCAGTCTCCTCTGCTAGATTCCAGTTTGGTGTGGTCAGTTCCAGCAAATGAATGCTAATTAAGCATGTTAAGACTATTTTGAGAAATATAAACAGCATAGCTCTTTTTACACCACAACCAGAATGACATTAAGCCTCACAAAGAATACAATGCAAGGAGCTGGTTACTGTGGCTGCATAATATGGCAAAAGGAAGCACCATTCTGTTTTTGCAATGGAGACTCTAGCCCCACTGGGTGTATGCAGGCTTCTTCTAGTACAATAAAATATTATACTTGCTTAGAGTTAGCCTGCTTAAAAAATTTACTACCACATTGGGAAGCATTTTCTTGACCTATCTTATTTCTTCTAATCATTGTCCCCTGCCCCTTCACTGAAGAATTTCCTATTATTTAGTAACATATGGATGAAACATTTTTTCAGTAATCATGTCTGAACAAAGTAATCATTCTCTCATTAGACAATTATTCTTCAGACTCACACAGAACGGGCAAATTTGCAGAGCGAGTTACTTTTACAAACCCTATGCAATCAGATCCCGCATGTGCCTTATTCAAATGGCCTAATTCAGAGATCACAGCAGAGATAACAGAGTAAGTCCTTTACCTTCTTTTCCCTCATCTCAAGAGAGCCAGTTAGAAATGGAACAGGCAGTAAATTGTTAGAGGGAGAAATGACATAGCATGGAGGTCTGCTCATGTCATGGCCTCCTTCTATCCAACTCTCCAAAACTCCTTTTTTCCCCTCTCCTGTGTCAAGGTGCTGACTTTACAGAGTTCTCCTATTTTCTAGAACCTGGTAGATTAAAAGCAGTACCAAAGAGGTGGGTGTCAGTTCTTAGCCAGACCCATTCCTGGGCTTTCAACATGGCTTCTTCACATTTGTTGGGGAAAGTAATGACCTCAAAATGTTGATGGTTCATTTCATTCTGGCTGCTATAACAAAATACCAAGATCTGACTTCTTATGAGGAAAACTGATTGTTTCTCACAATTCATACAGCTAAGAACTTCAGAAGCTGGGTAGACTTGACTGGTCTGATGTAGATCCACAGTTGGGTTTGCACATGGCCAGCTTGTAACTGGGTCCTCATCTGATGGATGGGTGTGTTATCATTTGAATGCTGAATCTGAAGTAGAATTGTAGCACCTTGGTGGGGTGCTATCACCTTTAGGAGCTGGTACACTCTGCCAGCAATTTTGTTTTTATGGGGAACAACAGGAAAGGGACCAAGGGACTCTTTTCAACCCCCTTTCTTTATTCTTTGGTTGTAGACGTGAGTGCTGTCGCCATAACATTTCCCACCATTGTTGTCTGGTATCTTCAGCAGAGATCTAACCATGGATGTTCCCTAATCTTGAATCCAAACCTCCCAACTGTAAGTTAAATAGATCTCTCCCCATTACAAGTTAATTATCTCTGGCATTTCTGTGTGGTAAGGCAAAGTGTGTTCTCTGGGGCCTCTGTTACAAAGGTGCCTATACTATTGATGAAGGCTTTATTTCTGAGACCCAGTTGCCTTTTGGTGGTCCTTCTTTTGGCATGGGGATTTGGGGAACATTTAGACCACAGCAGTCACTGACTCCCTGAGTTATGAACAACAATGCCTCCAATCATTGGGAAAATGAGAAAGTATTTTGGGGAAGCTATTGGGTGAGGAAGGCTGATGTTATTTGTTTTGACTTCATGACATTTTGCTAGCCCTTTACTCCATGCTGTTCAGTGCAAATTTTTTTTTGTTGTTTTTGCTTTGTTTTGCTTGAATCTGTGGTCTTCTAATGTCATTCACTTTGACACAAGAACAAGCTTCTCCTAAGTCCTGTTTAGATTTTCTTTGAGGTTGAGTTTTTATGAGATTCCATTTGGAGATTTATTTTTGCAGTTTCTGACCTTTGGGATTCCCAAAAGAGAACACATAACCTCAAAATTCGGTCTCCTGCTTCAACTCAAGTGTTTGCAGGTAAAGTTCCGCGTATCGCAAATCATCATAGGAAAAGCTATAGACAAAAATAATAAGACAATGGCACAATTACTCAAACACTATTTAAATCATTGCCAAGAAAAGACTGAATGCATATGTTCTAGCCTCTCTTCAATTAATTGGCTATGGAAATAGCAAATCAAAATTTATTTTCTCTGTGAGCTTTAGCTCTCATTCATTTAAAATATGTTGTTATACATTACATTTATAAAAGTCATATTTGTCACAATGCTTCTTTGCACACTTTATAAAACAACAAATAAGGATGAATTTGCCAATTTCAAAGGATCAATAACAAAGTGAGTATTTCTTCAGTTTAAATACTGTCTACTAATAACTTGTCAAGACACACCACAACCACACAATACTATCAATATGCAAAACATTACATAATTATTTAAATGACCTCATATCCCTAGGCTGTTTTTCCCCATTATCAACAGGGTGGGTTTTTTTTTTCACTTCTAATAACTTTTTTAAAAGTTTCCCATCCATGCCATTAAACACCACTACCTAATCTCACATTTAAGACATTAATGACTGTCACCACAGCTTTGCACTGGGTAGATTTGGGATGACAGCTGTCACTGCAGCAGGATGCATTTTTTTATAATAGTTTTATGATTCGCCCTTTGAGTTGAAGATTTGGACACCTGATACCAGCCTGTGATTTTCTCCCTGTAATTTCCAGAATGGGTAGAACCAAATAACAGCCTCCTGGTCTCACAAGTCTTGTGCCAAGTGCTTCAGAAGTGACATCGGTGGGAATTGAAAACCATATGCATTTTTTCCCAGCATATGCTGATCACTTTCTTTCAGCTGATGGCGGGGGTGGGTTGACGCTGACTGCTTTAAAAATAAAACAGAGCTCTGCTCTGCTCTTATTTCACTCTGCAGTGTGTTTAAGGTATTGACCAGTGCTGTGTCAGTCGTGGATTTTGACAAATTGACAAATATTATGATGTGCCAGAAATATATTCAATACTATACTAAGGATGCAGTGTTCCCATTAAAATCTACAATATAAGGGACTGGCAGATGGCTTAGTGGATAAAATGTTTGCCACATAAACATGAAAAGAAGATTCTATATCTCCAGCTCTGCATAAAAGTCAACAGGTCATGGTGACTATTGTGAGGTGGGGAGAGGCAATATAGACATGTCTAGTCACTCAAGATAGGGAACAAGTGACAGACCAAAGTATCGGTACATACTAGCATAGTCAAGGTGGTAAGTACTAACTTTCATTGGGGTTATTAGATGAATATGAGACACAGGAACAGAAGTGACTCAGTGTGATAGCTGTATCACCACAGCCCACACCATCAAGAGTGACAGCTTACAAAGACTGGGAATGTGGACCTTACTGCATGTCAGTGAGTGTCCTTCACAGAGGCTCAGCTATCCTGAACTTTTTCCAGGCAGCTCAAGTGATTTTTCGGTTCTTCTTGACAGCTTGGCTGGTCTCTGTTTTTTCTATGTTTCAAGGTGTCTACAGTCTTCTTTGCTGCTTCTCTTATCTAAAAATGACTTGCAGTCATCTTTACTGTTTGCATACTCTTGGGCATGGAAGGCTCCATTGAGTCTGATTGGTTGCAGGGACTTCCCGATGCTGTTTTGAGTTGTTTACTGCCCATCATAGGGAGCTTCTTTGCAATATTCAGTTCCCTTTAGAAGAGTGGTTCTCACCATTCCTAATGCTGTGATCCTTTAATACAGTTCCTCATGCTGTGGAAACTCCAACCATAAGATCATTTTGTTGCTATTTCAAAATTGTAATTTTGCTACTGGGTTTTCAGGTGGTCTAAGGTGACCCCTGTGAAAGGACCCTTTGACATACAAAGGGGTCATGACACACAGGTTGAGAACCACTGCTTTAGATCGCCCTGCTCAAAAAAGTTTTATTCCAAGATGGAAGTTTTTAATCCCAGAGGAAACTGCTGCACAACAGTGGCCACCTGCACTCCCAGGATTCTGGAGCTAGAGGCAGAGGATCTGTAGGACAAGCTAACTAGCTGGATAAGAGGACCCTTAATCTCTGGATTAATGGAAAGACCCTATCTCAGTAAAGAAGGTTCAGCGCCATGGAAGAATGAAGCTAACATCAACCACTCTCCTTCATATGCATACACATGCATACACATACATGTAAACATTCCCATGTGAACACACACTATTGAAAACCTATACTCAAGATTATGCCTTAGCATATTCATATTTTTACTTATGGACAATTTAACTGCTTAATAGAGAGGAAAATTAAAAAAGGTTTAATTTGTGTGTGTGTGTGTGTGTGTGTGTGTGTGTGTGTGTGTGTGTGTGTGTTTTAAATGTTAATAGCACAGGAGCTGACTCCCTATATCCATAACAGCAGAACAGAAGAAGCCTGGTTTTTTGGGCTGGGGGAGACAGTGTGTCTGCATGCATAGTCATGCCTGTCTGCTGCTCTTAACTTTTCAATCCCAATTTTGGCTTTCATTAACTGAGATTTGCTTGGAATTCTGACGGTACCTCTCCTCTCTCCCAGTCTGACATTTTTAGCCAACACACACATGTCTTATCTCCTCTTTATTGCCCTGAAAACACCTTGGCCCATTCCAAACCAGTGCTGTTGTTTCTGTCAGTGTTTTTCAAGACTTTGCTGCTTTGGGAGTCAAGGGTGAATTTGTGCCAAGGTTCACATTGTGGTTTGTATGGTGTGTGTTCCTAAGTATAGCAGGGATTGGATCAACAGTTCTCAGACCTCCCAGGACCCTGTGTTGGTGAATGAACCTTAGCCAATAGTGAGAAACACACTAAATAATTTCCGAAGCTAAACCTGCAAATTCTCACCAATATGACTGCCTTAACAGGAGCTAAACAAAGAAAACACCAATACACATGCCAAAGAGAATGGGGAAGAGCCATGAGGCCTCGAGCCTATAAAACGTACTTTGGGCAAATAGTAAGTACAGAAAGCAGGAGAAATAGTCTTCCTTGTGGAATAAAATACCAATTGGTTGTCCATTACCAAATAGTCAAATTTGAAAACATACATACAAGTGACATTACACAGACGGGGTGGGTTATATCAGGAATATGTATGTGTATACTGTCTTAATTATGATTACTACTGATATGAAACATGACAAAAGAAAACTGGGAGGAAAATGTTTATTTGGTGTTTATGTCCATATCAAGTTCATCAATGAAAGAAGTCAGGGTGGGAACTCAAACAGGGCAGGAAACTGGAGTCAGAAGCTGATGCAGAGGCCATGGAGGGTACTGCTTTCTGTCTTGTTGTCTGTGGCGTGCTCAGCCTGCTTTCTTATAGAACCCAGGACCACTTGTCCAGGGATGGCGCCGTGCACAATGGACTGGGACCTTCTAAGTCAGCCACTAATTAAGAAAATAATCTGTAGGTAAATCCTTTGGAGGAATTTTCTCAAAGGAAGTTACTGCCCCTCAAATTACTCTACCCTGTGTCAAGTTGTTATAAAACTAACCAACGTGTGTGTGTGTGTGTGTGTGTGTGTGTGTGTGTGTGTGTGTGTGTGTAATTAATGGAAAAAGAAGCCCTGAATTTGAAAGAGAACAAGGAGGGTTATATGGAAGGTTTTGAGGGAGGAGAGGGAAGGGAGAATGTAACTATATTATATCTATTTTTAAATGTATTGAAGAAAAAAAAAAAAAGAAACTAAGCTATGCTCATTTGTTCTATAGAAACTGAGAAGGCTTTTCAAAAACAAAATCCTCACTCACTCACATTCAGCATCTGGCATTCTAGGAACAGCTCCCCCAGATGTAGGAGAGCCAGACAGTGGCAGGAAATAAGGACTTGCATGCGGAAAGCTATGATGAAGGCATTGGCAACCTGTGTCTCTCATGTTTGGGGAGAGAGTATTTGAAGCCATCTGAGAAGCAAATTTCAAAACTGGAGAATCAGTGTAAACTGTATAAATAAAACCAGGACCAAAGGAACAAAACCATCAACAGGTAAGAGCTTAAGTCTCTCTCATCGTAAAGTCTGCAGCAGGAAGTATTTCAGATTTCTATTCAGATGTTCAAATATTTGCATGTCCAGAGGTAAATGTCTGGAGAATGGTACCGACAGGAAAGCATGGTGCATTTGTCATTGTTGTTTCGTATGTCCACATCTGATTGTGACCCATGATGTGAAGTCAGTCATGGAATCTTCTATTTGTAATTTCATGTTTATGCTCAGCATATTGTGGATTTGTTAGGTCAGAACTCACAGATTAAAGATGCTCAATCTGTCTGTAGTTATGATGCTCCCATAGGATGTGCACACGAAAGCCATAATAGCAGGACCCACAAGAAGTCACTTTTACTCTTTAGCACCTTTGGTGGAAAAGTTAAAGAAATGCCTCTGGTAGCTACAAAAGTGTCCCCAAATTTTAAGATTTGCCTGGATAAAATTCAGGTTAAAACAAAGGATATTAGAGACTCATTGACAGTATTTTTCAGAAAAATCAAAGCAGAAAGGCTATACTAGGAATTGAATTTCTTCTTGTAGAAAATAACCTTGGAAATAATGAAACAAATGGACTGTGATATACTGCATTTTTGGACTACAAGACATACTTGATCATAAGGTGCACCCAGTATTTAGAGCAGTAAAACAAGAAAAACAGTAAAAACAGCTTTGGACTATAAGATGCATGCTAATTCCACCCCCCTCCCACACACACACACACACACACACACACACACACACACACACACACACACACACACTTTCAGCAGGAAAAATGCACTTATAGCCCAAAAAATATGGTAAACACTTAAGGTACAAGTGCCTTGACCATGGAAGTCTGTGAAGGTTCTATATAATACTGAATCTCAACTATAGTGACATCAATTCCTGTTGTAAATGTCTCTTCCATATTGAATGCAGTGAGCTTTGTCCCAAAGAATAAGGGACAGTGCTGGGTTCACACTCCAGTTGCATTGGCTGTGGGGCCTTGGCTAAGACACTGAACCCACCCAGTTTCCAACATCTAACCTGTAAGTATGAAAGGATTACACCACCTATGAAGCTATTAGAATGATTAAATCCTGCAGTATTTACAACTAACTTTTTGTTCCATCATTCAGAAGGATATTTTCTCTTTAAGGACTGTTATTGTCCACGGCATGGGGAGGGTGGGAAAAGAAGAGAAGGCAACTGTGCGTGCAATCCATGAATTTAGCTGTTGATCCTTCTTCTTTAGTTAGTGGCCCCTTCTGACATGCTCATGGAGACTGGAAATGTCCTCTGTACCAGATGTCTAAGAACTGTAGCAGTTCTTCCTGGGGCTATTGTGTTGCTCTCAAGGCTATGTGGGACACACAACTCTGTCTTTCATCCTTCCCTGATCCTTTTCCTGGCATATATTCCAGTAGCTCCTGACTAGAGTAGATTGAGATGGCTCAGGATTCACCACCATTATGAGGGTCTCACCTCTGGAGCTGGAGGGACCATGAGACAGCATCGCTCTGTTGCTCAATGGAATGCATGTTTGTCAGTGCAACAACTCTCTTTCCCTGCCCAGACAGGCACAAGATGTGCTAACAAGCTCACCATACCTCCCACTGGATCTGCAAATGGGAAAGCAGGGCCGAGTCTCCTCTTCAGCCTGTGTCCTGATTCTTGATGAGGGGATGTCTTGGTTCAGGATGACTTTTCCCACCATAGACACCTGCCTGCACAGGCCTGCGGCTCTAACCCATCAGCAAAGGCAGCAGCTGACTATTCACCGGGGATTACTTGGCAGGGTATATGATTCATCACCTCCTAGGGAGCCTCAGGAAAAAACTGCTGGAAAGCAAGTGCTGCGGTCTTCAGAGTTCCTCCTTCTGTGGTGTGTCACTCACCCATTCCTACATACTGTCCTCCTGTTCCATTAGCGCCTGGAGACTTGTCTCTTCAGCTGGGGTTTTTACCTTTTTATCAATATAGCATTGTTGTTGAAAGTCTAATAGGTTGGCATATACAGAAATAGAACAAATGGGCTGTTATTGTTGGGTTTTGTGTTTTTTGGCAAGGATTTAGGCTCCTCTTGGCTTGCTGCAGATGTGATGTAAGAGGCTGAGGCACCCTCTCAGGAGTTTATTTTCACCATCTCTGTTGACTTTGGTGTTACTTGTGATTCCTCGAATGAGGTCTAGCCTGGCAGTTCTTCCAGATTAATCTCTTGTGGTTTCTACAGGAGCCCCACAATTAGATTAGGGTACAGGAGTTTTGACGTGTTTGACACTGGAATTACTTGTCTAATATCTCTGCCTGCAGGACTCCCACACAAGGAGAGCTAAAGGGTACTGCAGATGGGTTTTTTTTTCTCCCATCCAGATCAGAAGGAATATGGAACTGAGTCAGGCAGAGGGTGTTTAATACCAACTTTGGGAAATCCATGTGGTTTTTATTTGGCAAAGTGTTTTTCTTTCTCAAGGGGAGGCCCATGTTCAGAAGTGAAAACTCTGAGTGATGTCAGTTGGGTTCTGTCCCCATCCTCCCCCCGCCCCACTCCTAGCCTTTGGTGGATTTCCCCTCAAAATTCACAATGTGAAAGAAAGGATTTCTCCAGGAATGTGTTCTCAGGTCTCAGAGCTCTGTATTTTTACCTCCCAGGAAGTCTGTGCTCTGTATCCTGCACATAGTCCCACCAGCCTCTGGTTCCAGGTTTGGTTTCTGCCACCAGTGAACTGTGAACCTCCTCCTACAGTAGCCTTCTTGTCTGCAGAATGCCTATTTCTCCTGCAGCCTCAATTCTCTGGTGACCTAGGATGAGCTCATTTCACTTTATTAAGCATTTGTTCTGTGAGAAAAACAGTGGCAACTTCCAAGCTCATAACTGCCAGACACCAAGCAAGGAATGCCTGGTTACTTGTAAGCTCTTGACCTCAATCCAATGTGTTTATGTATTTATTCATCTAAACATCTACCATTTGGTTTGGTATACAAGAATAAAATTCTCTTAGTAAATTACAGCTTTTTAGAGTTTTATATTCTGAATTTGTAAAAAAAAAAAAAAAAAGTGTCGGAGAACATAAAAACTTCATTGTGAATATATATGTATTCAATATATATAATATACATATATACCAAAAATTAATGCATGTAGCCAAACTCACATTAACAACAATAATAAATAAGTAAATAACTCCAGACTCTTATCATCATGTATATTCTACAGTTTGATATGTGACTAAGAACACATTTTAAAGTAACTTATCATTTAATCTCAGTTTTATATAATTTATCCAAGGACTAGCTTGAAGGGGATAAGCTAAGACAAATCTGTGTGTTAATTCTCATATTTTAGTAGTCAGTCCTTGGCCATGTGCACCGACCACATCTCCCAGCTCCTCAAGTTGTAAGTCAGAACATTCACTACTCTCCTTTTCCCTTATTGAAGCATCAGTGAGTTGGGACAAGGAGCAGCAGGATTTGGATATTAGGCTTAGTCTGTATTAATTTCAATATGCCACATGTAATATTTAGTGTATAAGTGGCATTAGGAGGATTTTTTGAGAATGGAACACTAAGTATTGAGATACTCGACATAATGAATTAAGCCACTGTATGGGAATATCATTTCCTAGTAGCCCAGCAATGGTTAAAGAAATCTTTTTGAGAACATAATGGTGCTAAAAGAATAAGCGGTTTCCTTTCTATTTTCCTCTGAATATTAAGTTGTCATTCAACAGAAAGACGAGATCCATCAATATTCCAAACTCCTAGATCAACATTCCCTACTGCTATTTTACTGACACCGTGTAAACTGAAAGCTTGCTTGGAAAAGCCGTGCTGTTCTTATCTCCCTTCATATAAAACAAGTCGTCTTTCCTGTTTCTGGACCATGCCTCATGGTTTAATTATTGGCTCTGTGGATAAGTCCTTGTTTATGTGTCAACAAATCTTTCTTGACTCAAGATCAATGTCTGTCCATAAAGCTTTCCTTCTGCTCCATGCTTTCTTGATGTCTGTACACATTTGATCTGCAATCAGGGATGTCAGTCTTGCTCTCTCATCTTTTGGTTCCATGGTGGCTTACTTACAAGTTTCTAGATACTTCAGTTAGTTCTGGGTTTCTCTGATAACTCTCCTGTTCCAGAGGTTTGTGTACTCTCACAGGCTACAGAGGGTACTAATGTGTTGCGACAGATCTCACTAACCATTGATGACAGCAGTTTCCTCTAGTACATGGTCTTAGAATTATCTAGGGATCATTTGAGAATTATGCTCATGTTTATTCTCACTACCATTACAGATTACAAGAGACATGAACATTTAAGAAAAATGTTTATAAGGTTTATGTTATAAACAAATATCTCCCTCCCTTTAACCATTTGTTAATGAATTTTTAATGTTTTTCTGCCTTGTTTTGTTTTACAAATTTCAAACTATTGGTCTAAATGAAAATGATCTAATTATATGATTAGTTATATCCTATAGGACTATGAAAGAATATTAGGGAACTCTACTGAACATAACCAAGGCTCTTGTAATCTAAAATGTTATTCTTAGCCTTCACAAACTATGAGTTGAAGGGACATACCTTGGGCTCTGGATTCTTTGAGGTTAAGGACCTTCGACAGTCTCTTCAACAAGGTTAGGTCCCACAAACTTATAAGACCCTAATAACTTTAGTAAACTCAATAAAAAAGTCAATTCCCACCCAATGAACGAATCATCTCTTTGGCCTGGTCTCAATGATACCCTTCAGCTTGACCCTGGTCAGGGACTGTGAATGGGAAAGAGAGGAGCATTCTGTGGGGGTTTTCTAAAGACAGTCAGTGAAGCATAATACCACAAAAGCCTATAGTTTAATTTAACCAACTACAAAATTGTTTCTATGCATTAAAGTACCAATCCTCCATTGCCTTTGGCATCAGTGGAGCCACAATGGATAACGTTGGCATTATGGTAGACACACTCAGTCTGTTGTAAATAACATAGGGTAATTGGAAAGAGAGAGATGTGCTTTAAAGCTATGACAAGATTCTGGGTGCCAGTGATGGTCATGCAATAGTTAGAGGTAATCATGATTGATGAATATATGCCACCCATCAGGGAGGGTTTCATAGCAAGCATGGCACCACAGATGCACCAGGAGTATAAGGAGACATGAAGGAAGAGCAGTAGGTACCGTGGGACAGAGAAAGGCTCTGTTCTGTGCTATGAGCAACAGGTCATTGTTCAATAAATTACTTATTGGAGTAGGTCGTCATTTAAGTACACACTAAAGTGTACAGAGGGTCACTTACGCTGGGTATGACCAGCCTGAAATAAGCTGCATAATTCACATTAAGCTTCAAAAAGCAATGTCTGCAGCTCATTATCTTGTTGATAAATACATATTAACAACATAATATACCCAGATATTTCCAGCCAGAGAAGAATATAATTTCTTTTTTTCTTTGATTTGTACCTCTTTTTTTGAAACAGACTCTTTTATGATACAGTATATCTTGAATACAGTTTCTCCTCCCTTTACTTCCCCCAGTTTCTCCCACCTAACCTCTTTCCAGATCCACTCCCTTTTTGTCTCTCACTGGAAAAAAAAGACTTATAGAAATGACAACCAAGCGTAAGACAATAAAGTATAATAAGATAAAACAAAAACCATCACATTGAAGCTAGACAATGCAATCAAACAGAAGAAAAAAGAGGCACAAGAGTCAAAGACACAGTTTTTCAGACTCTCAGGTACCATAAAAGCACTAAGCTGTAAATGTACCATAGTTTCTTTATCCACTCTTCAACTGAGGGACATTTAGGCAGTTTCCAGGTTCTGGCTATTATGAATAAGGCAGCTATGGACATGGTTGAGCATATGTCCTTGTGTGGTGGAGCATTTTCTGGATATATTCCAAGGAGTGGAATAGCTGGGTCTTGAGGAAGCCCTATTCCCAGTTTTCTGAGAAAGCATTTCCAAAGTGGTTGTACAAGTTTGCATTCCCATCAGCAATGAAGGAGTGTTCCTCTTTCTCCACATCCTCACCAGCATGTGGTGTCACTTGAATTTTCAATATTAGCCATTCTGATGGATGTAAGATGGAATTTCAGAGTCGTTTTGATTTGTGTTTCTCTGATGACTAAAGATGTTGAGCATTTCTTTTTTTTTTTTTTTTTTTCTGGTTAGCTTTTTATCTCACATGAACCCTGGTGCCCCTTTTCTGACCATGTCCCCTGGACGGGGAGGCCTGATGGCACTCAGAGGAAGGATAGCAAGTTACCAAGAAGAGACTTGATATTCTAAGAGCATATACAGGGGGAGGAGGTCTCCCTCAATCACAGACATAGGGGAAGGGAGAAAGGGGGAAGTGGGAGGGAGGGAAGAATGGGAGGAAACAGGGGAAGGGCTAATAATCAAGATGTAATATGAATAAATTAATTAAAAAATGTAAAAAAAGAATAAAAATAAAAAGTTGAGCATTTCTTTAAGTGTTTCTCGGCCATTTGATATTGCTCTGTTGAGAATTCTATGTTTAATTATGAGCCCCATGTCTTAATTGGGTTCTTTGGTTTGGTGGTGTTTAATTTCTTGAGTTCTTTATATATTTTGGGTATTAGATCTTTGTCAGATGAAGATCTTTTCCCAGTCTGTAGGCTGTTACTTTGTTCTCTTGGCAGTATCTCCCGCCTTACAGAAGCTTCTCAGCCTCATGAGGTCCTGTTTATTAATTGTTGACCTTTAGGCCTGGGCTGCTGGTGCTATTCAGGAAGTTGTCTCCTGTGCCAATGTGTTCCAGGCTCTTCCCCACTTTTTTTTCTAGCTGATTTAGTGTCTCTGGTTTTATGTTGAGGTCTTTAATCCATTTGGACTTGAGTTTTGTGCATGGTGAGAAATATGGGTCCAATTGCATTTTTCTACATGTAGACATCCAGCTAGACCATCACCATTTGTTGAATATGCTATACTTTTTCCATTGAATAGATTTGGCTTCTTTGTCTAAAATCAAGTGACCATATGTGTGTGGATTCATTTCTGGTACATTGTGGAATATTACTCAGCTATTACAAACAAGGAAATCCCGAAATTTGTGGACAAATGGATGGGACTAGAAATGATCACAATGAGTGAGTTAACCCAGAAGCAGAAAGACTCACATGGTATAGACTCAATTTTAATAGGGCACTAGCCCAAAAGGCACGTCCCATGAAAGTCTTCACTTACCAGGAGATTGGGATAGAAGTGAGGACATCATATTGGGACTCCAGGTAAGAGAAATATAGGAGATGGGGAAACAGAAGGACCCAGAGGGTCCTAGAAACCAACAAGAAGAACACCGTGATGGGAGATCGGGGCCCAGAGGGATTTGCTCAAACTATTGCACTAACCAAGGACAATACAATAGTAAGCATCGAACCCCTACTCTGATCTACCCAATGGACAAGACATTCTCCATAGCTATGTGGAGTGCAGGGACTCACTTTGACATGAAATCTGGTGCTCCATATTTAACCAACTCCTCTTGATAGGGAGCCTTGGTGGCACACAAAAAAAAAATAAGCAGGCTACCAAGATGAGACTTGATAGCCTATGACCATATAGTCGGGGAGGAGGTCCCCCTCAGTCATAGACCTAGGGGAGGGGAATAGGGTAAAAATGCGAGGGAGGGGGGAATGGGAGGATACAAGTTATGAGATAACAACTGAGTTGTACTCTGAATAAATTAATAAAAGTAAAATTAAAAATTAAAAATAATACTAAGCTGAGAGCTATAATATGTACACAGAGGACCAGGTGCAGACTTCTGTAGACCCTCTGCTTGCTACATCAGTCTATGTGAGTTCATATGAACCTTGCACAGTTAATTTAGAGAGCCCAGTTCTTCTGGTGTCCTCTGTCCCCTATGGCTCTTCTGCTCTCTCTTCTATAAGGTTTCCTGAGCTATAAGGCCAGGGATTTGATGGATATATGCCAAAAATTTACTAAAGTATCAAATTTATAGTATGTTGAGGTCAAGAGAACCATCCAAGCTAGTTGAAATCATCTAATTTAAATTCCACATAAAAATTGTATTTCTCTGTGTGTATGTAAGTATAAACACATACATATTAGCATATACATATATATGTGTATGTACATATCTTTTTATGAAGAGATATGCATGCATGTTTATACATACAAACAAATGTGTGTGTATCTCATATGGGTGATATGCGTCCCAAACACATATGCAAGCACAAATACTCACACATACACATATATATTTTTTTTCAAAACATGGCATCTCAATCCAAGTGTAAGAAATGTAAGCTGAATATGTAAATATGATAGAAAGGATTGGGTAGTGCCTAAGTTGTCATGGTCTTGGGGTACTTCAGGCAGGAAGATCATTGATTCAAGGCCAGCCTGGCTACCCATTTTTTAAAAAGGTAAAATTATAATAAAATTTGAGCCTTCCTCAAAACAGATTTCAATGTCCTAACTAATATTTATTGACTGATTTATATACATGTGTGAGAGCGTGTTTGCTTGCATGTGCCTGTGTGTGTACCACACTCATGCCTTGTACCAGGGAAGCCAGGAGAGGTACTCACATCTCCTGAAACTGGAAGTACAAATGTTTTTATAAGTGGTCCGGGTCATGGAACCTGGGTCTTCTGCCAGAACACCAAGTGCTCTCCGCACTGAGCCATCTCTGCAGCTCACTAATACCCTTTCAGGAAAGAACTCACAATTGAGAAATGTCTCACTTTTATATTCCTCAACCTTCAATCACTAGCCTATTACGATCGATAGCACTTCATTAAGTAGTGGCTGAATCTTTCTGGGTCCACCAAATTCTTTTTCTCTTTTGTGAAAAATAAATATAAGTATACATTTAATTCTTAAGATTGTTCCATCTGGTCAATAAGTTTCCTATCTTTATCTTTCAGCATCTTGTTGTCTTCTTGATGACCTCTTGTCCCTTAGTACTTTCAAAAATGTTTTGATATTTACCTAAACTTTTCCTCAATCTCCCTTCATTTTTCGTCTTTGCTTTTGGCATATGTATTTTTACACCTGACTTCCTTCTCTAATGGCCCCCAGTACTGTGTATGCAGTGTTTTGTATTTCACACAGTTCTCTCTTGTGCCCTGGTTGCTTTCTGCACCTCCTTATTTATCCACTCTGAGTGTAGTTACTGGAATGTGACATTCTTAACCTTTGGCTGTGCGGTAATTTGTCACTAAATATTTTCCATTTCCCATCTCTGGCCTTTGTAGGATCCCATTATATATCCCACTTGGCTGTCCTCAATTCTTATCACAATTTTGCAAAGAATGTCCCCTCCTTAAATGTAGCATTTCTCATTATGTAACATTTGGATCCACACCAGGATCGGTTATCTGGTGAGACTGACAATCGACAGCATGTTCTCAGTGGAGAGCTGAACTTGGCATGCAGTGCCTCCCTTTTTTTCCCCCTTGGTGAATTTTCCTCAGCCAGAAATTTGGATTATGCCTTTTAAACAAGTTTAGTTTCACCCGCCCAGAGAGGAGATGTGCTGAACAGGTTCATCACACTGTGTAAGAGGACATGCTTTTGATTTGGTCCCTACACATGAGCAGCAATCCATCACCACTTTCAAGGAGAATGTGTTTTCCTGCTGTTTTCCTCCTACCCCTCAGCTACACCTTTACACGCCTACATCCTAAACATTATTTAGCATCTCTGAATATTTGTACATCATGAAATTAATTTAAAAACAGTTAACACAAAAAATCTGATAGTAATTAAAAATACTTGTAAGCTCTTTATGAGTTTTCTTAAAAATAGAAATTGGATTACCATATGGTATATTTAAAAAGCAAAATGGGTCCAGCCATTGTTTGTAAGTCATTTCCTCTTCTTGTTCCCTTACCACCCGTGAATGCTACATTGTACATTCTCTTGCTAAAATTTACTTTCTTATAATCTTAAAAAAGGAAATATAAAATGCAGCTTTTGCTAGGAAGTCTTCCATGTAATTTGAGTTGTGGGCATTTATTGTTGTTGCTTCAACTCCATGGAAAGCTTCATTCCAATACAGACTAGTTGTATGTGTCTAAACACACACACGCGCACACACACACAACACACACACATTTCTCTTTGCTATGTATTCATTGCCATCTGAAGAAGTAGTTAGGAGCTTGATGGCTTTTATTAAAACTATAAAGGCCCAAGTGGCTACGCGGTCCTCTGATTTTGCTTTCCTTGTTGTCATCTAATAATTCCCTGTGATGGGAAGGGCACTATAACTGGACTGTGGAAGCCTGACTTAACTCAAGTCTGGGAACTTGTTGGGCTCCCCAGGCAATGTGCCCTACCTCTCAGAACCCACATACCCATATGTGGAGACAACTTTGCAACATGGTAATCTGCCAACTTCCCTGTGGAATCTGGATAATAATTGGTATGTGAAATACCAAGACTATTGATTTAGTCACAAATGAAATAAAGTAAGATTGCACTGGTAGAAATGCAGGGTCATTCATAAGTTACATATAAGCTATGTGATTAAACAGAAATTCAATAAATTGAACAGCAAACAATTATACTTTTGATTTTGCATCATTGGAAGACCCTTTGAATTTTGACATGTCAGTAACTTTGCTGAGTTTTAAATAAATTTAGACTGGTTTGGGTGACTTTTAGCTCTTTAGTGTTCTAAATCCATAAAGGTATCTGTCTTAGTTACCTTTCTATTGATGTGCCAAAACACCATGACACTGACAACTTATGAAATAAAGTATATGCTTGATCTCATAGTGTTAGACTCATGATCTATGATTGCAGAGGATAGATATAAGGGCTTGACTTGGATCTATAAGTAGAAGACAGAGAGAACACTGGGAATGCTATGAGGCAAAGCCCACTTCCAGTGACACACCTCCCCAACAACACCACAATCCCGCACACTTCCCACTTAGGCCTCCCTACTGCTAACCAAGTATGCCAACTTGGTTGGCATCCTCCTTCAACCCACCAAAATATTTTTAGTATAAAGTGTATCTGAATAATACTTCCTACATTAGCATATAATATGGAGAGTGTGCACAGATGTGTGAGGGGGAAACAACTTGTCCTCAGACTAGAGTTATTATTTTTCTCAAGTTTGGGGAATACTGACTCAAATCTTCAGTTCTGAAACTTTAGTGTGAGTCAGTATTTCCGTGGAAGCTGGATAAGCTCATATTGCTAGACGTGATCTCGGTGCTTCTGGCTCATCAAGTCTGGAGACTAGTGCATATGGATTTCTTCTTCTCTCTCTCCCTCTCCCATATGTCTTTAATCCCAAACAATGTCATCTATTGAGGGACAGACAAAATAATGAATAAGAGAAAGATTTGACAGAATGAATCAGACATAGGATAGACCCCATTCTCATGAGAATAGACAGGAGAGAGAATCTACTTAAGAGCAATATAGAGAGTAGATTACAGGAGAGAAATACAGTAGAGTTTGTGGTGACAGTACAGTAGAGTTTGGGAGTAGTTTGGTGCAGTTTGGTATAGTTCAGTTGAGTGAAGTTGACTTGGTGCGCTTTAGTTTGTGGAGTTCAAAGGCAGTTTTCCAAAGCAGAGCAATTCAGTGAGAAGCTGAGAGAAGCCAGCTAGAATAAGTCAACTTGGTTAGGAGTTTTAAGCCAGAAGAGCTGAGTTGAACCAATCAGTCAAAGTTCAGAAAAAACTAGAAAGTGTGAACTTATTCAGAAGTAAGTCATAAGTCTCAGAGGCTGAAAATATTCTAGGCTTAGGATAATGCATGGAGTCTGGATGCTGAAACCTTCAAGGTCCAGATGTGCAGACGAATAAATTTTACCGAGGCTAGAAGTATCCAGTCCTAGGGATAGTCAAATAGAAATACTCTTGTCTTAGCTTGAGTATGGCTCTCATCTCATGCCCTCATCTAAGGAAATAAAAGCTACATTACATTACATGTAAATATATATATCATATAATTACTCTCTCTCTCTCTCTCTCTCTCTCTATATATATATATATATATATACTGTGTGTGTGCATGCACATGTGTGTGTTAGAGCATGTGTGTGCTATCTGGTAAAAAAAGTTCCGTGGATTTTCTGTCTCTGCTTTCTTAGCACTTGAACTACAAACACACACCTTCAGGCCTGGCTTCTTACATGGGTGTTGAGGTCCCAGACTCAAACTTGCATAGTTGGTTGGCCGACAATTTACCAACTGAGTCATTACTCAGCCCCTGTGATTTTCATCTTAATAAGTGACAACGTGGTGGTGATTATGGGCCAATGCTGGTTCTAGGGCCATCTTTATAGAGACTGGCTAAGAATGTCCCTGTCACATAACCTCTACAATGACAAAGTGCTTTTTTAGAATAGTATTCATGTTTTTATTTTTATTATATTTAAGTTTTTCTTTGAAATAACTATAGATTCCCAGGAAGTTGCAAAGTTGTACAGAGTGGTACAGGGGTTGACTCACCTGTCGTGCCCTGGTGGTTATAATTTCCTAAAGAATAGAACAATTTTGAAGATCTAGAAAGTGACATTAGCGTATGGTACATGTATGAGTCTGTCATTTTATGGCAGGTCTACCTCAGTCTAGACAGAGATTATTTCATCTGGCCAACAGCCTTTCTTATAATTATACCTAACAACCTCCATTTTAGACTGCTCATCCCCACAGTGAAAGCCAGGCACTGATTTGTGGGCCCATTGTGTATTTTTGTCATTATGATTTCTTTTGGGAATTTTACACCAAATGCCAAGAAACCAGATTTTTTTAATTTAAAATAAAATTGAGAATCTTATATCTGAGAACTATATTTACATAATTACCCCCTTCTACATGTTCCAGTCCCTCTTGTGTCTTCCTTATTCTCTCTCAAATTCATGGCCTCTTATTTAATTATTATTCATACACACATACATACACACACACACACACATGTACACACACACAAGAATGGGCAGGAAAGGAAAGAAGGCAGAGAGAGACAGAGACAGAGGAGCACTGCAATAATTTCGCTTGCTTGTGTTTATGGCTGACCACATGGGATTGCATAACCTATTAGGGAACTCAAACCTAGATAAAACTATTAGTTTCCCTCTTAGAAGCCATTGATTCCCTGTAGCTCTTTATCTGGACCCAAGGCATTATAGTTCCCTCGTCCTTGTTGGAACATTGGCTGATGCTGTCTTTGTACAAGGCTAGTTGAGGAGAACATTATTTCACGGGTTTCCCTGGTACAAATAAATTTTTTTTTTTTTTTTGCTGGACAGTGGTGGCACACCCCTTTAATCCCAGCATTCAGGAGGCAGAGGCAGGCAGATTGCTATGAGTTTGAGACCAGTCTGGTCTACAAACTGAGTCCAGGACAGCCAAGCCTACGCAGAGAAAGCCTGTCTTGAAAAACCTAGATAGATAGATAGATAGATAGATAGATAGATAGATAGATAGATAGACAGACAGACAGACAGACAGACAGACAGATAGATAGATAATTTTTTCCGGTGTAAGAACAGCCTCAGAGTTCCAGTGATCACTCTTTGTCACTGGTGGGTAGCATTCAGAGATGCAGTGATCATCCACCTCACTGGTGTGTAGCATTCACTGCATGAGTGCCTCAGCTCAATGACTCTTCAATCTCTTAAAAAACATTTTGGTTTTCTCTTTCTTTTGATAGTATGAACAAAACAGCCAAACCCAAACATATATACACTATTACATATGTTTCCATTTATCTCAACCCTCAAGAATGCTAAAGTTGTCTCATATGGTAACTGTGTGTTTTTTATTTTAAAAAACTGGCAAGTTATATTCTTTGTTGGACCCAGAATTTCCTACCGGTAGTGCAGGACTAGTGTCCAGCTGCCTGTCAGCAAATGTTGCCACTGTTTCATTTCTGACAATGTGCATGCTGACATCTCAGTGTGTTCTTATTTACATTTTTCTAATTGCTAGTCATGTGCTTGTCTTTTCCATAGATTTAGTGGGCAGTCTGTGATTTTCTTTAGAGAAATATCTCATATACATTTTTGCTAAATTTCTGAAAGGACTATTTATTTTTTCACAATTAGGTTCTGAAAATTCTTTGCCCAGCCCAGATATGAATTCATCCTCAAAAATATGCTTACAAATGTTTCTTCCCAGATAAAAATTTTTAGCTTAGTTCTTTCATTAGAGTCTTTCTCAGACAATTTCCAGGTTTTATGAAGCATAAATTGTTTATTACTTTGTGATTCAAGTGACAGGTCTAAGGAATCTTTACCAAAGCATAAGAGTTTACTTTAGTTTCCATGAATATTTTATATTTTTGTTCTATGTATTTGAATGTACAGTTTGATGTTAATTAATTTTGGATAAGGCATGAGTTTATTAGTTTTTTCTATAACTTTTATTATATGTATAATCCTAATACACATGCATCAAGTCTCTAGCTATCCCCATGTATCATGACAACCATGTGAAAACACTTTTCTTGTTGTCTCTCTTTTTTCTTCCATTTGATGTTCAAGACTTGAGTGTACTTTTTGGGGGTTTAATTTGTTTGAAGTATGCTCATTATTTTGAATCTGAAGGCTTTACTTTTCTCATACTTTAGAAAATATTAGTGGTTCTTCAAAAGCATTTTAGTATTACCTTCTTGTCACTCCATTTCAGAACTGATATAAATGCCGAATGCCCCAAGGATTCCAACTTCTAAATTCTACTGTTGAGTCTATCTATGTAGGATTGTTCTTTATGAATGATTATTTAAAACTTTTTATTTTATGTGTGTGAATGTTTGCCTCTCTGTGTGTATGTGCATCGTGTGCTTGCCTGCTGCCTGCATAGGCCATCACATCCCTGGAAACTGCAGTTACAGGTGGCTATGACTCAATAACACAGGGCTAGGAATTGACTATAGGCCCTTTGAAAGAGCATCAAGTGCTCTTAATTGCTCAACTATCTCCTTAGCCCCAAATATTGTTAACACAGACACTCAAAAACTGCTTTTATTAAAAACATGGATAATTACTTGGCCCAGTGGGAAACTAAATACAGGACAAAAGCCTTTGTTTTGTATCTTTTTACTTTGGGTCACATTCCAACTTAGGCATCTATCTAAAGACATAACCATCTAAAAATGATGATGTCTATCCAGTGTCATCTCCCATCAAGGCTGGGGGTGAGAAGATGAGAGTAGCTGAGACATTTTATTGTCTATGTGTACAATGTCTTGTTGTAGATGTTCAAGTGTGTCAAAGGTGTCCAGTTGTTTTCCTATAACTTGTGGCAACTTGCTCTCCAAAACCAGCTAAGTTCTTCCAGACAGACTAGCTCTGAAGGATAGGAAGTGTCTGTAATAATCAGGATGCACCAAGAATAATGACAGCCATTTCATGGAAACCATATTGACCACTGCCAATTACGGCAGTGCAAAAGCATTTGAACTATGATTCAGAAGCAGAACTGCGATAATGTTGACCAAGACAACGAGTCATGCATACTACTCACTTCTTCTCCCATTCTTCCTCTATTAAAACTCAGAGTTTCTGTCAGCACCCTAGATGCCCATCCTGAGCTGATGGCATCCCTTTATCTCTTCCTCCTTCCCAGATGACAAATTCACATTCTGTGGCCAAGATGCTTGTCCCAAATCTCTAGAAGCATAGCTGTTGCCAGTTGTGTTTTGAGGTCTAACATGTCTATTTATCCTTTTGCCTTCAATTTGTTTCTCTCAGGGTTTTTTATTACACCTATGTGAGTCTCAGGTTTTGTTTCATGTGTATTTATGATGGCTATTGGATTGTTTTCCATGGTGTTTTCTTACTTTCTTGTGAAGCAAGTTCTGCTGTATGTTCGTCTTCATATAGAGCACTCAGAGTTCGATGATCTTCATGGATTTTGATGTTAGTTTCGAGTTTTTTGTACTTCTTATTTATTTATTTTATATTTTACATAAATATATTATTACACACACACACACACACACACACACATAGTAAACTACATACAGCAAAATGAACCCTGAAACAATCAGAATTATATAAATGTTACATTCATAGTGTTTTGGCTATTTGTATTTGACAACCTTGAAGAAAACATCTTTCCTATTTTGTTGAGTCTAAAATTCTGAATGTAAATCAATATCTGTAACATATCCTCTCTATCCACTTAAATGAAACTTCGGCATTTTGAATTTTCCACTAAAAGATGAATTTTTCTCCTTCTCAAGTCTCTGAGGAAGTTGAAGACCAGGTAGCTTAGTTTTACAATGAAGCTTAATTGTTCAGGAGTTAAGATGTTTTTAGGTCTAGATAGGTGTTCTAAGTTGATAATGACAATATGTGATGGAAATTGATTTACATTCAGAAATTTAGATGCACCAAGATAGGAAATATGTCTTCTTCAAGGCTGTCAAATACAAATAGCCAGAACACTAAGAATGTAACATTTATATAATTTCTGGTTGTGTCACAGTTTTTCTTGTCATAGGTATAAATGTATAATAATATAAATATTTATGTATATATATGTATATATGTACAAAAATAAAATAATTTAAATATTTAAAAAGAATATTTCTATTTAGTGATGTATTTGTCCTTTTGTGACTCTTTTTTATTATCAGGAGGCAGTACTTTGCCTGAGAGATGCAGGATGTCCAGGAGAAGCCCGATTGGTCTGTGTATTTTTTGTTGACTTGTGGTAAAGTGCTTCTTATTACTTCTATTAGAAATAATGAGTTCAGTATCTACACTTGATGCCTACTGGTCATATGCTGGGGTGGGGATTGGTTAGCAGGTCAGCTCTCTACTACTTTGCTGAATTGAAAGACAACCTAACTCCCTATCGTGCCTCCTTGACAACAGCTGAGGAGGATGTAGAGGAAAGGCTAGAGTTTTTCTCCACTCATGGGAGTGATATGTGAGAATAGTCTTACACAGCTTCCTGTTCTGTCACACCAGGCAGTGGGATTCAGTTACCCCATCATTACCTATCAGATAAAACCCTGACCACCCCACTAAGCTTGCAAATCTGGAGTCATTGCACAATATTGAAATCAGGGTGAGCATACCTATCTTTTTCATCACTTATCATTTCTTAGTAATGAAAGCATTTATAAAAGTTTGAAGTAAGATGTGTGGCTTTAGCTCAGTGGTAGAATGCTTGCCTATACACAGGCCCTGTGTCTGATTTCCAGGAAAGCACATACATACACACACGTGCAAGTACACTGTGGCAAGAAATTATTTTGAATTAAAACTTGTATTATTTAATTGCATCTGTTATTATGTGAATCTTCATTTAATAAGAAAATGGAGAATAACAATATTATTTTTATATTACTATTATTATTCCTCTCCTTCTACCGTGTTGCTTTACATACTTTTATAAGCCATCATCAACCATGCTCTGAAAAATATCAAGTAGAACTTTCTAGAAATAAACTATTGTAAATTTTTTTCTTTTTTTTTATTAATTTATTCTTGTTACATCTCAATGTTTATCCTATCCCTTGTATCCTCCCATTCCTCCCCCCCCCATTTTCTCATTATTCCCCTCCCCTATGACTGTTCCTGAGGGGGATTACCTCCCCCTATATATTCTCATAGGGTATCAAGTCTCTTCTTGGCTACCTGCTGTCCTTCCTTGGGCTGGAGAGATGGCTCAGCCATTAAAGGCTAGGCTCACAACCATAAATAAACTATTGTAAATTTTATATCATTTTTATTTCAGTAAATTGTTAGTTAATGTGCAATTTCTGAGTTTAAATTGACGATTAATGAACATACAGGCAAAATGTGGTATGTAAAAGAATTTGTTCTAATCTTCAGTCCTCCCTGCAAGTTGTAGAAGACTTTATCTCAGTTAAGGAGAGCAATTATTGTGTAAAAGATATCAGTTGTTAAATTCTAACATTGATTTGCTTGAAAATATGCAGTTACAAATTTCATCTAGATAATTGTCATCCATTTTTAATATTATATTGCACATTTCTAAGTGATCTTATAATTGAGTTTCCTTTCTCAGGTCCTAGCAACAACTAGTTTTTCCCCACACCAAATAAAATAAAATATCCATATCTTTATGTTTGTCCTATTTGATTATGTTCTATAATGCCTTCCTTCAGACAGTCTATCTTCTGAATGCATTTTCTTTTGTCAAATTCGTTTTAAGACCTTAGCACTTTGAGTAGGGTCTTGAGAGAGAAACACGATACTGTTTGTCTCATATCTCTTTTCTCTGTCTTCCATTTATCTGGGAGATGCGTTGGTATGGACCTGTGACACAGCTTCTGAGGAAGAACATGCTCTAGGAGGTGCTGGACTGCAAAGGGAATTGAGGATGGGCTGAGAAGCTGGTCAGTGGGAGGTGCCTGCATCCATGTTAGAGCCTTTCTCACCTAGCAGGAGAAAGACTGACTTCTCTTTCTCCTCTCTTTAAAAAAAAATATTTTTTCCAAAACTCGGAAAACTCCTAAAATTCAGATGTGTCTTGACTGTCTCTTTCTTTTGAAAAGAGAGTGATACATTTTATCCAGTAGTGTCATATACCTATTTCAAACTCTAATTTATGTTTATTTTAAAAGGAGTTACTATACAGGCACACTAATGTTTAAAGACTTGCCGTGAATTAACAAAGACCTCATAAATGCTAGGAAATTGCTCTACCCCTAAGCCGTATCAATTGTCCATGGTTATCCTTTGCTATGGCTTTCTACCACGTCATCTGCCCATCCTTCTACCTTTCCATCCAGCCACATCCTCTTTTCATCATAAGCTTGATCTTCATTGGAAACACATTTCCTCCTTTATCTCATAACACAGTTCCCTAGAAATGAGGTAATAAAGGTTTGTAATGGGCTTCAAGGGCAGAAAATAGTTCTTTGATGACAGCAATGGAATAATATTCTCAAGATGTCTTTTAGTAAATTTGCCCAAATAGAAGATAAGTGTAATTAGGCTCATTTGAAAGAAACCATGTAATAAATGTCTATACAAGGATTTGTATCTGTGTATATTTATATACCTGTGAAGTAATTGAAAATATTGCATGCGTATATGTGTTTCTCACAGTTAATTCATAGATCAAATTTGCACACTTGGCAATAAATTGGTCTTTTATTACTATTTTTCTTTAACTGTCCATTGATTCCTTGTGTACTGTACATCATGCACCCCATTTCCACTCATTTCCCCATCCCTCCATATCTGGCTTCCAACCTTGCAACCTTACCCCCAAATAAATCAAAATCAAACAAAGAAGCAAGTGAAAAAAACTCAACATGGAAGCTTCTGGTGTGTCACACAGTACAGCCTCCTGCCCAAACTACTTTAAACAGTCGTGTGTTAATCATGGTAGACTTTGGGTTCACTCATGTTCATTCAATGTCCCATACATCACCCTGCTCTTGAAATAGGCTGTCTATTCATGTTGGTGATTTGTCCTAGGTGCTTGATTCTTTGGAAAACTGCTGCCTCAGTGATCCAGAATTGCTAACTGATAATTAATTGGTCAGAAGCACTAATAATGTATGTGTGAGAGAAGACAGGAGTCGGCTGGCATTTGGTTTAATAGCTTCAAGTAGGAATTAGGAAATAGGAGAATTAGCATGAAGAGGCCTTTGCCTATGGACTCTCCTGTCCTTCTCTGGGTAGGTGTACCACCCAGGACATTCCATTTGGAGTAGGACTATTTAAAACAACAGCAACAAAACCCCTGCATGACAGACATGAAGCCACTCGCCTGGGAAATGTCTCTCAGCTGCTGCTGAGAGTGAGGGAGATCATTTCAGAGGGAGGAAGAAAATACTAACAAAAAGGTGATAGTGCCCCAGGGTGTGTGTGGAGGATGTGAAGGCAGATTTGAAGCACTGTGGGGGCTCTTCAGGCAGGCTGTGCCCATGAGCTGCACCCCTACTGGTTGCACATATCTGCAGGCTAAATCCTGGGCTCAGCCTTCATGTGGCCAATGAAAATTGACATTTCCCATATCCCAAGGTTAGCTTAACAGTAATTAAAGCACCACATTGCGCATGATTCTTTCCACTATAATTTAAGTGGATTTTATGCTATTTTAGAAAATATTCTGGTCCCCACTGTGAATAACGAATACAAATAAAGTTGAATGTCAGACCTGGAATACAAATCAAATAAGAAAACCTATAGGCATCCCAAACATCTGCCCAATCAGTCCCCAAGTCTCCATGGCCTCCCTTCTGGCTCAGCACCCTCAGACAGTTGCCCTGGTTCACTTTTGATGTCAACCCACCTCTACCAGCCCAGTCTGTGCAAATAAGGATGCTGTGAGACATCTTCCTGATTTCTGTGTGTTTTGAGAATTCATTCATCTTTCTAAGCATCTTTATTAGTGCCAGGAGAATTTCTGAAAAAGAGGTAGACAGATACACCTACTCAGAAGTCACAGTGACTTTCTGACATGACGATTGTTCCTCTTGCTAGTGAGAGAATGAGTATCGCACTCAATTCATTCTCTTCATCCTGGAGTCATTGTGCTTGCAAATGCCCTTCCCCTCTGCAGAGCTGGGAGGAGCTATTTGTAGTCATGCAGTCCTTCACGTGTAGATGTGGTATGGTTGTGTTCTGATTTCAGTAACACAACAGAAGGTTTCTATCTACACGCTGCACCCATCTTACTGTTCCATGAAATAGAAGAGAAAGTGGAAGAACAAATTTGTACAACCTCGCTTGAAAGTAGCACAAGAAAAGGTTGAAATCTCAGGATTTCAGTTCTGGGTGTGTGAGAGGAGGGGAAACGAAGGAGTTAGTTGACTTTTCACCATAGGTACCGAGAAACCAAAGTAGCACACAGACCTACATGGTGATGTGCAAAAACAGCAGGGCGTGCGTTTTAAGTTTTTATTGCTATTAGGCTGGAAAACATTAATACTGTCATACAGATGGTCACCTATGTGGGAAGCACGAACAAAACCTCTAAATTGTGGGAAGACTATTCTAAAGTTATGAAGGCATCAACTCCCAAAGCTAAAGGTGGAGCCATGCTGCTAAACATATTAGTATTTCTTAATTCAAACACCTGTTCTGCCCGCACGACACACAAAAATGCTCTTATTTATTGCCTGCTCCTCCATTTCAGATTCAATCTCACTATAAATTCATCTCATGTTAATTTATGTGCAAACAAAGACACACACATTTTAAATATCCGAAATGCTGGAAATAAACTTATTTTTAATTTTGTGCTTGTTTTCCATTTGTCAACCAGCAAATGAAAGGACTGAATAAATCACGCACTAATTGCCAGCGGTGCTAAATTTAGTGTGAGATCTGGAATCCTTTTGATCAAAACCGCTGAATATGAAATCATCCTCAGCTCTCTAGGCAACTTTATCCGCCTTTCTATTCTCCATCTGTCAGTCACCTGGGAATTTGTGAACTATTCCATATGTCAGGGTTGTCAATCACAATGGGATGTGGGAACTATCTGCCTACTGCATAGGAATTCTTGCAAAAAATTAATCTGCATTTAACTAGTAGTTCTAGATTTTGAATACCACATTGTTTTCTGTTTTGAAAAATGTTCTTTCTATAAGGTGAGTGGAAATAAATTGTATTAAAATAGTATACATCAAAAGTTGTGGTTTAAATTACCCTTACAAATGTGTAAATGTTACAAATGCTGTGTGTGTGGCTAGTGACACTGTGCATTTTCAATACATTTAAAATAGAATGCCCTTATTTTGGGAGCAGGAAATGCAACAGAACCTTATCTTACCTACTGACACTGGAAGTACATGGAAATTAAAAACTTTTAAGTGCATGGATATCTCAATACTATCAGGATAGTTCTGACAGAAGATGCCTCAACACAAGGTGCTCTTATTTAAGCCTAAATGTCCCTAATGTATTTAGTTACTTCATTAAAATAGAGATATGTATGAGACCATATTTACCATACAGTTGCCTATCTATATTTTTATGCAAAACAATCTAAAAAAAATAAGGAACTGAAAAATCATATGTTATGCAAGAAGTTTTAAATATCAGCCTAGCTTAACGTGAAAAGTTTGGTTCTATAAGTTCAAGATAACTTGTAGAAATTATTAAAGATTAGAAAAGATTGAATTAGTGTGAAAAAGAAGTTGTAGTGTTGGTAGAAATCTAAATTAATATGACGTCAGTCAAGTTAGCTAAGGTATGCAATTCCTGTGGCCCACACTGTGACCTTAGTAGATATTAATATCTAAGAATGGTGAAACTAGGACTGAAGGGGACCTCCTCCCACACTATATGGTCATGGGCTATCAAGTCTCATCTTGGTAGCCTGCTTATTCTTTCTTTGAGTGCCATTAGGCCTCCCCATGAAGAGGAGGTGGTCAAATATGGGGCATCAGAGTTCATGTCAGAGTCAGCCTCCGCTCTCCACATAACTGTGCAGAATGTCCTGTCCATTGGGTAGATTGGAATAGGGTGACAGCGGGAGGGAGGGAGGAATGGGAGGATACAAGTGATGGGATAACAATTGAGTATAATCTGAATAAATTAATAAAATTAAAGAAAAAAGAATGGTGAAACTATTAAGTTGTATATGTAAAGCATTTAATAAAATGCCATGCATAGAAACTATGGGATATGTGTTACTGAGCATCTCGGTGGAGTCTGTAGCCATTGCAAATGTCTGAAAGAGAGAATTCAATAGAGAGAGATGGCTGTAGGCTACAGGAGCCTGAAAATCCTAAACGCATTTGTACACCGAAGCCACCTGGCAATCAGTTCTCTCCTCCTATGTCCAGTGCTTTCTGAGCTCCACATTGTGTTGACTAGGAAAATTCACACGAAATCCATCAGGACCAAACAAGCACACGATCTTCAGTCTTCATAGCCATAGCCACGCCCACACCAGCATCTCTTAACCCTGCCTTTCCACAGTCACTGTCCTGCGCCATGCTTCTGCCACAGGGTCTTTACCACACTGACCTCTCTGTCACAGCCCTTGCTCCATCCATTCCCTCATGTGTTCTCTAGGCCTTAGCACAAGCACAATTTCATAGGCCTCCCTTTCAGTCTGTGCTGCACACTTCAGATGTGCAGTCAGTTGAAAGTTTAGGTTGCATGTAAGTTTGCCCTGTGCCATTTCATTGCACATTGTATCCCAGAGATTTTGGTTCATGGTCGTGTCTCCTAGTACAGAATAAACGTTATCAGGTCACTGAACCAATCTGACTTACTTCCTTTTGCACCAAACAGAGGCCCATAGTAGGTGATCATTATATTTTCATTCATGAAAGAATGAGCTCACAGATGAACAGATGGATAGTAATGAAATGATTATCTGCAAATGTAAGTGCCCAACCAAAGAACTCTCTTCATCACTAAGGCTAAAAATGGAAATCAACCTAATTGTGTACACAGGGACTTGGTAAAGAGAATTATACCCAGCGGACTACAAATCCAACACTCAGTGTAGCCTTTTCTATTTTCCACAGCCACTGCTGGTTTCATCTGCTGAGATCTTTTTATACCTGTATGCCACACTCCCCACCGTGTCAGCAATCTCTGAGCATATGTGTGACTTCCTTGGACCTGTACAGTTGCTTCGGGTGCCAGAACTGAATTTTCCCTTCTTTCATTTCCCTCTGACCTAGAGTAGTAGCTGACACATGGATGCTTGTCATTAAGTTCGGTTTAATTAAATTATTTATTGTGTTCTGAACAAGATTACCTTTCCATTGTGGTTAGTTCAGAGGCTTGTAGACTGCCTCTTTTCACTTGATCTCTCTATCAGCTGGATGCAGATAACAAACCAATGAACACTGAAAAACAGAAAACTGAGTCAATGTCAGAGACAGCTCTACTCCATTACTAGTGGACCCATGTGAAGCTTGAGCTGCCCACCAACTCCTTCTATGTAGAGAACATAGGTTCTGTCCATGCATGGTCCATTGTACATTCTTCAGACTCCACAGGCCCCTCTGGGCCCTGGTTAGTTAGCTCTGTTGCACTTTTTGAGGAGCTCTTGTAACCTCTAGGTCCTTTTATTCTTCCCTTCCACTTTTCCACTAGACTCCCTATGCTTGATCCAGTGTTTGATTGTCTCAAATTCTGTTTCGAGCCACTGGTGGGTGAAGCCTCTCAGAGGGCAATTATCCTAGGCTTGTGTCTGTAAGCATAGTAGAGTATCCTTAATAATATCAGGTGTTGGCTCTCTTCCTTGGGGTGGGTCTTGGGTTAGGCCAGGCATTAGTTCGACATTCTCTCAATCTCTGGCTTACCTGTTCTATATTTATCCCTGCATGTCTTGTAGAAGGGTAGGTTTTCAATCACTTCCCCCTGGCGAGACTGCCTTCTCAGGCATCAGGGAAAGATAATGAACTAAGTCCTGATATGACTTGATGAGCTGGGGTTGGTGGCTCCCCTTTTCTGAGGAATAGGGGAGGGAAGGTAGACTGGGAGGAGAGGAGGGATGGGGGTATTGCCACCGTATAAAATGAATAAATAAAAAACAAAACAAAAACAGGAACATGCATTCTACTACCACAACAGAAACTGAAGGTCAGGGGTGCGGTACTAGAATACAACAGTGCAAGGCAAATTCCTTATACCCTGGAGAGTATATGAGGAAGGAAAGAGAAGATAAAAAGCAAGACAGGGTGGGCGAAGGGGAGGAAGAGATTCAGGAAAGGAAGAAGGCAAGGAATGAAGAAAAAAATATAACATTCTTCTTCCTAGTAACTCCACTTTCTAAAGTCCCTTTAAAATATAGTATCAACTAATCACAGAAAGCAGAAAAAATATCTAGTGATATCTAAACACCGCCCCACTCTTTTGTGTTGCAACACTCCAAAATTTGAGCTGGTTTGTGCTTTTATTTAGAAATAAAATAAAAAACAGAAATAAAGATATAGGAAATAAGTATGTGAAACAATGTACTAGATGTTTTGGTCCATTGCTGTTGGGTTATATTTCTCATATGTAGTTAATGTGTCCTATAATCAAGGTTGATAATCAATATAAGTTATATGATTAAATAAATTAAGCATATAGTTTTAACAGGAATATATAAATAGAAATACACACTAAATTAATCAGTGAATAATTTATATAGCAAGCAAAAAGAAAATTTAATAATATCAGTAGATTTTTACACATTATTTGGTAACACTTCACATGGTAAAAATAGAAGAAAGCATTTGGAATTTGAATAAACAATGTCTCCATCAACTTAATATTTACAGATAAAATTATTTCAAAATGAATAAATGAAAGTATCACCAATATTGTTTAATGCTGTTGAGGATGTTCTGGGCAATGCATTATAAGTAAAGAGAAATCCATTATGGAAGATCACAGTGAAGAACATACAGTTTTTGTCCATATTAAAACTATCTGGAAATTCTAAAATGCACAAAGCAAAACCATATGGAAGTAATAGAATCTAGCATGAAGTCCCTCTGGAACACAACATTTAATATTTAATTGCTTTAGGAATAACCAAGTATAAATTGTGTATAAGATCTAATTTATAGAAACATAGGAAACTACAGAATCTGCATATATATTTTTGAGAAGAAACTCTCAAAAGATGCAATATAATCTATATAGTATCAAGTAAATTCACAAAGGCACAGGCTTTCTACCAAAAAATGTAAGAGGTATTATGAAATTTTAAACTCTGAACATATTTGTTAGTTCTGTAAATCTTAATAAAATTGCAAATTCCAAAAAAGGGCTAAGAAGGCAGCTCAGTTCATAAGGAAATATCTTGCCTTGTAACCATGAGGACCTGAATTCAAACCAAGAACCACAGTCAAATGCTGGGTATGGTAGCATATACCTGGCACTGTGAGGACAGAGTCCCTGGGGCTCACTGCGCTTTTGGAAAGCTCCTGTCAGTAAAGAAGGGTAGACCACTCTTGAGGTCAACATGCAAGATAGCTCTGTGACAAATCAACATGTGCACATGCACACATGTGTGCACACACAGTTCCAACAGAAATATGTACTTGCATTGACAACTTCTTATATACAAGTGGAGAAGCAAAGTTGTATAAAGGTAAGAATATCATTAAGCAAATTCTAAAAGATTAAAGATATATAATAATCCTGGAGAAATTAAATTGGTACAATATTACAGTAGGAATAAATAGATATGACAATTTAACATTATAGATAGTGTTAAAATTGATTCAATATAATAAAAGACCACCAGATGGAGAAAATCAAAGACATTGGTACATACTAGAAATATGTATTAAAATATTCAGTATATTAATTCTACTTTGAATAAAAAAGGTAAAATCATACAAATTTAGTTCTTGAAAGATTCATGAAAATATTATAAAAATAAATGCACAGACATACGAAATACCATAGGTAAGGATCTGGAGCATTTTTTCCTTTTTTTTTTTTTTTTTTTTTTTTTTACTGTGTGAGAAATATAATTTATTTATTTTTTATTTATTAATTTACTCTTGTTAAATCTCAATGGCTATCCCATCCCTTGTGTCCTCCCATTCTTCCCTCCTTCCCATTTTCCCATTATTCCCCTCCCCTATGACTGTTCCTGAGGGGGATTACCTCCCCCTGTATATGCTCATAGGGTATCAAGTCTCTTCTTGGTAACCTGCTGTCCTTTCTCTGAGTGCCACCAGATCTCCCCTCCAGGGGACATGGTCAAATGTGAGGCACCAGAGTACATGAGAAAGTCATATACCACTCTCCGCTCAACTGTGGAGAATGTTCTGATCATTGACTAGATCTGGGTAGGGGTTTAAAGTTTACCACCTGTATTGTCCTTGGCTGGTGGCTTAGTTTGAGCGGGATCCTTGGGCCCAAATCTGCCTATCATAATGTTCTACTTGTAGGTTTCTAGGACCCTCTGGACCCTTCTACTTTGCTATTCTCCCATGCTTCTCTCATCTAGAGTCCCAAAAGGATGTCCTCCCCTCTGTCCCAGTTTCCTGGTAAGTGAAGGCTTTCGTGGGACATGCCCCTTGGGCTAGTATGCAGATATAAGTGAGTATATACCATTTGATTCTTTCTGCTTCTGGGTTAACTCACTCATTATGATCATTTCTAGCTCAATCCATTTATCCACAAATTACCAGGAATTCCTTGTTTTTAATAGCTGAATAGTATTCCATAGTGTATATGTACCACAGTTTCTTTATCCATTCTTCTACTGAGGGACACTTAGGATGTTTCCATGTTCTGGCTATTATGAATAAGGCTGCTATGAACATGGTTGAGCAAATTTTCTTGTTGTGTGCTGGAGCATCTTCTGGGTATATTCCAAGGAGTGGAATAGCTGGGTCTTGAGGAAGCCCTATTCCCATTTTTCTGAGATAGCACCAGATAGATTTGCAAAATGGCTGTACTAGTTTGCATTCCCACCAACAATGAAGGAGTGTTCCTCTCTCCCCACATCCTCGCCAGCATGCGGTGTCGCCTGAGTTTTTGATCTTAGCCATTCTGATGGGTGTAAGATGGAATCTCAGTGTCGTTTTGATTTGCATTTCTCTGATGACTAATGAGGACGAGCATTTCTTTCAGTGTTTCTCGGACATTTGATATTTCTCTATTGAGAATTCTCTGTTAAGTTCCAAGCCCCATTTCGCAATTGGGTTGTTTGGTTTTGTGGTGTTTAATTTCTTGAGTTCTTTATATATTTTGGATATTAAACCTTTGTCAGATGAAGGGTTGGTGAAGATCTTTTCCCATTCTGTAGGCTGTCGTTTTGTTCTCTTGACAGTGTCTCCTGCCTTACAGAAGCTTCTCAGCCTCATGAGGTCCCATTTATTAATGGTTGACATTAAGGCCTGGGCTGTTGGTGTACTGTTCAGGAAGTTGTTTCCTGTGCCTGTGTGTCCCAGGCTCTTCCCCACTTTTTCCTCTAACTGAATTAATGTCTCTGGTTTTAAGTTGAGGTCTTTAATCCACTTGGACTTGAGTTTTGTGCATGGTGACAAATAAGGGTCTAATTGCATTTTTCTACATGTAGACATCCAGTTAGACCAGCACCATTTGTTGAAGATGCTATCATTTCCATTGAATAGATTTGGCTTCTTTGTCAA
This sequence comes from Acomys russatus, assembly GCF_903995435.1. Lineage (NCBI taxonomy): Eukaryota > Metazoa > Chordata > Mammalia > Rodentia > Muridae > Acomys > Acomys russatus. The sequence goes on from NC_067147.1 coordinate 2,131,708, forward strand.
AAATCAAGTGACCATATGTGTTTGGATTTCATTTCACTATTATTTATGCTGTCTACTTTTGTTTGAGTGAAAAATTCCTATTTATATAATGACAGAAATATTACTTAACGCATTTTATTATGTTATCTCCCAGATCAGCCAATGATACTAACACTTAGAAATGGACACCCTGACTGTAGAACTTTTCTTCTTGGTTATAATTCTAAATTACTCCTTTGATTGAGCACATATATAATAAAACAAAAACTTGCATATGGAAAATTGTATAGCAGCATAATTAATAATGTATAGCTGTGGAAAATGTGTTGTTACAGAACAAAAGAGTAAAGACAAAATTAGCTATCTATCTATCATCTATTTATTATCTATCTATCTCTTCAACAGTAAAGGGAAAACTAGTAAAAGTTGACAAGGGACATAAATCTATAATATAGACTAATGGTAACATAAATAAAGTATCAAAATTGAATATCCATATGGTATAAACATACCTACATGATGTAAATTTAAATACAATGTTATTATTAACCCAAATCACTAAAATATATTAAAGATTTAACACAATTTTCTGGTAATGTGGGTAATGTGCACTTTTATATTCAACTTTTTAAAATATTATGTAATTAAAAAATGCAACCAGCAAAATTTTAATGGATGTAGTTTTCATCTAGCAAAGACTATGTATCCAGGTCAGATTGAAAAGGCGTATGTGATTAATTAAGTATAGCATTTGTCTTTGATGATGTCTTTAGAAAAAGAAAAGTTAAAACTATATATCATAATTAATAAACTTTTTGTAATTAAATACAAACAGCAGTATTTGTCATCTAAAGGATAGGAGAGAGGCGGGAGCACACACACATACAAACACACACACACATACACACAGAGAGAGAGAGAGAGAGAAAGAGAGAGAGAGAGAGAGAAGACAGAGACAGACACAGAGAGACAGAGACAGAGAGATCTATTTCCATCAAGGAAATGCGAATCAAAACAACCCTGAGATTCTATCTCATATCCATCAGAATGGCTAAGATAAAAAACTCAGGTGACAGTGAGTGTTGATGAGGAGAGTGAGGAACTCTTTTCCATGGCTGGTGAGAGTGCAAACAGATACAATCACTTTAGAAATCTGTCACTTTCTCCAAAAATTGGAAATAGTGATACCTCAAAACCCAGCTATACCACTACTGGGCATGTACTTGAAAGATGCTCCATTATACAAAAGTACATTTGCTCAACTATGTTCATAGTGGCTTCCAGTGTCTATTCTATTTGCCATTCTGAAGGAGAATTAAGCATCCTCCCTAGGGTCTTCCTTGTTATTTAGCTTCTATAGGTCTGTTGATTGTAGTATGATTATCCTGTATTACACAGCTAATACCCACTTATAAATGAGTATATACCATGTGTGTCTTTTTTGAGTCTGGGTTACCTCACTCAGGATGATCTTTTCCTTTTTCCTTTTTTTTTTTTTTTTTTCCCCAGAGCTGAGGACTAAACCCAGGGCCTTGAGCTTGCTAGGCAAGAGCCCTACCACTGAGCTAAAGCCCCAACCCCCAGGATGATCTTTTCTAGTTCCATCCATTTGCTTGCAAATTTCATGATTTCCTTGTTTTTAATATGTAAACCTTCCAAAATTTCTTTGTTCATTATTTGCTTGAGGGACATCTAGGTTGTTTCTAGATTTTTTAAATAAATATCACCAAACTCCAACTCTTTTGTGAACCAATGAGTTTTAATCGGGTTACTCACAAGAATATGGCTGAGAGAAGCAGAAGTATCTCAAAGAGAGCTTTATCAAGAAACCCTACACTAGTGTGGGAGACAGTGCATAGAAGATGGAAGTCTGAAGTGTACTGTATATCTGCAGGTGTCTCAGCAGAGCTGAAGGTGGTGCTTTCCACTCCTGAGCCACTTCCAGGAGTCTTGGCTGGTCTCTGCTTGTTATGGGTATTTCAGCAAGTCTCTGCTTCCTTCAGGTGCTTGTCCTGTCTTTGTTGCTTCCAGGCTACCCATTCTAAATCTTTTCTATATAGCTCAGTTGGCCTGAGTGATCCTCAGCAGTCTTAACTGCTTATTGCTCTCAGGGAGGAATAGGCCCAGAGAATCTCGTAAGTTTCAGGGACTTCCTGAAGTGATTCTAAGGCATTTGCTTCCGTACCAGATGGAATGTTTTTTCTTCCCTTAGAACAACTTGACATTCCACTTCCTTGTAACCATCTTGTCCTAAAATATCCAGTTGTTTCCTTGCTCTTTTACATGTTTGGCTTCATCACAACGCTGGGATACTGTGAGAAACAATAGGATCACTAGACTGTATCCATTAGAGGATTGACAGGGCAAAGAGTGTTGATAACTTGGATGACACCGCAATGGAAACGTTTTATCATCCTCTGCACTCTGACGTGTGTAAATGCATGGTATAAATTCCGTATTTATAGAAGTCTTCATTTAATATTTTCTAGCTACAGATGGCTACAGAAGGCTACAAAAAATGAAAAATTTGAATTTTGGAGGAATATTGTAGCTACATATAATTTTTATTTTAGGAAAGGCTGCCTAAGAGAGTTGCTATCACATTTTAGTGCTTGGTTTTTAACAACTACATACAACCTATGTTTATTAAATAAACATAGCACAAAATATAGAGAGGAAAGCAAGGCTATATTGGATTATCCTTACTTATATCAAAATAGAATTTTGTCAATATTAACCTGAAGTGCATTTTTGGAGTAAGAAAGAGACATTATAATCCAAAGAGAACCTATTAAGAAATGAAAATTTTAAAATAGTTAAAAATACATTTAAGTTACATTTAATTATTTCTTAAACATGAAACAAGGTGCTAAAGGAGATACAAAAGATTACCCATTTATTCTCAAGAAGGGAGAGAACAGAGAAAAGAGAAGCAAGAGAGAGATGGAGACAGAGAAAAGAAACAAATAGGAACCAGAGAAAAAGAACCCCCACACATATTATTTTAAAGGTAAGAAGATAACACTGATAAAATGGCCAACTTTAACTAGACATACAGTGAAACAGAAAAGACAAATTAGCTTCCTATAAATATGATATGACATTCTCTGAGGAGCATTTTCTCCATTATACCATGGATTCGGAGTTGTTTGCTACTCTTTCCATCCACTACGGACACATAGCCTGTCTGTAGGATCTTTTGTGAACTACCAAATGCCACTACCTTGAAGAGGAAGATTGGTTCCTGTTACTTGCCTTTCCTTATTGTGCTCAGGTCGCTCTCCAGTGAGATGTGTGGGAAGACAGCAGTCAACTGACCTTACTTATTTCCCACCATGTGAAATAATTCTCTCCATGGTTAAGAATGGAGTTAGTGTGGTTGTTTAAAGTTGTTCCCATGGGATCATGTTTATGAGCATTTAGTCCCCAGTTCATGATGCTATTTGGAAAAGTTATAGTTAGGTAGAGCCTTGCTAGAGCAAGTATGTCAAAGTGGGGTAGTGTGCAGGGAGAGTTAAGAATGTATAGCCTGGCCCTACTTCCTGTTTTGCTCTCTACTTCCTGTGTGTAATGCTACCATGCCATGCCTTCCTATTATGCACACTATTCTAGCCTTCTGGAATCATAAGTTGAAAGCAAACCTTTCTTCCTCAAGTTGCTTTCTATCACGGTATTTTATTACAGCAACAGAAATTTAACTAATACAATCACTTTTAGACAAGGCAGGTTTTGGCCAATTTTTATTTTAAATGATATACGTCCTTATCAGTATTTTACATGTATTATGTGCCTGCTACATTTTAAGAAGTTAACCTTCCCTCCCATTTTTAATAATAGTTATCTTTTCATCAAATTTCCTATCTGTATTATGTTTTTGAGTACCACGTAGCTGTTTAAATACATATTTTACATGTGGCATGCATGCAAATTCTTATTGTTTTACTGTCATGGTTTATTATTTATAATTTATGAATATTTTCTTTGTGTATGTCCTTGGTACAATAGTGTCTGTGTATCCTTAAACATTTTTCCCTAAAAATCGTGGTCATTTTCTTAAAGCCACAAATGTTGACTCAGTTTGGCTTGCTATTTTTCTGTTCTTTTACTTATGCTTTGGCTTTTCACTTTTCGAAAGGAAAGTTTATTATAGAATAATTATATATTTGTAGAGAGATTGCAAAATAGTGGACCTCTCTAATGCTACATTTTAAAGTAATTAATATCATATTAGTATGATGCTTTTTATAATTAATGAAGTAATGTTTAGACATTATTATTCATAAAATTTCATACTTAATTCAAATTTCTTTAGTGTGTAGCTTAAAGTCATTTCTCTGCTCCAGAATCCTCTCCAGGTTCTCACATCACATTAGCTGTCAAGAACCCCTGTGTATATCTTGGCTATGACAACTTCCTAGACTTGCCTTGTTTTGCATGATAGGAATTACATTAAGGTGTGAATATACACAGAACATAAAATTTACAATGTTATAACCTGTTTAGCACAATACTGAAGATGACTGAGACTGTTCACAAGAAGGGGTAGCCATCACCACTGTTGCTCTCTAAGCATCCCTATTGACACAGACTGTAACATTGGTTTTAAGGGAGCAATTTAAGCGAGAAAAGGTATTCATAGTAGCAGGGAAGCCAGGACAGCAAAAGCAGGAAGCTGAGAGATCACATGTCAGTCACACAAGAAGGAAATGGATATGGAGCAGGGCTGTGGACCCTCAAAGAGGTGTACTTCCCCCAGCCAGATCCATATCCTAAAGATTCTGCAAACTCCCAATTGGTGCCACTGGCTAAGGAACATGACATGAGCCTATGGGAGCATTTCTTTCTCATCCAGACGACAAGAATTTCCTTCTGTGACTTTGTCTGTTCAATATACTTCATCAAAAGCAGTAGTTCTTAGCTTGCCTAATGCTTTGACCTAATACAGTTCCTCGTGTTTTGGTAATATTCATTCCTAAGTACAAATAACCTTCCATTATATATGTATATTACATGGTATATGTGTATGTATATATATACATACATATATATAATCTTACAGTCTGCTTATTCTTTTATTAAAGAATAGTTAGAGTGATTTTGCTTAATGGTAGTTATGAAAAATACTGCTGTAAGCAATGTTGTACAGACATTTGAATCTTCTTCTTCAATTCCTTGGCACATACACACCTACAAACAGAGTCTGGGTTCCACTGGGTTTTCAGTGTTATTTCTGGGAGGAATTGTCTTACCGTCTTCCGTTGCACATTTTCCTAACAGCAGTGCATAGAGCTTCAACTTCTCTGCATAATGACCAGAGTTAGCAACTTTCTGCTTTTGCAATAGTGTGTATTCCCCTGAGTATGAAGAGGAGTTCACCATTTTAAGTTACTCTTTAATAATTAGTGGTGTTATGCATCTTTTCATTGACTTACATTAATTTTCATATGTTGTTTGAATAAAAGATTATTAGAGTTTTTGGTAATTTTCCAAGACCGTAAGAAATATTTATTAATGTATACAACAATTTAAATTTAAAAAAAGATACTGAGTTAGCAGGGCTATTTCTAAAGGCTTAATAGTATAAGGAAAATAAGCAGATCCTTTAAACATAGATGCCCAGGTACAAAGAATGGAATGACATATTTTAATACAACGATAAAGAGACACAGTATCTGCTCAGAGTGATTTAATACACACACACACACACACACACACACACACAGAGAGAGAGAGAGAGAGAGACAGACAGACAGACAGACAGACAGACAGACAGACAGACACAGAGACACAGAGACACAGAGACAGAGAGAGACAGACAGAGAGAGAGGAGAGAAAGAGAGGAGAGAGAGAGAGAGAGAGAGAGAGAGAGAGAGAGAGAGAGAGAGAGAGAGAGAGCAGAGAAGAGAGAGAGCGAGAGAGAGAGGAGAAGAGAGGAGAGAGAGAGAGAGAGAGAGAGAGAGAGAGAGAGAGAGAGAGAGAGAGAGAGATTAGGTGTGTTAATAAGGGACAAGCTTTGTGAGAGCAGTTAACTACCAAAAGATGGAGAAGCGAATAAACATGTGATAAAGCAGCACTTTTAAAAAATCTCCCCATTTATTTAATCGCTTTACAACCTGATCCCAGCCCCTCCCTCCTCTTCTCTCAGTCCCACACTCCATAGGTTTTCTTGTCATGTCCTTGACCCCATGGTATCCCTTAATCCTTCCTTCCATTCTTTCACAAAACTCCCTGAGCTTGTGGTATTGTTTGGCTGTGGGTCTCTCCATCTGTTCCCATCAGCTGCTGGATGAAGCCTCTCAGAAGACAGCTATGTAGGATGCTGTGTGCAAGCATAGCAGAGCATCATTAATAGTGTCAGGGGTAGGCTGTCTCCCATGGGGTTGGTCTCAAGGTAGGTCAGTAATTGGTTTGTCATTTCCTCAATCTCTGCTTCACCTTTATTCCTACACTTCCATGTAGGCAAGACAAATGTTGGGTCAACAGTTTTGTAGCCAGGTGGCACTTTCAGGGGAGGGAGAGGGTCAGTGACCCACTCCTTAAACCTTTGACCTGAAGCTTCACTCTCTTCTTAAGAGGTTTCTCTGCTACACTGGTGTTTCACCTGAAAGAGCACCAGCCTAGGAGCTGTGTGGGATGTAGAGTAGAGTGTCCTCTTTGGCTCATCACTCTTGGAGCATGCTGCCCTCCTGGGACTTAGAAGTGTGTAGTGATGCAGTGAAGTCCTTCCTTAAGGATAGGTCTAGTGAATGTAGATCATGCATTTTTGTCAGTGTTTCTCTAATATCCAACCAGTGCTCAGTATTAAATAAGCCATCAGCAAATGTTAATTGAATAAATATGCATAGCCCTTAAAGTTGTTAAACAGGTAAGCTAATAACTTATTACATTAAATATAGAATTTTTAGCTAGCAATTTGTGCCTTAGGTTGTGTGATTTTCAAATTATCCTGCCCCCCCCCCCCCCCTCTCTCTCTGTATATATATATATATATATATATATATATATATATATATATATATATATATATATAGTCATTATGTGACTAATATTTATATGAAAATGTTAGCATGAAATGTTTTTATGTAGAAGTATAAATATGCTTATAGGATAGTCAACTTTGTGCATCCCACCAACTATGGAGAAACACCTAAACACACACACATGCAGATATGGATAGTCTTATTTTAAAATGAGGTGGCACCTCGCCAAGGCACACAGTACCTCAGGATAGAATTAGAGTGCCAAACCTCTTCCATTCCAGGAACCTGTTGTAGAAAGAAACTCAGATACTCTCTAAGTCTGCAATATTTTTTTTCTCAAAAATTTCTAGCAAGTTGTCAGAGTGGTAAGTTTAAACACTGGGCATATTTCAGCTTGTTTAAGCTGCTTATGATCCTAGGGATATTTATTTGCAAGATTCATAAGGTTTTCTTTTTTTAAAAAGTCCCAATGTCATTGTAAGAAAATGAATAAAATGCTTTATTTAGCATAATCCACTTAACATCAAGTTGCAGTGAGTGATGTGACATCACGTATGATATAAGTCCACATGTTCACACACTGTGTAAGGCACACATACTCACCTTTACATTACTCCCATCCTGCATGCCCTGGTGTGTCTGGGAAAGGAGCCACTGTGATACCACTCACTGCTTTGTCCCACCTTCCCTCTTCCTGCATATTCTGTGCTTCTCTGTATTTTTAACTCAACGATCAAATCCAAAGGCCAACTTCACACACAAAATGAATTATAAACAAAAATGATAATGAGGTTTTATAATAAAACCAAGTTTACATTGCAACAATCCAAATTTATGTTTATCCACTTACAGAACACAGCCTATAATTATTTATTTTCAAAACAACATTGCTGTTTTCTTCCTTAAGCAGATTTCAATGTTGTTTGTGCTTTGTTTCATTGCAGGAGCTTCATGTTTATAGCATGAACTTGCTTACTACTACGTATGTTCTAGGAGATCCCACCACATATACATAATCAAAGGGCACTGGAGACCATGACCAGTCCCAGCCCCAGTGCTTGCCAGGCTTCCTTTGGTGCACACAAATGTCTGACAGAATTTAATCTAGAAGTTAGGCACAGCAAGAGATTCCCCACAATAACTAATAACAATTAGTTATAATGAGTAATAATTATAACGACCAGTTAATTATTAGTTAGTTAATAGTAATTAACTGATAATGATTAGTTAATAATTGAAGAAGTGCTTTGGATGTTAGCAGTTTCTCTTTAATGAAGTTCTTCAACTCATTAGGAATGAGACAGCAGCTTTCATTGGCAGCCTCAGCCTCTCTATTAAAGTTTTATTTATTTTTTTTCATCCAACTTTTTTCCTGAATTTGTGACTCATTCCTTTCTCATAGTAAGTGGCTCAGTGTCACTGGTGGGGGAGTCCTGCACTGGCAGTCTTCCTGTTGGTTTAATGCTGGCTGCCATCAATCAGAGGATGTTTCCAGTTCGTCTCTCATCCTTGGCCGCGATGCTTTCCTGTCTTAACTAAGCACTTCTCATATACAATGGTCTGCTTTCCAGGATGAGGGCTGACAAGAAAGCAGTTTTCTTCTTCTTTGTCATCATTTCATCACTGAAAATTTCATCCTTCTTCAGATCTTAGAAGTGTCAATGCATGAGTTGTTCATATTTGGTAGATAAATTCCACTGTTCCCCATAAGGGAAATTTTTGTGGCCTCTATATCTCTGCACTTGTCTTTCGGTAAGTAAGTGCCATGTGAATTGTGGCTTCTGAAGCAGTGAATCATGTGCTGGTGGCTGCTGCTGCCCCACAAGGGGACAGCACACATGGCATAGGCAGGCTGGAAAAAGTGTGACTAGATAACACAGACAGGCACACTGTTCAAATGGTAGGCAATACAAAATAGAAATTACTTATGACTGTTTTTATTTTCATTTACTTTTCAGACCACAAATGACCACAGGTAACTGAAATGTAAAAGTCAAATTGAAATGTAGCAAAATGTTAGGTGTTGGATGGGACTGTTACTGAGTTTTATATTCAGATGGTCACGTCTGTCCTGCAGCAATCTTAAACACAGTGCTTTGAATTAACAGAATTTTATAACCATCCAATGTTGCTTGTGGCTTTGTTCTAGTGCTTGGGAGAAATGTATATATGATACAGAACAAACAAAACGAAGATCCCTGTCATCAAAGACACTGCATGAAATGTAAGCGACAGAGAGCGGGGCTTACCCTGCCTTCTCAGCACAAAGCCCAGGTAGTTAAGATAAACAACATGGAGAGCTAATCCACCTGCTCATCACTCTGAACTCCTGCCGTTGTTCAGCCAGTGTTCTTCACAGTGACTGGAGACATGGGCACTTAAAAAACACTATCTCAATTCATAGATTCTTAGAGAACGAGAAAGAGGTGACATGTTTATAATGGATAAGAAAAGCCAAACAGAAACGCTAGAATCCTTGTTTATTATTTTACTCCGTTCCATTTTTTGACATTCTCTGTGTTAAGCATTTTTTTCTTTTACCATTATATATCATAAGAGAGTCCTGGGTTAATGACTCACAAAACAAATGAAAAAAAATTAAGAACACTCAAACAGATGCCACAGCACAGAACTATAAAACTTTATGGTATCTGTAGGTCTACAAACAGATTGCTTCTTCCTCCCTTTTTTTTCCTTCTTCTCCCTCATCACTGTTCTTTCAACTCTACCTTACACAATATCCACATAAATTTTGTAGATTTCTCTTCTTAATCCCTTGTGGGATGACAAAGGTTAAGCACTTCCTGCCAGTGTACCCCAAGATGAGACCCAGCACATAAATTCACATACCTTGTGCCAAGATTGGCATTTATCTGAGTTCATGATGTCAGTGCCTCGTCTTTTAAAATACGAGTGGAAGGAATATGTTGTCTCACCTTAAAAAGCAGACACAAAAGCACAGCAGCAAGGCAATATTTGGAAATAAGAGGAAATGTGTAGATGATTAAAAAAACGAAATACACACAGAAAGAGTGAGAGAGAAATAAAGAGAAAGAGAGAGAGAAGGGAGAGGGAGAGAGAGACAGAGAGAGAAAAAGAGAGAGAGAGAAAGAAAGAGACAGAGACAGAGATAGAGATTATAAAGGGCACTGATCAAATAAAGTTCTTTCAGTAGAAATGAAACATATTTGCTTTGGGCACAAAATTTAGGGAGGCATAAAAAGAAATCTCAGCCCTCAAATGTTATTTTAATGCAGCAATAAAATATAAAACTAAATCAAAATTCATGATGAACAAAATATCCAAAATTTAAATAAAGAAATTATTGGCAATAGTTTCTCCTTGAGTCATTGAAAGCCTGGAAGGGAGAAAAAATAAAAGGGTCCTGTATTTAATCTAGAGTTTTGACTTTTCTATGGCTCTCACTTGCTTTATTTTAGGTCAGAGGTGTTCAGCATGGAAATAACGTCCATGATTAATCGGGGTGGGGGGAGGAAGCAAAGGTTGCTACTTTCAAGTCTGGTTGTCACCTGTAGGAGACCAACAGACATAATTTGGGCTCAGCTTCGATTTTTGTGTCAACTAGAAATTGTTTCCCAACCCAAAGACTTTAGGGCTAGCTGTGTCTGAAAATGTTCTGTTACCAAAAATGCCTAGGCCCAGAAGCTGCCTTCTTCCAGTGTTTCAGGTTAGCCCTGCCATCTTTGCTCAGTCAGATATGCTAACTGCTGGTTGTGAGGGCAAGTTTGGGATGCAGAGGAATCCCAGCGATTGTCCTGGCTGCGTAATGGTGCTTTGGGCTCCTTGGGGTTCAGGTGAATGTTCCGTGCAGACCAAAGGTCTCTGTATAACTAACTATCCAGTTTACATTTCCCCTTGAAGGCATTTCCCCACCCTACCGTCCTTCCTGGGAAGAGCTGAGGGGACACAGAACTCCAGTTGTATTTGTTTCTGCCTCTGTGGAAGTAGACACCCCTCTCAGTGGTGCCGTGCCTGGAGATGAGGTGCAGAGAGGCGATGGCGCGTGTCAGCCCCGAGGAAGGAGCTTCAGGATGTGTTGGTGATGTGACCTGTTGGCACTTCATGCTTGTTTGGGTAATGTGAAGGAGACCGAAAGTGGTCAAGTGATGGATGAAAGGTTGAAAGTCGAGTTAACATTGGAGTCTCTAGAAAGACATTCACTGTGCCCACTTTGTGCTTCTATCTTACAAGTGACTGCTATCTCCTTATCTTAGCCTTTTAAAGGTACTTTAGACATATTTTCTACTCAAACTTGTTTGCATCTGAGTTTCACTAAGATGTTCCTAAGTGGTCTATAATTCTATGGTATCAAGATGCCATCTGAGGGGAAAAGTGATATGCCAGAATATTTTTCATAGGCCTACTCGATATAGCTATCACAACTTGTACAAGAGCCATCAGTGGCTCAGAAGATATGCAAAAGTTAATAGCAAGGTGTTACTTTAACAAATGCTGAATGATGAAAGCAATGAAAAGAATTGTGAGACCACAGAAGACAGGGACTAAAAATATATTGTTTTATGATGGGAAAAAGCTTTATTGGTCATTCACTTGTCATTTTTTTGAATCTTATAAACATGAAAGTTATCAGATATATATGCACTGATAAATCTAAAAGAACTTTTACTGGAGTATAAAAAAAACTCTAAGGGAGGAAAACAACTCTAAGCAAAGAATGAATTAGTTCATGATCTAATTAACAGTGTATCTTTTCTCACAAATGCATTAAATAACTATCTTATAATAATTGCACCTTTTATTTAAATTTATCTATACAAGTGGTTCTCTCCTGCCCCATATTTGACCACGTCCCCTTGATGGGGAGACCTGGTGGCACTCAGAGGAAGGATAGCAGGCTATCAAGAAGAGACTTGATACCCTATGATCATATATAGGGGGAGGAGGTCCTCCTCAGTCACAGACATAGGGGAAGGGAAAGGGTGAAAGCAGGAGGGAGAGAGGAATGGGACAAAACAAGGGATGGAATAACAATTAAGATGTATTATGAATAAATTAATTAAAAAGTATATAAAAAAGAAGTAGTAGTTCTCAACCTAATGTTGCCACCATTTAATATAGTTCACCATGTTGTGGCGACCCCAACCATAAAATTATTTTGTTGCTACTAATAACTGTAATTTCCTTTCTGTTAGGAATAGTAATGTAAATGTCCAGTACGCAGGATGTCTGGTGTGAACTCCCCAGGTGCCGTGACCCGGATGTCTGGTGTGAACTCTCCAGGTGCCGTGACCGGATGTCTGATGTGAACTCCCCAGGTGCCGTGACCCGGATGTCTGGTGTGAACTCCCCAGGTGCCGTGACCCGGATGTCTGGTGTGAACTCCCCAGGTGCCGTGACCCGGATGTCTGGTGTGAACTCCCCAGGTGCCGTGACCCGGATGTCTGGTGTGAACTCTCCAGGTGCCGTGACCCGGATGTCTGGTGTGAACTCCCCAGGTGCTGTGACCCGGATGTCTGGTGTGAACTCCCCAGGTGCCATGACCCGGATGTCTGGTGTGAACTCCCCAGGTGCCGTGACCCACAAGTTGAGAACTGATCTAAAAGGACAGCACATTCAAGAAAAAAAAAAAAAAAAAAAAAAAAAAAGAATAAGATTGAGGTCATTCTAGAACAGGCATCCTAAGAGCTTTAGATGACATTTGAGTGGAGATGGGTTTCTGGTAGAAAATTCTAGTCAATACATACAGTACCTGGCAAGGCCCCAAGACTGCCTCGGTGCACATGAGGAAGAGAGAGGTGGGGAAGGTGTGAGTCCGAAGGTGCCGCAGTTAGAGAAGCAACAGCTTCTCTGCAATGTTTCAGATCATGCATGATACGTACGACTTTACTCTGAGTCAAAATGTCCTTACTTGTGAGGAAGAATAACTTGCTCTGACTCATACCTAAAAAATACCATTCTGAATCACTTATATTTGGTATCTGAATGTGCTGTTGTCCCCGAAGCTGAGACTAGTGAGGGTGGAAGTGGGGTGAACTGGAGAACTGACTGAGTTAGACTTGGATAGGAGCAAGAACCTGTGTGTGTGGTGTTGTAAAACATGTTGACTATGAGTGCAGGTTAAAGGGATTTTGAAAGTTTTTATCATAAATAAATGTTTGATGGGCGTCTTAATTAGGGTTTTACTGCTGTGAAGAGACACCATAACTGCAACAACTGTTCCAAAGGAGAATATTGAATTGGAGCTGGCTTACCATTGTAGATGTTTAGTCCATTATTGTCATGGTGGGAAGCATGGCAGCATGCAGACAGACTGGTGCTGGTGAAGGAGCTGAGAGTTCTACATTCTGATCTACAGGCAGCAGGAAGTGAACTGACTGGAGCTTCTGAGACCTGAAAGCCAGTCCCCTAGTGACTCACTTCCTCCAACTAAGCCACACCTACTTCAACAAAGCCACACCTCCTAATAGTGCCGTTCCTTATCAGCCTATAGGGGCCAGTTTTATTCAGACCAGCACAATGGGAAAGATATATTTAATGAGATTAAATACTATTAAGCACTAAGCATGTTTCAAAACACCACATTAGTACATTGACATGAAAATGTTGTGCTATTTATGCAACAGCTAAAAACAAATTTATTTAAGAATTAAAATTATTTTTGAAAATATATCATCAAAGAATACAGTAGAAGGCAGCAAAATGTATTATTATGTTTGGACTTACACAGGAACTGTGAAGGTGGATAAAGCAATAATGCCAAGCACATTTGCTAACAAATAGATGTGAGGTGGAGGAGTAAAGCACCCCTAAATGAATCCCGGCTCAATACCAAAAGCCACTGCCCACATAGATAGCCTCCTGTTAAGGTGAGGAAGTTGGGGTTGGGGGAAGCTGAGGCTGTAAGGTCAAGTATGCTGTATTAAAATAGCATACTGTTCATGCTGACATGCACACTTATTTCCTATTAATGAAAAAATTAAAAAATAACACCTGGTGTGAAATATGGGGCACCAGAGTTCATGTCATAAGTCAGTCCCCACTCTCCATATAACTGTGGAGAATGTCCTGTCCATTGGCTAGATCAGAGTAGGGGTTCGATGTTTACTATTGTATTTTCCTTACTTAGTGTAATAGTTTGAGCAGACCCCATAGGCCCTGATCCACCCATCACGATGTTCTTCTTGTAGGTTTCTAGGACCCTCTGGGTCCTTCTATTTCCCCATATCCTATATTTCTCTTACCTATAATCCCAGGGGAATGTCCTCACATCTATCCCAATCTCCTGGTAATTGAAAGCTTTCGTGGGACATGCCTTTTGGGCTAGTGCCCAATTATAAGTGAGTATATACCATGAGAGTCTTTCTGCTCCTGGGTTAACTCCCTCATTATGATCATTTCTAGTCTTATCCAGTTGGCTACAAATTTCAGGATTCCCTTGGTGGGGAGGACTTGTGGCACTCAAAGATGAGACTTAATAGCCTATGTTCATGTAGTGGGGGAGGAGGTCGACCTTGATCATAGACCTAGAGGAGGGGAATAGGGTGAAGAGGGAGGGAGGGAGGGAGAGAGGAACGGGAGGATACAAGTCATGGGATAACAATTGAGCTGTAATCTGAATAAATTAATTAAATAAAAATAAAAATGCAAAAAAACCTGGTGTGAAGAAGACATGTAATGAGGTGGAAATATCTGCGATTAGTTTTCCATGAATCAGTGCCTAAAAATATTGAATATACACATTTTTATGGTCATGTATCTATGGAAGCAAGATACTCAGAAGTATATCAGCTGTGGTGACATCTGCAGGAAGTGTCCTGATTATGCCTGAGAAATCCATATCTTTCCTGTAAACACAGAGAAGTCCATGTGGTTTCCCATCCTAGACACACACTTGCTTATTGGGGATTCTGTTTGTGTCAAGACACATCTGTGCTTATGTCTGATTTTTCTTCTTTTCCTACCTTCAAGGTTAATAACTCCATCAGCTCATTTTTTTCAGGACACAGCTCTACTCCAGCCCTCTGAATTCACAAGCAGACTGACTTAATTGTTGTGTGAAGGAGATTCTCACAGGAAGTACATGGATGAAAGTTTTGCTAAATTTTATCCATTTATTTATTTTTTTTTTGTTAACATGTATTGTCCCATGTTTGTCTGTAGACCATGCGGGTGACCAGTACCTAAAGTAGCCAGAAGAGAGCATTCCACTTCCTGAGAATAGAGTTGTCGACACTTGTAAGTTGCCATGTGGATGCTGGGAATTGAACCTTGGTTCTCTGGATGAACATCAAATATTCTCAAACAACGAGCCATCTCTGCAGCACTAGGAAAAACATTTTTTCTAGGGTCACCCTCTTCTCATTGACTACTCAGGAGAAAACACTGGGATAAAGCCCTTGTCAATGCCTGAATGAACACCATCAAACAACAGGATGTAGTATGGTCATTCGTGAGTTGTCTAAAGATACTTTGGGTGCCCTTCAGGCCCAAGGCCCCTCCAAAAGCAGAGGAGTGAGATCTGATGAAAGACAGTAGGGAAATCAGCATGTCATTTTCATTATTGCAAATAATACCCATGATACAAAAGTGAGGAGCAGAAATTCTTTTTGGTCAAAATATACATTTTTTTATAGATAGTATATGAAAAACACCAGGGTAAAAATCACAATTGTACTTTTGGTTTTCATTTGCTAGGAATGAGGACTTGTGTTTCTGGTTAAAAAACATCCTTGAATCAGCAGTTCTTACAATCCCTTGGAGAAAGGATGAAAACGTGAAGCTGTTTTCATCCTTTGGGGTCCGATGCTTTGTATGATCAGGTGACTTTTATACAAATGTTAGTTTGGAGAATTACAAAAAAAACCAAACTTATATTCAAATGAATTCCACAATATTAAAAACAGAAAGAGACTTGGACCAGGAATTTTACTCTAGCTATTCATTTGAAGTCTCGCTCTGCCCTCATAAATCACAAACTCACCGACATGATACTTTCAGTATGTGCAAGTGGGAGTGTGAGAAGAGTGGCTTGTTGATATAGCAGCTTTGTGGAGAGACCACCATCAGAACAGGACTCTGTCTTATGTTAGAAGCAAAGATGATGCAAAATCACAATTACAGTCTAATAAATCAACTTTAAGGAATATATCTGTAGTCAAAGCTCTTTTCTGCTTAATTTACTTAATAATAATTACAAAATTATCATTCTAGAAAACTTAAAAAATGATTGTGATGGGGCTAAAATTTAAGGTTATTAAGTCATAGAAACAAAAGACTGAGATTGTTTAATTTGCTAAGTGTGGTGATGATATTTGGACACTAATCATATTGTCCTTAGTTTCTTGGACTGGAAGAGGCACTGGGATAAATATGGCCTGGATGTTTAAACAGTCAAACAAAAGCCAGAACATGGAATCAACAGAGAATCAAATATCTCCACTGGGTACAGTCTGGACATGCACATCCTTCTGTCTTCAGGCTTGGAAGTTAGTGCCTTTATGTCTAGTTTACCTTATTAACACTTTAAACTTGCCATTGGAGGACAGTGTGACACTTTCCTACACCCAAAAGGAACTTTGAAATTCACACTATTTTAAGCAAAACAAAGGTAACACAGCAATTCTAATATACAGTCTGACTAACTTTTTAAAGTTACCCAAGGCTGATTAAAACACTGTTTTTCCTGTTGTAATCAGCCAACCAGAGAACAATATAATGTGAGTCTCTGTTATTTACACAAAAGTACCGACAATATTGCCAAAAGTTGACAAAATCAAAATGTGCCTTCTAAGGCATTAACCCAGGCATGTAACCAGATAAAGAGCTCAGAGTGAAAATGTGCCAAATTCGATTGAAAAGAAGGTTTGAGCTTTGAATCTGCCACACTGCCATTCTCCATTAACAAGTGCCATGATAAACTTGTAGGTACGCCCCATTAAAAATGGTCGCTGCTGAAGCCAGCAAGCTGTGAGCATTAGGGTGCAACTGAAGTCACTGAAACAATGTCATCCAGACTTTGCTCAGTACTTGGGCTTTGGCAGGATCCCCTGCAAAACCCCCAATGGTTCTGGAAGACAATCTCCGTCTCCAGGGATATTTTCCCTAAATCATCAATACTTATTCACAATCTCAGTATTCTGAGCCTTTGCACAAGCACCGAGACAGAAGATGCAAGTTCAAGAGGGAAATGTGCAGATGCATTACACAAGGAGATTAAACTGTTAACTCAGAAATATACCCTGTAGTAAAAACAAGCTTCTTCCATGAGAAATGAATGTGAGTTCTTCTCTAGGCTCTTGCTAAAAGGAGCTAGTGGTAGCAAGCAGTTGCTTGGGAGCAGGATATCATTCCTTTTGAGGATATGGCCACACCACAACTGTGTCCATATGGTGAGCACTAACTAGACATAGTGAGTTATCAAGGATAATAATAAAGAGGAGGAGAAAGAAGAGATAAGAAGGAATAAAAGGGGGCTGGAGAAATGGCTCAGCAGTTAAGAGCACTGACTACTCTTCTAAAGGTCCTGAGTTCAATTCCCAGCAACCACATGGTGGCTCAAAACCACCTATATGAAATGTGATCTGATGCCCTCTTTTGTCCAGCAGGTGTACATGCAGGCAGAGCACTGTATACATAGTAAATAAATACATCTTTTAAAAAAGAAGGAATAAAAGGATGGAAGGAAGAGATGCATGGAGGGAGGGACTGAGGACGGGAGGGAAGAGGAGGAGGCAGTATTGATGATGATAACACGAATTTGGTAGGAAGATCTGCTAACAGAGAGTGAGTGGACTTGCATTGAGAGTCAGAGATGAGTATATTCTGTTACATGTATATACATATACACATATTTGTTTTATTTATTTCAAATATAATAAATTAAAATTTATCAGTAAATATTAATAAACATTAATATAGGAATGTTATGTTATTAATACATAAAGCATATTAATATGCTATATAATAATGTCTATAATAAAGCAAATATGAATGAATACAGACTAAATAGAAATTAAAATAGAAGGAAACACTCTTCAGTTCATCCTTTAAAGTCACGATTACCTTCATACCCAATCCAAGTGATTATCTGTGCGTATTAGTTATACTTCTTAACAAAAATGCTAGCAGTTGGACCCTACCAACAGCACAAAAATTATCAAGGAAAGAGAAAGGAAAAATAACTACTTGTACTTACTCATTCTCATAAAATTTTCTTTATATAATAAAAATACTCTTTGAAAGAGATGAAAAACTAAGCTACATATTGGGAGAACACATCTGTAAAACAGATAGCTAGCAGAAGACACAAATCTGGAATATGTAAGGAAATGTAAATTTAAGGTGAAAAATACAAACATTCCTTTTATAAAAAGAGTGACAGACAACAAGTGATACTTTCTCAGAGAAGAAACACAGACTACCTTCCTCAGAGGAGACACATGCACACTATCTTCCTCAGAGGAGACACACAGATACTAACTTCCACAGATTAAAAAAAGAACACACACTTCTTAGTCATGGGGGAAACATAACTCACCATTTCAAAGAAACTTCACCCCACAACTAGCATATTGCTGAAATATAAACAAACAAAGAAACAACAAACAATGCCTATCAAACGTTAGAACATGGATGAGGAACAGGATGCTTTGTATATTGTTCATGAGCATTTAAAGGGCAAAAGCCAGTAAGAAAACTTTTTGGCCCAGAATAGCAAAAACAATCCTATACAATAAAAGATCCTCTGGAGGAATCTCCATACTTGATCTCAAGTTGTACTACAGAGCAACAGTAATTAAAACAGCATGGTACTGGCAAAGCAATAGGCCGGTGGATCAATGGAATCAAATTGAAGACCCAGAGATGAATCCACACACATTTGCTCACTTGATTTTTGACAAAGAAGCCAAATCTATTCAATGGAAAAAATGATAGTATCTTCAACAAATGGTGCTGGTCTAACTGGATGTCTACATGTAGAAATATACAATTAGACCCTTATTTGTCACCTTGCACAAAACTCAAATCCAAGTGGATTAAAGACCTCAACTTAAAACCAGAGACATTAATTCAGTTAGAGGAAAAAGTGGGGAAGAGCCTGGGAGATATAGGCACAGGTAACAACTTCCTGAACAGTACACCAACAGCCCAGGTCTTAATGTCAACCATTAATAAATGGGACCTCATGAGGCTGAGAAGCTTCTGTAAGGCAGGAGACACTGTCAAGAGAACAAAACGACAGCCTACAGAATGGGAAAAGATCTTCACCAACCCTTCATCTGACAACGGTCTAATATCCAAAATATATAAAGAACTCAAGAAATTAAACACCACAAAACCAAACAACCCAATTGCGAAATGGGGCTTGGAACTTAACAGAGAAATCTCAACAGAGAAATATCAAATGTCCGAGAAACACTGAAAGAAATGCTCCTCCTCATTAGTCATCAGAGAAATGCAAATCAAAACGACACTGAGATTCCATCTTACACCCATCAGAATAGCTAAGATCAAAAACGCAAATGACACCACATGTTGGCAAGGATGTGGAGAGAGAGGAACACTCCTTCATTGCTGGTGGGAATGCAAACTAATACAACCACTTTGGAAAGCTATCTGGCGCTTTCTCAGAAAAATGGGAATAGGGCTTCCTCAAGACCCAGCTATTCCACTCCTTGGAATATACCCAGAAAATGCCCTACCACACTACAGGGACATATGCTCAACCATGTTCATAACTGCTTTATACATAATAGCCAGAACATGGAAACAGCCTAAGTGTCCCTCAGTAGAAGAATGGACTAAGAAAACTGTGGTACATTTACACTATGGAATACTACTCAGCTATTAAAAACAAGCAATTCCCAAAATTTGTGGACAAATGGATTGATCTAGAAATTGTCATAATGAGTGAGTACACCCAGAAGCAAAAAGAGACAAACGGTATATACTCACTTATATCAAAACACTAGTCCAAGGGATACGTACCATGAAAAACTCTACTTACCAAGAAAGTGGGTCAGAGGAGAGGATATCCCATTGAGACTTTAGGAGAGAGTAGCATGGAAGAATAGGGAAATAGTAGGACCCACAGGGTCCTGGAAACCTACAAGAAGAACTTTATGACAGGCAGATCTGGGTCCTGGGGTCCTCCTCAAACTAAGGCACTAGCCAAAGTGAATATAGGCATTAAACTTCAAACACCTACCAAGACCTAGCCGACGAACATGATATTCTCCACCGTTGAGTGGAGAGTGAGATCCGACTCTCACAGGAACTCTGGTGCCCCTTTTCTGACCACGTCCCCTGGATGGGGAGGCCTGGCGGCACTCAGAGGAAGGATAGCAAGTTACCAAGGAGAGACTCGATACTCTAAGAGCATATATAGGGGGAGGAGGTCTTCCTCAATCACAGACATAGGGGAGGGGAGAAGGAGGGAAGTGGAAGGGAGGGAAGAATGGGAGGAAACGGGGAAGGGTTAATAATCAAGATGTAATATGAATAAAATAATAAAATAGAAAAAAAGACATGATAAATGTTTGTAGAGACAGATGTGATACATTTAATGACACTTAAAAATAAATGATAATATGTAAATTGAAAAAAAAGAAGTCTGGAAATGAATAAATGTTTTCATAATGAGAAATTGAAAAAAAAAAGAAAACTTTTTGGAAGTTTAAAAAAAAAGGATCTGGCTTTGTAAGCCTTCTTTCGGTTCATCAATTTCGTTCTTGAACATTTATCCCTGATAAATAAAATATATGTCCATATAAAAATCCCATACATGAAGGTTTATTGACTTTCACCATATTCCCAAGCCTAAAAAGAGCATCATTCAAAAAACAAATGCGTAAAGAAAGTAGAAAATCTCACAGCATAGATTACTACTATATAAGAAAAAGGACCAACAGTCTCCTGACAGATATGTACAATAAACTGAAAGAATCTCTAAAGAATTACACTCGTTTAGAGGTCACATCCGAAATACTATATACAACATTATTTCATTCATATATTTACCCTGGAAACCAAGCCATAAACGTTCAGCACAGATTAGCAGTTGCTCTATCAGTGAGGTAGGGTTGGGTTTGGGAACAGTTTGACATGTGTATGCTCAGAGGACTAGATTACAACTGCACATCAGGGAGCTGGAGGGATACATCAGTGGATCAGGGCATGCACTGCCCATGCAGAGGGCCTGGTTCTGTTCCCAGCACTCAGACCAGATGGCTCCACAGGGCATCCTACACTCTCTTCTGGCTGCCATGGGCACTGGCACTTATATGCACATTCACTCAAGTGAATAATTTAAAATGTCTTAAAATGACAAGAATTAGACTCCTGTCAGTGTGGAGCTTTTTAGAATGTTGTTATGTCAGTATCAATACTTTCCTATTGATATTTAGAATATATTTATAAAAAATTACTGTTGAGGAAGATTTGGGATATGTTATATGTACATTTCTATATTATTTTTATATTTCACATACAACATTTAATTAAAAATTATGCACCAAAATCACATAGAATTCATTGTAAGAATGCAAAACTTAGACAAATATCATTTACTGAATTACGTCATGTAAAGTTGGCTGGCAGAGTAACAACCTTCAGGAACAAACGTCTGTGTCCTTGTCTGAAGAGCCCATGTAAGTTTACACGGAAGCCGTGTGGGGAGGCTGTGTTGTACTGGCATTATTAGGCTTGCTAGTCAGATGACTGAAATGAAGAGCTCGCTGTTGACCTTATATACATTCACAGATTTCAGGTTCACGAATAAATCCTTGACTATGGTGAATGATCAGATCAACCAAGTTTTAAATAAAATACAAAGACAATTAAACAGAGTGAGAATGAAGATAATCCTTAAAATCCTTTCCAAAAATAACATAAGGACAACCACATATTTGTGTACACAAAAGCAATTAGGCTGCAAAAATAAATTTCTTGGATTTTTTTTTAGGTTTACTTAATAGTTTCCTTTTCTTGTTCTGCATACAGAGCCCAGGATCCTGCCCATGTGAGGCAAGCACTGTAACACTGAGCTACACCCCAGCCGGGAAGTGGAGCTGGTACAATGTGGCAGACAGAAATTCATCTTTCAAAAAAATCCCTGGCTCTTATGGGATCACTTGGCACCTTTTTACTGAATTCATTTTTTCAGATATAAAGGCAGATGTTAAACTCTTTCAAATAAGTAAATGGGAAAATTTTGAGATAATAAAAAGCAACTACTGAATCACCAAATAATTATTTTAAAATGTAAATATCAAAGATTCAATTAAATATTTACAGCAAAGAGTAGCTTTCATAAGTTAGCTAAATTAAACCTAGTTTGGGCCAATTCTTGGAATTTTAAACAGCTGCATAAAAGTCAATTCATTTCTGTTATTCATGTTGTTTTTTTTTTAATTCCTCGGGATGTAATATTTGTGTGACATATGTGCATTAAAAAAACTAAGAAAATAAATCAAAATCTTAAATAAGATATATTAAATAAATAAAATTACCCAGATTTTAGGTGTCTAACTTTTATTGTAGCATAGAAATTATTTAAAAGGGATTGTCATTCTACATGTAAGATCCAAGATTGAAGTTAGGAAGAGGAAACCATAAGTGTAAAGCAGTAGTGGCTTTGGATCACAGAGCGTCAGGAAAAAATGACATCAAAATCAGGTTGTTTGACGAAAAAAGTGTTAATTATAGAAGTACATTGCCATTGGAATTCTTTTATTTTTTTAAAGAGAGAAACATAAGGAAAAGCCAAGTAGACAAGAACTTATACAACTTGTGGATAAAGGAAGGTGATACAGTTTAATTTATACAAAGTATGTACCTGGAAGTTCTCAAAAAAGATATATGAAATGACCATAAATGTGCAAAGTCAGTGTGATACCACTGCATCTTACATAAATGTACATCAGAACTACAGAGAGACTGCAGGTCACACTTACTGCATGGGTAGAATCTAGACAGTGAATCCTAGAGAGTTCACATAAAGATACTGAAATATCAAGCAATACTGGTGAAATGGCTCAGTGTGCTTCAAATAGTTTGACATTTATGCAAAATATTAAAACACTAGATAAGCCTATGGCCAGGCAAGTACACTCATAGAAATGAAAGTATATCTTTACAAAAATAATGTTACCCCACACCAAACACCTGAAAAAGAAGCAAGCCAAAATCTCTACAATGACTGCTTTTATACAGGTGTACATAAAGTCCTGATGGGAGTCACGTTGTTCTAAATGCAAGTATGAACACACACACAGAGACACACTCAGAGAGAGAGAGAGAGAGAGAGAGAGAGAGAGAGAGAGAGAGAGAGAGAGAGAGAGAGAGAGATCAGAATGCTTACTCTTCAATTTATTTGAAAAGTTATTTCTATAGTACCAGCCTAGTTGAATAAGATGTCATAAAAATTCAAAATGAAAATCTGAAAAAAATGGCCTCTGGAGGGCTTTACCAAGGTCAAAAATAGCTCTCTGCCCACAGAAAGTGTTCCTGAAGAGAACCACTTGCCCTTCTCCGAGTTACTGTGCAAGGAGGAAATGAAAATGGGATGGCCAGTCCATATTTCAGACGGGAGACAGGATTCTTTAATACACCCAGCTGTAAAAGCAGGATGTGCAGAAAATCCAGCTGCTTCATGAAATGTCTACATCATCACATGACTGCTGAGATGACAAAGCAGTGTGTTTTCAGACAGACAACACACTTGAGCAACAATCACATTAGACATTATTCTGGACAGTTTAACCACTGCTAATAGAAAAGAAAGTAGGTTTTCCCAATATTAACTGCTATTACATGAAAAACTGTTTTAAAGTCTAGACATGGAGAGAAACAGAAAGGATGGCTACATACAAGAAAAAAGAGTCCCCAATATATGTCGTCCTCAAGGAGCCAGACCTTGGCAGCACTACACAAAGAGGAACTCAGATATCAACAGTAGGTCAGGAGCACTCTGTTAGGGCTCAAGTATATGAGGTCACCATTTCACTGTAACACTAGTATCAATGAAGAGGTAGAACCTATATGTGGAAAATATAGAGAGGTATGTACAAAGATCAATAATAAATTTAAGTTTTAGTAGAGCTCAGGGGCTGGGCATGCACCCCAGTTAACACAATGCTAGCATAGCACACATAATGCTCTGGGTTCAATCTTCAGCACTGTGTAACCAGGAAGGAGTTGTGCATGGCAGCAATCCCAGAAACAGGGAGGATTAGGAGCTCATGGTCTCACTGACTATAGATAAAGTTCAAGGCCAGGGTCGAGACAGTATATCCAAAACTAAAAGAAGCAAAAATCTCAATAGAATTTCCGTCTTGAACTACCAAAGATTTGTCAAGCTAAGATATCAATTTAGAAACCAAGGTTTTAGTCTGTATGTCTCCATCAACTGTGGGGATATATGCCACACAATGATGGTGTAGTTCCCTGAAGAAGGGAGAGATAGCAAGGGCATGGAGACTTTCAGGAGAATGTCTGTAGTGAGTAAATTGACTGAACAAAACTTCATCAGGCATTTCATCTGCAAATCTCACAAATGGAGGCAGCACTGGTAGACCTTAGTCAACAGTTAAAACTGAATGCCAGCACTTTACTGTGCTTCCCAAAACTACACAGTCAGAACATGCCTAGGTCAATGTTGTTATGACACTAAATAAGAGTTCTCACATGAAAGGGTGGGCAAGTTGTTCTGCTGAAGAGACACAGAAAACAGATCACAATTGAGGTGGAGACCCTTAACCTCCTCTGCTTCTCTTATGTTGGCTCCTGAAGGAGTTGGCCGATCCTTCTATCTTAGAGGTAAGCAACA
Organism: Acomys russatus; assembly: GCF_903995435.1. NCBI lineage: Eukaryota > Metazoa > Chordata > Mammalia > Rodentia > Muridae > Acomys > Acomys russatus. The sequence goes on from NC_067147.1 coordinate 2,156,476, forward strand.
ACACATACAAGATGGCTCACAATAAATTAATGAAGTCATATGTTTTTACATTTCAAGAGAGTTAGAAGTGAAATCAGTGTCATTTGGGTGAAGTGAAGGAATCAGCAGGAGTGGGTCTTCAGGGGCTCCAGTAGAGAATTTACTTCTTGCATTATCATTGTCATGGCTTCTGACATTCTTTGACTTGTGAATACATCCTTCTACTATTTTCAGTTGCATTTACATTGTTTTTTTCTTCTTTCCTTCTAATTTTCTCTCCCTTCTCTTCCTACTGTCCTTATAACCTTCCTTTCTTCCTTCCTTATTTCCTTCCTCCCCTCATCCCTCCCTCCTTCCACTGTGTGTGTGTGTGTTCAAACAAACTTTTATCTGTCTTCACAATAAAATGAAATAAAAACCTTGTGATCCAAGAATAATGCAACTTTCCTAGGATTCCATTTTTTATTGTATCAGGAAAGCTTTCTATATTTTCCTTAAAGGTAACATTTAGAAATTTGAAGAACTAGGACTGGGTGCCTTTGTAAAGAAATCTAAATTCTAAGTGAGAAGTTTAAAGACATTAACAAAGCTTAAAGAAGCACCAAAGGCATTAACAAGTGTTTGAAGGAAGAGAAGCTTCTGTCTCTATTGGAGACAGAGTTGTTGTGAAGGTCCTTAAACCAGATAGGTTTTCTGTACATAGGAGAAAGTCCTGGGATCTAGAGGAGTTTTACTTTGATCCTAAAGTTTGTCAAAGTTATTGGTGCTAAGACAATGTGTTATTAGTAAATATTGGTAGATTAAGTAAAGAGGCGACTAGGTTGACAAAAACTAAATGGCAGCATGTACCTAACAATTTAAAATGGTATTTTGAACTAAATTCTTTTGTTCTTCTAAAGACACAGTTCAGAAAATGAAAGCACTAAAGCCAACAAGTTGAATATATATATATTGAGGATTTTTAAGGAACTCTTACAATTCAATAATAAAATAATCAGTCAAAATAGACTGAAATCATGGGCATTTTCTCACAGATACACAAACAGTTTTTTACATGCATATGAGAAGATGTCCAAAAGCTTTCTTTATTAGGGAAGCACAAATTCAGTCCTCAGGAAAGTGAGAGTATCACCTGACAACAAAAAGCCAACAGGGAGATGGAACAACCAACACTCTGACTGGCTGCTGATTAGAATGTAGCTTTCAAAGCAATAAATATAAATCACTAGTAAACACTTAAAAATGTATTACATATTCTTCACTCTCTAGGAAACTTCAGATTAAAACCATGTTAAGATTCCATTTCACCACAGTGAAATTGTCATCATTAGGAATATAAATTAAAATGAACACTAGTTTTGATGTTGGAATAGGATCAAACTTAGACAACGCTGTGGTATTTATACCACGGACTATTATTAATTGGTAATTAAAAATAAATTTAAATAATGAAATTTTCAAGTAAATTGATGGAACTGGAATGAAGTTACCCAGGCTCAGTAAGAGAAACTCACAAGGGTTTTCACATGTGAATCCTAGCATTTACGCTTTGGTTTTGTGTGTTTAACTGCATGCATGTGGAAGCCAGGTAATTAGAAAGAGGACATAGGGGTAGATGCATTAACGAAGGGAAGACAATGAACTCAGGCAAAGAAGACAGGGAGGGGAATTTCAGGACAGAAAGTTTCAGACACGGGAGCAGGTTATGGGAAAAGGGAATGGTGAAAAGCTTAAGCTAATGAAAGGCTTGTGAAAAAGCAGCCTGGGTGCCTTTAATCTTGAGACCCAAGGAAAAACATAGTCAGAGAAGACAGTAGAATATATGTGATATGAAAGAACAAGAAGGAGAGGAGTACTTGGGTTGAATTTAGAGACATGAGTAGGGGTAAGGAGAAAGGGTAGAACAGGAGAAATGAATATATGAACGTTCACTTTTCAATACTTATGTTACTATCTATAGATTTTCTCTACAACAACTCTTGTCAGAAATGCTTCTTTATTCGGCAGGTTGTGGTTAAAGCAGAGACTCATAAACGGTCAACGTCCTGAGTTCATTTACAAATGGATCATCTGTGTCTACCACCACACCAGGCTCAGTGACCATCCAGCAAGGGGGTGTGAGGAATATGAGAGTGCAGGTGGATGGGGAGGAGAGCCGACTTCTAGAAACTCTGTGGGTGCTGCACACATCTGTTCACAGCAGCTACCAAACTTGCATGAGAATTGCTCAAGATGAAGCCAATCGATGGTGGAGGAACTAGTGAAAGTGGATGGTTGCTCAGAAAGAGAATCATCCTCTTCTAGAGATATGGCTTCTTGTTGTCCATCTTCTAAATGGGAATCCGATACCCATGTGCATTTGGTAGCTGTAATTGGACCCAGGAATGTATCAATAACAACAGCAGAAGGAAATCAATTTGGGAACGAAATGGAAAATGAGGTACTAGAGAGCACTAGAGGGAGTCAGTGGGTGTTGGGAATTGAGCATGGGTTAATTCCCTCCTCCACACTGCACTAATATATTTTTTTAATTTTTATTTAAGTAATTTATTCAGATTATATCTCAGTTTTTATTTCCTCACTTATATCTTCCCGTTCCACCCTTTCTCCCTATTTCATCATATTCCCCTCCCTTAGGTCTGTGACAGAATGGGACCTTGTTCCACACTATAAGATCACAGCCTATCATGTCTCTTCCTGGTACCCTGCTTACTCTTCCTCTGAGTGTTACCAGGTCACCCACCAAGGGAAGTGGTCAAATAAGGGGCACCAGATTTCATGTCAGAGTCAGTCCCTGCTCCCCACACAATTGTGGAGAATGTAGTGCCATTTAGCTAGTTCCGGATAGGGGGTTCTAAGTTTACTGCATGCATTGTCTCAGTTGGTACAGTAGTTTGAGGTGACCTACCTGGGTCCAGATCTGGCAGCCTTAATAGTCTTCTTGTGTTGCTCTTTGGGAGAACACTTACATAGACTATGCAAGGATCTAGTTGGATACTCAGGACTAATAAAAAGGGCATGTCCCACGATAGCTTTCACTTACCAGAAAACTGGGACAGAGGGGAGGACATCCTATTGGACTCTAGATGAGAGAAGCATGGGAGAATAGCAAAGTAGAAGGATCCAGAGGGTCCTAGAAACCTACAAGTAGAACATTATAATAGGCAGATTTAGGCCCAGGGGTCCCGCTCAAACTAAGGCACCAGCCAAGGACAATACAGGCAGTAAACTTCAAACCCCTACTCAGATCTAGCCAAAGGGCAGAACATTTTCCACAGTTGAGTGGAGAGTGGGGTATGACTTTCACACGTACTCTGGTGCCTCACATTTGATCATGTTCCCTGGAGGGGGAGACCTGGTGGCACTCAGAGGAAGGATAGCAGGTTACCAAGAAGAGACTTGATACCCTATAAGCATATACAGGGGGAGGAAATCCCCCTCAGGAACAGTCATAGGGGAGGGGAATAATGGGAAAATGGGAGGGAGGGAAGAATGGGAGGATACAAGGGATGGGATAACCATTGAGATGTAACAAGAATAAATTAATAAAAAATTTTTAAAAAGGAAAGACATTATACAATGTCTTATTTTGCAAAAATACTAGCATTGAGAGTAATTTCATTTTACACGCTGGAAACTAAGGTCATTGACAAAGAGAAAACTAGGAAGTTTCTCAATACTTGAAACATACTTCTATATAAGTCAGAGTGATGGAAGAAATCTCAGGACAGATCTTGTGAAAATAAAAAGACAACTTACTAAAATGTGTTAGACACAGCAAAAGAAGCTCTTAGAGTAGAATTTATAACATTGAATAAATACATTAGCAATGAAGAGTGATTTGAAATCAATAATTTAAACTTCCACCTTCAGAAGCCAGAAAAATGAGAAAATTAAGCTTAAAGATAGAAAAAGAAAACTAATAATAAAACTTAGAATATGATCCAATGAAATTAAAAATAATAAATTGATACAAAAATTGATCAAAACAAAAGCCTAAATCTTGGAATTATCAGTGTAGTTCTCAGGCACTAGCTCAGGGAAGTAAGGAAAAGAGAGAGCTTATGTAAGTGACTGACAACAGTAAAGGATGGAAGGAGAATAAAACGTTGTTACAGAGGCTTCAATGACCCTGATCTAAATAAAGATGCAATGGATGAACCTCTCCAAAGGTACATTCTAAGGAACTATCACTTGAGAAGAAACAGAGGAGCTGACTGTGCCTATTATCCATTTCAGCAGTTGAATCAATAATTAATAACCTTCTTAAAACAGAAAGCACCAGGCTTAGATGACCATGACAAAACTTAGAAAATATTAAAAAAGGAAACTATGGAAACATTATAAGTCTCTTTCAAGAAATTAGAAATTTATAGTAGTTCACACCTTATTCTAAGAGATCAGTGCTATCCTTTCCAAAAACAAATCAGGCCATGACAATATCTATATTCTCTAGATCGGCCCTCCTTCTACCCAATCCTCCTGAATGTAATCATACGCCATAATGGTGTTACCATTTAAAACGATGAATAAAGAATGAAATTCTCTGTAGTTAAAGATGACGTAGCATTTTATGGAAAATATCACCCGTTCACATCAATGAAAATCCCGTGTAATGCATATATAAATTTCAGAAATTTGGGAGATGCATGGCTTAAAATTGGTGCCTTTCTCAGAATTTTGAACATACTTATGCATTCAACTCATTGGGCCCCACCCTCTCCACCGTCTCACCACCTCCCGCCCAACTTTTGGGATTATTTCTGTTTTCCTCTTCTTTTCTTGTCATATCTAGTTTGTGTTGCCCAGCTGTTCTTGTAGTGGAGCTTGTCCTGGATGGTCAACGTACAAGGAGTCGCATCATCAAAGAAAGCCGACTCTCCCTGTCCCAGCAGCTGTCAAATAACAATAGCTACCAGTTAATGGGGGAAATATCATGTCCACCATCACCTTCTGTTCTGGGATTCTGCTTCTTGGTGCATCATGTACAGTTTTGTACAAGCAGTCGCCCTGAATTTACATTTTCTATCACCTTATGGCGACTGGAAAACATTGCTTATTTGATCTTATTGGCCACATCAGATTTTTATAATCTTTGCACACACACACCCTGCCATAAATATCCCTAAGTCTTTTATATGGTGTGTGTGTGTGTGTGTGTGTGTGTGTGTGTGTGTGTGTGTGTGTGTGTGCATGTGTGTGTGTGTGGTGTGTGGGTGTGTGCGTGTGTGGGTGTGGGTGTGTGTGGGTGTGTGCATGTGTGTGTGTGGTGTGTGTGTGGGTGTGTGTGGGTGTGTGTAGGTGTGTGTGGGCGTGTGCATGTGTGTGTGTGTGTTTGCCTTTTAAAGTTGTGCACTCTACTGTCATTTGTTTTTGGCAAGTTGAGAAGTTGTGGGTATCTGTGTTAATTGCAGCTAGTGCAAGATGAAGCTTCTTTGGTGAACATTAAAAGATGCATTGATACATGAATATAGCATAAGTCATTAGGAATAAGTTTAATATTGTCTGTTTAGCATAATAATGGTACTCAGTTCTCTCCAAGGCCAATGACCTGTCTGGCTAGAGATTCACAGTCCCTTAACCATCGTTAGGTATAGGTTCCATACGATAGAGAAATGCCTTAGATCTAATTAAAAAGTCATTTTTGGTGCACATAACATCTGTGCCACTATTGCATCAGTGGTCATCTCTTGCCAGGGAAGTATTGCTATAGCTTTCAGGGCTCACATTTGGGTGAGACAGTGTTCCCTTCCTTCTTCAGCAGCTTGCATAGAACCTTCCAGAATCATGAATTATAGTTGGTAGAAATGAAGTGTTCAGGTGAGTACCAACTTTTGTTTTTTCTATGTTCTACAATAGAAGACATTACAGATAACAATTATTTTATATAACACAGTATAATTTATATTAAAGCCTTCAAAGTGAAATGATTATGTGGGGTGACTCCTAATGACATCCTGCTATTTCCATAGGTCAGTGTCTTGCTCTGCCATAATCAGGGGAGCTTCTGTTACAGTAGAAGAGAAAGTAACACAGAGAACCACAGCTAGACAATGGTCAGAGAACAAGAGACTTCAGAATACTGAGCCTTATATGGGATATCTTCATCATATGCTTTTCCTCAGGCATCAGAAATCTGTATGAAATAGGTGGCAGAAAGCATGTAACAGCTAGCAGGGATAGACAACTGCAAGGAAACAGCATCTGTCAAGTTCTATAGGAGTTATGGGGGTAGAACTCACAGTCTGTGGCAGCATACATATGACCTGCATGGCTCAAGCCCAATAGGGTTCCACCACAGGGAGAGAGACATGGGAAACCACCCCAACCAAGAAATTATCTCCAATTGGCATACACTTGCAAAGAAAAATTGATTCTCTCCAATGGAGACTCACTGGATATATTAACCACACTTCAGTGTATGATCCAAGCCAAGCAGTAAGTTGGCTTACACAAAATTAACTCCATGGTGTTTTTGTAGAGTTTTTGTCTCATATGGCCTTGTTTGGACATTTTTAATTGCTCTTTATCTTATTGATTATGGTTTGCTATTTGGTGATTTTTCATTATTTGTTTTGTTGTATGTGTGTACTTTGTGTGCCTGTTTGTTTTGTAAAGAGAGAAAGAAAAAGCATTGAGGTGTGTGTGTGTGTGTGTGTGTGTGTGTGTGTGTGTGTGTGTGTGTGTGTGTTTGAAAATCTGGAAAGAGTCAAGCGACCAGAACATATTGTAAGAAAAATATTTTTGCCAGGTGTGGTGGCACACACATTTGATTCCAGCAATCAAGGAGACAGAGGCAAGTGGATTGCTGTGTGTTAGTGTCCAGCCTATTCTACAAAGCAAGCCCAAAACAGCCAAGGCAACACAAATAAACCCTGTCACTGACAAAAAAAAATATATTTTAATAAAAATTTGGGATTGTCATTATTAAAATGATATATTCACAAATTTAATTTTAAAGATCTCATGGCCTGGCTCTCTCTTTTCTTTTCCCTTCTATTACTCCTTTCTTTTATGTTTCTTCCTTTAGTTCACTTGTTATTACTATTACAATTAGTTATTGATTATTAGCTTAGACAAGTTCTCCCTTTGTCCTCTTAGACAGTTCTTAAACAACAATACTCCCACTTCAGCAAATTGACACTGAGATTAAACACTTTTACTAGCACTCTCAGTTTTCATTGGCCTTTTGAAATTAGTGGTTCTATTACTGTGGAAAACTAAAGCAGCATAGTTCTATAATTCCAGCATTTAAGTTGTACCAGTGCAAGGATTAGTAATGTCAGTCTAGGTGGTCTGCGTAGCAAGGGTGAAGTCATTCTGTTATACGTCACAAGATGCTGATCTCTTCAAAAGAAACATACAAAACACAACAACATCTGCAATAACAACCAACCAACCAATCAGGACTGAGGACATGGCACAGTGGTAACAGTGCCAAGGCCAGATTTTGTAACCCCAGATTCCAGTCAATATTGAGTGAGCATACTGGTCCTTTATTAGTTTCAGCCTCCACAGGTTCAAAGGAGGCCTCAGAGTAAAACGGCTAGCTAGAGTACACACATCAGATCAGTGAATCCTGGGCTTCACTGAGATACCCTGCTCCAACTAGTGACATGGACACCAAATAGGAAGACTCCTAACATCAACATTAAGCTTCAGAAAAGATACACACATATATGCACATCTACAAGTATACATGTATACTCAACACATAATAAAGGACAAAAAACAAACAGGCAATGGACTATGCAGCATTCAATCCACAATCCCAGAGACTAATGTGCTAAACATAGTAAGTACATGAGTTTTACATGAAGAAAACGAAAACAAAACAAAAAGACAAAGGGATAAATATCAATGTCCTATTTTGTTTTTGATAGTTGTGATGAACACTGTGACAAAAGAAAGTTAAGGTAGAAAGAATTTATTTGGCACACACATCCCAATCTTACAAAGCCAAGGCAGGAGCCTGGAAGCAGAAGCTAACAGAGAAGGTATGAAAGAATACTTCTTCCTGCCTTGATGCCCGCAGCTTGCTCAGCCTGCTTTCTTAAGCACCCCAAGAACAGACGCCCAACAATATCATCAGCCACACTGAGCTGGGACTTCCCTCGTCAATAGTGAATTTAGAAATGGCCTGCAGACTTGCTCACAAGCTAATCAGATGAATGGATTTCTCATCTGAGGTTCTCTTTGCCCAGATCACTCTGCCTTGTGTTAAGTTGACAAAAGGCTAGCCAATTCTTTCTAAGCTTTGCACATAAGTCATCACTATTAAATCATAACCATTTATTTTCCTGCCTATCCTCATGAAATTATTGTTAATATCACAATATAAAACAGTGTAGAAATTTAAATGCCCCATGATCTTTTAAAATTTTAAGCATTGTTAGAAAGCAATGTGTCTTTAAAATAACATTTGGTGATTTCTAGAAAAATCAGATTGTGTGAGTCATGAAGTTGGGTGTAGTTTGGCGACATGAACTTAACCCATGAATAACTGTTTTATCCTTACTTTCTCTCACTTGGAGTCAATTAGATTTCATCATTGATTCAGTTAATATTTAACCTTTTTTCTAACATGGTTAATGTTGCTGTGCTTTAACTATCATTTATTCCATTAATCTTGCCACAGATTATAGCAAGGGGATACAGAGAGATGAGCCTATGGAACACATATTTCCTTGTAGGCTCAGGGAAACAGGTATTTCCTTTAACGTATGCTAATCCAATTTAAAGATTTTATTTTATTTTCACTCAGTTGTTGACTCATCAAATAAAATCAATGATGCTGATTGAACTCCTCACTTTTTACTAATATTTCTGAATTTCTCTCCACTGATTTGTCACATATATTAGTGTTCACATGAACACCAATATAAAGAATTTCATAGTTTGGGGCCATAAGATTTAATTTGTATGAAGCAATATTTCAGTTTTCCTTTGAAAACAATACTGGTTTTTGTAATGAAGGTGTGAGTATTCTTACAAGCATTCCGGAGGGCACCTGGCCTGCTACATATGTATTCACTAGTAGAGGAACAGTTTGGGTGAGATAGAATTTCAAAAGCACTACCGACATTTCATGTCCTGACACTGAATTCTTTTTCATCTAACATTGCAGAAGTAGTATTTGAGATGACAAGCTCTCATTTGAGGTTGGGACTTCCAAATTTGTAAGATAAAGTACTATTTTTACTGTTCCTACAACTTAAAGCATGATCTCATTTCACTTGTAATGTTACTTTTCATTAGTGGAATTCTTTGAGCCTGGGAATTTTAACTCAGAAAATGGTCTTTCATTATTTTAGAATTTTTACCTTTTCTAGTTTCATTCTTACACCAAATGTTTTTACATTAAATTTCTTTCTTCTTCAATTTCAGTTTTAATAGTTTTCATCCCAGTGCCAATTTCTTCCTTATTCATGGAGAACAACCAGTTCTTCCACTGCACATAAGTGATTTAAAAATGAAAAATTTCTGTGACTTCTATAAAAATTAGTTTTGTTTTCTGTGTGATTTTAAAAATGTAATTTATTATACGTGTTTCTCATACCCCTTTTGATTCACTAAATAATGTATCTTATACTATGACTATGTCTCAGTATACTTTTATGGTTACACAACATTAAATTAAGTAGATTTGCATATTTTATTAATTAGTTCTGTTTTGGTTGACTTCCAACTTATGTCCAGTATTGATTGTACTAGCAATTCTGCCAAATAGTTTTATGTAACTAACAATTATAAAAGTCAATATGTGTGTAGGGTAAGTTCTTGAAAATAATTTATGGATTTCACCATATTCATTTTTCTTATTTTTAAACTGTTAGGACTTTTACAAAATGCTGTCCATGTGCTCCTCACAGTCTGGTAGTTGCTTTTCTTAGAACCCTTTGTCTGATTCAGTCTTAAGTCAGCTTCAATCTCTTCCCATTCCTAGATTTAATATTTACTGGTTAGCCTAGTAATATTTTACTCCATTTTAATATTGATACAAAACTAGAGGGACTTTTGTGTCTCTGTGTTCATTCAAGATGTTATCCCCAACTGCAGCCTTGTTTGAAGTCCTGGCTGAGTGTTTTCACAAGGTAAGGAGCTAAGTTTCAGTATTTACTAGTATTATGCTATGTGTTAGTGTGTACAGACCTATAGAATAGAATGAATTACTATTCACAGTTTGACATACAGGGCCCTCAAGCTGTTTATAGAAAGTGCAGCTCACTCTCCTGGGTTCAAATCCAACAGCACTTAATGGATGATTCTGAAATTTTCCATCTTGGCACCACCTTTTCCTGAGGTCCTCCCTTTTATACCCCAGCTATCTCAGCATTATGGCTGGGCCATACCTCTTGTGACATAATTCACAAATGTGTCATTATCTGTTCTGTTTATTGGGCACTGAAGTTGCCTTTTGTGAAGGAAAATCAACGGAGAAAGTAACTGTAGGGGTGGAGACTTGTTTGTTTGTTTTTATTTTTACACTTTTTTAATTGAAAAATAAAATAATTCATATTACGTCTCATTTGCTATCCCATCCCATGCATCCTCCCATTCCTCCCTCCCTCCCGCTTTCACCCCATTCCCCTTCCCTATGACTGTGACTGAAGGGGGCCTTCTCCCCCTGAATATGATGCTATCCTAGTGTGGAGACTTGGAAGGAGGTGCCAGCTCTTAAGGTTTCAGGGCTCCTTGTGAGTTATGTGCTGCCTTGAAGCCACAGGGAGCATGAAACATCTCTGCACCTGCCTCTCCTAAGCAGAACTGTAAACCATGCTTGCCTCAGTTGTGTGGCATGGGATCTCCCAGACACTTGACATGAGCCTTGGTTTCATTGCAGTGCCTTTTTCCCTGGGTTCCATTGAGGTTGAATAGTCTACATGAATGCTGAAAAATAATATTTTTCAGTTGATAGTCTAAGCTAGATTTCCTAGGTTAACTTAGGGCCTCAATCATTACCTTCTCTGTCGAGGTTCACATTTCTTTCTAAAGATATTTATTGCATGAACCATTCTGAATTGAAATTGCAGCTTTTGGAAAAAAGTACAAAATCATATTATCAGAACATTTATACTTTATATGCCATATAAAATCCATTCTTACACAAAATAATACTGTATTATAGCTTATGTTTCCTTGCATCCTTAAGAACATTCCTTCTGACTTTCAATGACTTCCCCAGTAGGTCTTTGTCTGTTGGCCCCGCCCACTTCCAATCTCTCCCAGCTCTAATATCCTGCTCTAATTATTTATTTTTCTTTATTTAACTTGGCTAGACCCTCCCTTTTTAATATGCTAGACATTTTCTTATTTTTTGCAAGGAAGTGATAGTCTTTGCTGAATGTCCTTTAAATGTAAAAAAAAAAAAAAAGCAAGCTTCTAAAGAACAACAACAACAACAAAAAAAGCCTAAAATATTGCTATAGTGAGTGTGTCTGAACACTAAGAGAAGTGTGGAAGGCACTGCCCTCAAGCCACTGCATCTATCCTAGGATGCAAACGCCTCTTTTAATTACAGCACTTTTTTGTGATGAAGTTTTTCTTTTTATATTTTAGAACTTAAAGATATCAAATAAAGAGTTAGAAGATCTACAGCATTGCATACAGATGGAGGGGAGACTGTGACACAACTTGGCCTTGCACCAGAATTAAGTATTTATGATATTTAAGCACCCTAACTATAATAAAATGATGAGAATTTAGTAAACACTAACGCAATTGTTTTTTATGTTCTAATTTATGAAATAAGTGTTAGTTTAATTTTTCTTTTAATACTAATATAAAATCAGAAAGAAGTCACTATTATCCGATAAAACACCCATTTTATTTAAAGCTGCTATGAAATATGTTTTAAACACCTTCTTCTATTTTAAAGGAGAAATATAATTATTATTTAATTTAGAATTTCTTAATTTAAAAGTAAGAAAATCCCTCATTCCATCTTTCCAATTACTTTAAATACTTATTTTTTCCCCCCTTCCTTAAGGGCCAAAGATAATAAAGGCACAATGAATCGCTCAGTTACTCTATCCAATGATCCAACTTTGGCTTCAGGTTGCTATAGCAATTAAATGGGAAAACCTGGCAACAAAGCCTAATAAAACTTCATTTAATCCATTATGTATGGTTACAGCAAACCAAAGAGCTTCCTACAGACTCTGAAACGGATGCGTCACCTCTATGGATAATGAACTGTTTTGGTGGGAATTTGTTCAGGAAACCTGCAGTACAATTAGACAACGGTGTTCACATATCTTGCCGCACGGAAGTCTGTGTGAGCCTCCACGCTCGCCAATGCGCCCCGCTCCTAAACGCCTTTATGCCTGATTAATTGTCAATATCAGGCGGGAGCTTGCTCATTAGCTCCGTGTAGAGCCCATTTGAGATCCCAATGAGCTTCATTTCCAGATGATATCCTAACTGTTAATAAACCAAATTACATTTTTTTCTACTGTGACTGTATTCTGTTGGAAAAAAATCTATGAAAATCTTGCAAGGGAACTAAATAAATTCAGATTAATCTCTACTGTAGAATTACAGTTCTAGAATTCATGTGCATTTAGTTAAATATTAACCTGTTCTTGCCCTTTATTTGGTGTATAGTGTTTTCAATCTGTCATTTGTGCTCAACAGATACACTGATCCATTCAAATAATTTCACATCTATATAAAAGAAAACAAATTTTGCATCTGATTGATTTCTTAGGTAGCAATTGCAAACATATACATACATGCATACATAGCTATATGTATGCAAACACATGCATACATATATAAAAATATTGCTAAAAACTTCACAAAGCAGTGTACTTCTTACTTTTCCTATGAATTCACTAAAATTTTCAGAAGACCAAATAGCACCACCTACTAATATATATATATATATATATATATATATGCACTGTGTGTGTGTTTACATATTTTTCTTTATTTTGTTCCCTTCTAGTTTGTATTAAGACTAAAAAACAAATTTTATAATTAAAAAGTTTATTCACACCCCAAAATTAAGTTAAAATAAAACCAAAATCACAAAATAATCAAAGTGGCTTTTGTGGCCTTTTTAAAAACTCACTCCTATGCTATGCAAACAAGAAGTCATGCAACTTCATTAGGCCAGATAGCTACAGCTAATGTTCTCTGAACTATGAAATGCAAAATGTTTAAGAAATATAACAAAATATACTCCTTTCCTTCTTTTCTAAAAAAAAAAAAAGAGTATGAATGTGATAATGCCTGGAATTTTGTTTCAGAAATAATTGCAAATACATTGATTAAAGCATTAGCGTTAGGAAAAAGTCACAGACATTTAAGGATGCACATGTGAATCAGTCTGTAACCAGCAGTCACTTCTCATCGTAAGCTGAAAGTGACAGCAACCACAAAGCATTTCATCTTTTCTGATAGTGAGGTATATGAGTTTAAAGTTAAAGGGGACACTAAGTGTTTCAGGTGTCAAATGAGAAGACGTGTTGAGTAGACCATGAGAGAATCACGTAAGGGACAACACTTTAAATCACCCGTAAGCACAGAGGGAAAAAGCTCCTTTTGTGACTCAGCTTCACAGCTGCCAGAAAGACATTAAAGAGGAAATAATGGGGTTTTAAAATGTGGTTAGATTTTATAAAGTATGAATAATCCATTACTTAAAAGAGACATTTTTGAGATAGTCTTTATACTTAAATTGCCTACAGACCATATATTTTCTCCTTAAAACAAGTTTGGAGCTGGGTGGGGATGGTGTACATACACCTTTAATCCCAAGAGTTGATAGACAGTGTCAGGCAAGTTTGTGACTTTAGGCCAGCCTAGTCTACAGAATGAGTTCCAGGACAGCAGTGGTTACCCATCTCAAAGAAAAGAAAAAGATCAAGCAAAAACACAAACAAAAACAAGTTTGGGGATGAAATTTATTTCATATATTATCACAGGAAGACCAGAAGCTAGGGCTCTTTGCCTGTTTCTCCTATTGATCACATTATTATCAGTATTTAATTTTAAAAATTCTAGGACTTATTTCACTCAATTGTATTAATTTTTACTATGTGCTACTATGAACTTAATATATATGTATTGATTTGTGTTTGTCTGTCTACATGTGCATAGTCATGTACCTCAAACTATCAAGATCATATCTAAATCTGTTCCTTGGCTTTTTACAGTTTGCAATTGCTCATGGAGACTTGAAGTAGTTTGGCGGCCTGGACCAGAGTTATAGATGGCTAAGAGTTGCCTGTTTCAGGTGCTGGAAGTTAAACTCATGTTCTCTGGAAGAGCACCTCTCCAGGCATCTAAACCATATTTTCTAAAAAATAAGCTCACATAAATTCTCCTCTATATTTTTTATCTAAAAATTTAATATGTTTTGCTTAGAGATGAGATCTATGGTTCATTTTTGAGATAGTTGTGATAAACATACCAGTAGACAGTAACTTTTTCAAAAATAATATTTCATTAATTCTTTGAGAATTGAGAATTCATACAGTATTTTAATCACACCCACATCATTTCATCTCCCTCTTTCGGCAAGAAGCACCACTGATCTTCACGTTCCTGCCCTCTCTCTCTCTCTCTCTTTCTCTCATCTCTGTCTTTCTCTCCATCTCTTTCCCTCTGCATCTCTGTCTGTCTGTACCTCTCTCCCTCCTTCTCTTCCCCCTCTTCCCCGCATCCTCCTCTTTTCCTAGCCTCTGCTCCTCTACCTTTTTTCTGTCTCTTAAAAACCATTCTAGTTCATTTTTTTCTATTCAAATGTTCTTAGATGTGCAGCTAGCCCTATTGGGATTTTGAATGCCTTGACCTTGTCATCTCTTGTGCATGTAATCACAATCACTTCTCCTATTGCATCTGCCCAGTTGTGTCTTAAAAAACAAATTTCCTTGGAGTCATCTACCACCTCAGGCTTTACTATCATTTTCCCTCCTCTTTGTAATGATCTCCACTTTGGGGCTAAGGGTGTGACACAGATGCCCCATTTCAGCAGAATACCTTGAGGTCTCTTATTCTTTGCCCCTTGACAATTTGTGGGTCTTTGTGCTAACTGCCATGTGTGACAAGAAGAAGCCTCTGTGACAAAGGTTGAGTGGTAGACATTTAAAGATATAGAGGCAAGTCATTATGTCATTAAGTCATTTAAACACCTACATCCATTTCGCATAGACCCTCCTCGGGTCAATGATCTCTTGAGCCACAGAGTTTTGTGTCAGGGGGAGGCTTAGTACTTAGCAAGGTATGGATTTCATCTCCTTAGTGGTCTTAAACCCAATCAGAAATTGCTTTGCTATTCCCGTGACATTTGTGCCACTATTGCATGAGTAGGCACATTTTTTTCAAGACAGTTTTTACTGTACCTCACAGTATTTGAAGTTTGGAAAGACTGATGACTAATTTTCTTTTGCAGTAATGTGAATAGTTCCATCCATCATTATGAAAGCTAGGCAATGAGATGAAACCTCTTGGTCGGGACCCATGTGATTTCTCGATGTTTTCTGATTCACATAATTGGTGACTACAAAAACATAAGACATTTTATTCTTTTGATGATTTTTTGAATGAAATTATATTTTAATTTCATTCTAGGTGTTTTTGTTGAAAACCTATGAAGATTTGACCTCCTTTGTGAATTGTGCCAGCCTCCTCATTGGGTTTACTAATTTAATTATTGTACATACTACCCAGTGAAACAATAATTAAATATATAATTTAGAACTATTTAGAAAGGCAGTTTTGTGTCATCTTTTCCAATTTAACAAGTTTAGTATATTTTAGGTTGTTTACAACTTTAATTTCATATTACATTTAATTTCAGAGGCCTGAATGATGTTTTTTCCTTACACTGTGGGAACATAACTTTCAGCTTTGTGGGTGATGCTAGGTTTTATAAAGATGTTCCTTAGCAGATATAGGATGAGTTCTTTCATTAGTTTTTGTGAGTTTTCATTATCAATATTACTATGATTAATATTGGTTGTCAACTTTACAGGACCTGAAATTAGCAAGAAACACACATTTAGGCAGATATGTGAAGGTGTTCCCTGAAAAGATTAGCTGTGGTAGACTCTACTCCTGAGTTGGCCCCACCTTCTACAGGTGACTCATATGTGAAGAGACAAGGGGAAAAGCAATCTTGCTTGCTTGCCAATTTTTGCATCTTATTGGTGAGTACATCTATTTTGTCTGATATTCTCTGTCCTTCACTAACATGTGATGATGTAAGAATCCTTTTGACAATTAACACCCAATTGGACTTCTGGGGCATCCAGGACTAAGATCTGAGTGGATGGACTGTGGCTCACACAGGTCTGCTCAGCCTGTCTGCCCTGTGTTCCAGCTGCCTCAAACCAGTAGGCTACAGGCCTAAAGCTACATTCGGAATTTTAGACTCAGCAAGTTAGGTAAGATGTTTTCTTCAAGGCTGCCAAATACAAATAGCCAAAGCACTATGGGTGTAACATATATACACTGTTTCACTGCTCTTCTTGCTGTAGGTAGTTTATTATATATATGTGTAATAATATAAATGTATATGTAAAAAATAGTCAAAATAATAACTGAGCAGCTATGGGGTTCCCAGCCTCTGCATTGTACAGCTCAACACTGCTGGACTACTTAGCACTCATATATAGACCATTCCAGCAGATCCCCTATATCAATATATTTGGTTTTGCTCCTAAAGGGAATCATGCCTAATCCAGATGTGGGCTGGATTCCTCTCAAGTGCTTTTCTGTTTCTATAAATCTATTACATAATCATGAGCTTCATCATTATCCTCAGATGCTAAAATAAACTCTGAACAACAAATACTTAATTGAATAGCATTTTCTCTCATATCTAGAGCAATTTGATGCTCACAGGTAACTGTTTCTTCATCAATCATTGCTACTTGGACTCAAGAAAATGCAGAATTTAAATTACTAAATTGAGAAGAACTTTGTTTAATTTTGGAAACATTTCTTCTTGCATAGTGTGATATTGATGAAGAATCAGGAGAGCCTCTTGGCTAGCCTTTAAAGGGGAGGGGAATAAGGGGAAAATGGGAGGGAGGGAAGAATGGGAGGATACAAGGGATGGGATAACCATTGAGATGTAGCAAGAATAAATTAATAAAAATTTTTTAAAAATGATATATAATGTAAAATACCTTCCTACTACCATGTGTGTGTGTGTGTGTGTGTGTGTGTGTGTGTGTGTGTGTGCATGAATGTATATGTCAGAGGTCAAATTAGGGTAAATTACCGTACTTTTGTAAGATAACTCTCAGTGCACCCAAGAGTTCAGAATTAGTCCAGCCTGGGTAGCCAGCAATGTCCAGGGAGCTTCCTGCCTTGTTCTATGTACTGCTGGGGCTATGGACATGTACCTCTACATCTTCTTTTTTTTGTTAAAGTGATGCTGTGGATGGAATTCAGACCCTCATCTTGGGTAGCAAGCACTTTACTGACTGTGGCCTCTTTCCTGCTTTGTTTTTTTTTTTTTTTTTTTTTTTTTTTTTTTTTAACCAGTTTTAAGTGAACAGTTATAAGATACCAGAAAAATTTCTATCTTATGCATGTATCACCGTTTTACATTTTAGCGCAGGCTTACCATTTCAAAGGGAAGCTCTACACACATTAAATATTACCCCTCTCATCTTCCACCTACCACCCAGGTAGCAGCCATCCTTTCTATCGGTGCTAAATTCTTCATCCATATCTTCCATAATTCAAGGCATTGTGTAAGTTCCCCTTCGGTCTGGTGTATTTAGCATAAAATTATATTTTAAAGATTGATCCATGCTATGGTGTGTGTGCAAGGAATTTTATTCTTTTGAAAACTGACTAATACTCTATTTTAATATGTGTAGCATACGTAGTATATTTTGGATACCCATTCCTCTGTCAGAAGACATTTAGGTTGTTTCAACATTTTGATTAAATGGTTAATACAGTAATGGATATTAATGGACAAATATTTTTGTGGCCTTGCTTTTAAAAAACAGTTTAACACATTTGGGAGTTTGGTCTGCATGTGTATCTCTGCATTGCTTGAGTATTTGGTGCCAGAAAGTTCAGACGATGGCATCTGGTCCTCTGGAAGTGGAATTAAAGATGGTTGTGGGCCACCATGTGTGTGCCAGGAATCAAATGCTGGTCCTGTGGGTGAGAAGACAGTGCTCTTAACCCGTGCGCCATGTCTCCAGTCTTTTGAGGTGCTACTTTCACAGTATGTGGATCCGAAATGTTCCCTGGAGGCCTACATGTCACAGATCAATGACAGTACCGTTCTACAATCCCACCCTCATTACTCATGGTGTCTACGTTGCTTCTCACATTCTCCAACACAGATCCATTTGCTTTTCTAGTTAGTTATAGTTCTCCATTAGATGTGAAATTTCTTTTCATTGCTGTCAAATCTTATTTTTCTTGGTCTGTTGCCCATTTGCATGTCATGTTGGGGAAAATGTCTTATTAAAAATATTAGTAATTTGTCCAGGGTTGTTTGTTTGTTTGTTTTCCTTAGTTACATTTAAATGAATCATTTATGTATTTTTAAATTGAATCACTATCAGATGACTTAAAATATTTCTTTCATGCACCATGCTGGGTTTACATTGCTTAATGTTGAGAATTTTTATGCATGTCATCCCTGCGCAGAGGCCATGCTAATCTTCTCTGTATCGTTCCAATTTTAGTATATGTGCTGCTGAAGCAAAAAAAAGAAAAAGCCGACAACAGAGTCCATATCATAGACAGCCCACTCTCCTCTTTCTAGTGGATCCACATGAATCCTAAGCTGCCCATTGGCTACATCTGTGTACGGGGCCTAGGTCTAGGCCGTGCATGGTCCACAAGCCCCACACAGCTTTGTTGGCTCTGTTGTTCTTCTTGTGAAGTTTTTGACCACTCTACATCCTTCTATTCTTCTCTGCACCCTTCCACAATACTCCCTGCTCTCTGCCCAATGTTTGGGTGTGAGTCTCAGCATTTGTTTCCATCGGCTCCTGGATCGAGCCACTCAAAGGACAGCTATGCTAGGCTCCTGTCTGCAAACTAGCAGAGTATCATTAACAGTGTCAAGAGTTGCCTCTTTCTCTTGGTGTGGGTTTCAGGTTGGGCCAGGTATTGGTGGGACATTCCCTCAATCTCTGCTCTATCTTTATACCTACACATTTTGTAGGCAGGGCTAAGAAATCTTTCTTTTGTATGTGGATACTCAAATTCTCCAAAACTATTTATTAAGAAGAATATGTTTTTTTCTTTTTGAATGGTGAAACTGGACTTAAGATGCATTGACAGTAGTTCTAGGTTAACTGGGGATTTTCCTCTCTATTAGTTTAGATGTTTGCCTTTATGCCAGTACCACACTGCTAATAGAGTATTTTTAATGCATTTTAGAACTGGTAAATGTGTTTCCTCCAACTGGCTTATTTTGCCAGACTATTTTTGGTCATTTGAAGGTTTTTGTGGTTGGTTGGTTGGTTGGTTGGTTGGTTGGTTCTTTTGCATTTATTTAAATTGTGGGAGGGAGTATTTATAGTTGAGAGGGAAAAATACAATAAGAATTTTGATGGGATGCAATGAATTCATGGATCCCTTTACGTGATGTTGTCATCTTATAATTGTCCCCACTTCTGATCCAAGAGCACTGGGTTTAGGATGTCTAATCTTTCAGCAAAGTGTTCCAGGTTTTATTCCTCATCTGAATTTACCCTTGCATGTTTCAGTGTTGTTTGCATTCTTCCATTGTAATTTGATGCAATTTATTTCTTTTTCTTTTGTCTAATGTTATTTAGGACTTTGAGTAATGTGTTGACTATGAGAGAAGATAGCCAGCATTCTTGAGGGAGGTGATTCCCATGTTACATCATTGATTTCATATATGTGTTAGCATGCATGGCCTCTGTCCTACTAAAGAACTGACCAACTATAACTAATACATCATATGTTTCAATATGAAACAGGGCTGATTTCTGTCAATTTTTAAATTGTTTTCCCTTTTTTCCATTAATTCTTTTTTTTAGTTCCTGTAGGCCTAAGATTACATCATTGTCATAGGTTTTCATATTTTATATAAAGTCACAAATAAAAAGTTTCCTTTTTTGTTCTGAGACACAGTCTTTCTGTGAATCCCTAGCTAGCCTGGAACTCTCACTATCTTGACAAGGTGGCTCAAACTTCTGACACATCTTGCCATTTTGGGTTAAATTTATGTATTTTACGGCTTTGGCTACATATCATAATGTTTGATATATTCTCTTTAATTTTTCTCAGAGTAAGACAAAATTTCCATTACATTTCCTCAACTGTTTTCTCAAATAAAAGTGTTTTTTTTTTAGTTTCTCCATAGTTTCAAATTTTTCTTCTGCTTCTACAGATTTCCAGCCCCTTTCCATTTATTGTCATCAGAGCAATGCCTCATATGATTGCAATCGTTTTAAGACTTGCTTATGGTCAAACTTATTGTCGATACTGGACATTGCCCTTGTATATTTGAGAATTCTATGTACCCTGATATTGAATGTAAAAATCAGTTTGAATCTGTTAAATGTAGCATATTTGTGAAAGAGTTCACCTTCCTGTATCACTGTAGGCCCTCTGCTCTACGTCCTGACCTTTGCTGATGTCTCTGTCATTGTACTATGTGTCTTTCTCTCTGGGCATGTGTTCACCATGTGTTTTATGTACTGGTGCTCTCAAATGAGGTACACCATGCTTATGCCATTGACATATCACATGTGAGAGTTAATTTTTTGATCAATAATGCCCATTTGTAAGGTTTGAATAAAAGACTAATTTATCTTTTAGTGTAGCTATTCACATCTCTTTCTGGTACTAAATATATGTTGTGTAATTTTATATCCTTTGACATTCAAATTTTTTGTTTCTCAAATTTAAAATGAGTTTCTACAACACAACAAATAGATCATATTTCAAACTGCTCTGCCAATATATAATTTTAAAAGACTTATTACTTTTATTTTTTATTTATGTGTATGTATGTGTATTTGCATGCCTGGTGTGTGTGTTTGTTGCGTTGTGTTGTGTGCCACATGCTTGGGGGTGTACTCAGACCAGAAGAGGGTGTCAGATGTACAGAAGCTGTAGTTTGAGGCTATTTTGAGGTGTCCAACATGAGTTCTGTGGACTGAACTCTAGTCGTCTTGGAGAACAGTAAATGTTCTTAACCACTCAACTATTCCTTCAGCCCCTAAACTATGATTATTGGTTGAACAACTTAAGTCATTTACATTAAAGACAAATGCTGATAAAGAAAGACTTGTATGATACTCTATAATTCCTGTGTCTATAATTTTTTACATGACAGAAATTATATCTTTTGTGTTTAGTTGTTTTTCATAATGATGTTTATTCCTCATATCATTTACAAAGGCATAAACTAAAGATGGGTATTCATAGAAGCTCAATAAATGTGGTCAGTTAACATGAGGGCACATGAAACAGAATGTGTGTAAATGATGTTCATTTGATTTCTAGGTCGTACACCACACATTTTTACATTGAAGGAGTAATACATAGGCTTAAAATATTTCTCCCTTAAATCATGTAGACAATAGAGATTAGAATTACAAAGCAAATTATACTAATATACTAATTGTGGTTTTTGTATTTGCCTATGCATTTATTTTTACAGGAAAGCTTTAGTAATTCTTACAGTTTTACACCACTACATGATACATTTGTATTCAACTTGAATTTACTTGTAAGGCAATCCTAGTTTTCATGAATTGTATATTGCCTTAGCTTTATCTGAAAATATGTTTTCTCTCTCACATTAAAGACAATCTTGACAAACATATGCTTACAAATGGACAGTTTTTTCTTCCAATTTCCTGGATCCTGGTTTCTGATGAGAAATTGCCTGATAATAGTTTTGAAATCCCTTCATGTGAACTAACTCACTTCTTTAGCCGCTTTGAAGAGTGTGTGGTTGTCCATGGCTCCCAATACATAGGTTATAAATACCTCTGGGCACACAATTTATACCAGAGTAAGCTCATTTGAGCTATATTTGTGTCTTTATTCATATTTATAAAGTTTCCATAATAATTTCCACTTACTTTACTATGCATATGAATGTTTGCTGTATGTATATATGTGTGAAATTGTGTGCCTGATGCCTGCAGAGGTCAGAAGAGTATATTGGATCCTCTAGGACTGGAGCTTCGGGCAGTTCTAAGCCACCATGCAGGTCCTTTGCAAGAGCAACAACCTCTAAGCCATCACTCCAGCCTTACTTTGTCCTCTTGAATATTCATAATGTATTCAGTTATTTGATTGGTGGTGTGTGTCCTCTAATTTTCCTGTTATATTTCCTTTTGTATTTTCTATTATTTGGTCTCGTAAACCTTATAGACTTTGGATTCAACACGTCTACAAATCTCTCATTGTGTAGTTCAGGAAAACTTTCCTTTTGGTTACTATAATTTTCTAGCTTTAGAGTTCCATGTGGTTCTTATATAATTTATAATTTATATGTGGTTCATGTTATTTTCATTTTGGAATACTTCAATATTTTGTTCTTTCTCTATGTTTTCCCCATGTACTTACCAAATAGGATTGTTGTTTTCTAATTTCAGTCTATTTAATATGTATCTGGGCTCCTTCAAGGGTAGTTTATATCAATTAATTTTACTTCTTTAAGCACAACTCTATTTGTACAGCTACATACAAGAATCACATTAGTTTTGGTTGTTGTTCATTATGATTTTGGTTTTGACTTAAGTTCTTTGTAGGTTACCAAGCCTGGCATGGAATTTCAGATCTTCCTGACTGAGCCTACCCAAGTTCCAGGATTACAGAAGTGCTCCACTATATAGCCTCATATATTGATTTTTTTTTTCCTGTGTGAACTTATATGATGGACACCAATTGGAACTCTGTGCTGGTTGAGTTCAAGTGGTATGACATCAGAGCTGTCTATAACTTTGTCAAAGCCAGCCTTGTCTTCATATCCATTCTGCTATTTTTGATTTGGCTGTTTCTAATATTATTCCTCTAATAATTTTAACAGGATGTTGTTAAACTGTCTTACAGGTTGTTATGTTACCTTTGACATCTGAGAACATCACCTCTCCTGTGTGCTATGAGCAGCTCCTCCCAGGCTGGTGCCTGCCCTGTGCCTGTTTAAAAATATATATTTTATTAATTTATTCATATTACATCTCAATTGTTATCCCATCCCTTGTATCCTCTCATTCCTCCCTCTCTCTCATTTTCCCCTTACTCCCCTCCCCTGTGACTGACTGAGGGGGACCTCCTCCCTTGTATATACTTGTAGGGTATCAAGTTTCTTCTTGGTAGCCTGCTATCCTTCCTGAGTGCCACCTGCCCTGTGCTTTAAGTCAGGAGCTAAGGCATTCAGCAGCTGAAGCATTACTTCCTTCCAGATGCCCATGTGAGCTATGCACACATGGGCTTTCTCCTTTCTTCTATCTTTTCAAATTAGATCACCAGTACCAGAAACAAAGCATCTCATGCATTGCATGGACTAAATAAAGACAGGAACTCTGGCCTCTTTATCTGCAAATGGCAAACCCATTCCTTAAGTCTGTCATAGAAACCCTTCTTAAATGAAGTCCTTATAAGAAATCGTTTATTTATGTTTTCTGGGAGATGGTGATCATCACGTTTTCTTTTTCCTTAATGAGTAGGAAGAACTTTTGGAACATTCATTTTGTACAAGCTACCTTATATAGAGTTCACTGCTTATTTTTTAACCAAAACAATCTCCAATTTCTTTTTTTTTTTTTTTTTAAGTTTTCAGTCTTTACTTTAGACAGTTCTAGGACATTTCTCATGAAAAAAATGTTTGTTTCATGGGATGAATTAATTATGTCTTATAGAAAGCATATAAGATTGTACATGCTCCAAGCATACAACAGTAACGCAAACATAGAAGAGTCAGAAAGTATTCACTTTGTGAGTTTTCATTCAGTCCAGATGAATAAATATGAGTCACTTAAAATGTATCAGAGGTAATCATTATTTATATGCATATTTTTCTCTTGTATCTCTTAGCATATATATATATAAATTTTGGTACTTCTAAGAAACGATTAAGTTTACTAACTCCACTCTACCCGGAGATGTCTATAAGTGACTACGGACAAAAAATATTTCAGAGAGATTTCTAATTTTTCATTCATTGTTCTCACTGAAAGTAGTAAAAGTGTGTTTGCTGATACTTGTACCTCTTTTCTACTTATTACACTGACTGAAACTATTTCTAAGTTGATTACAATGCTTTTTTAAGTAGCATCTTGTGACATCATGCAATATTTAATCTTCATTCAACAAGGAACATATGCATATCTGTTTCTACATGTAAAGAAATAGCTTAAGGTGTAAACTTTGAGCACCATAGCTAAGTTTCAATATACTGCCCTGTGTTCTTATTCATCCATCAGAAGAGGAGGGTGGCATTTGAAGACCATTGGCATCCATCATCATAAGATACAGGTTAAAAGATGATAGAGAAGTCAGCAGAGGCATAGGGACTGTGTGTCAAGTCAGTTTGGACTACATTATCAAACTGTCTCAAAAACTGCTGGAGACCCATGGATGCCCCAGGAAATGTTATCTAAATACTCGGGCTATAGCTCATAAAACTCAAACTTTCTCCAGTTTCTAATTCCCTTTCAGGACAGCTCAATGGCAGAAAACATTATAATTCTGTTCAGCTGAACTCCATCTTAGAAATATAAGTGGAATCACTGTTAACAGTCAGGACTCATAAGTAACAGCGTGGAAAGGGACAGTTGTTAAGCTTGTTGTTTGTAAGTAGAATGTAATGCCCTCAAACTGGACTCCTCTTTCCTAATCACGTTCCTAGCATCAGTTGTTTCTGGACTAATAGTGACTTCTTCCAGGTAACTAGTTGCCAGAGTTCAGTAATCGCCCTCTAAAGTTTATTTAGGATTTCCAACTAAAGGATATATTATTTACTCATTAGTGTAGTAGGGAGAGATTGACATGAACTTAAGAAACATATTAAAATATTTTGCATTGTTCCAGGAGTCAGGCCATGGCAGGAAGCAGCCAACAAACCCACCCGTCTTTTGTGGTTGTACTTACATTTTTTGTCACTTTGTGTACGTCATAGTCACACATCACTTTTATCAGGCTCAGGCCATAAGCACACACTACCATGTACATTCACATATACCTTACAGTTACAGGAGGATTTTCAGTGTGGGCAGTATACTTATTGATACAGAACATCATTTGGGATGCTAGCTCCTTTCCCACCTTTCTCCTGCTCCAACTCTCACAACCACCACCTCTGCAACGGAATTAGACAGGCTTTAAGGCTTTAATGCAAAGGACCAGTTTTGCATTTGAGATGCCATCCTTATGTTCGTGGATGTGCTAAAAGCAAGTCTTTTGATTTCAATTAAGATGTTCTGGTGGATGTGGGCTGACTTAGATTATCTTTTTAGGATGTACATTATCTTCTGAGTCTCAAGCAGGACTTAGCCATTATGTACAATGGTCCAGAAAGTTTTATTCTTGTTTCTTAGGATTAAAAATTTTCACATTAAGGATTTTCATTTATTGTTTTTGTTTTCACTGTAGTTGGAACTTTAGATTAAGCCTAATAACTATGTTGCTCAATAGATGGGATCTAAATGTTCAGAATGCCAAAATAGTTTTCCTTCCAAAGAGTGTTTTATATAAACTGCAGCTTTCTAGGTTTGAATGTAACAGCCACAACAGCCTTTTAGTCTCCAGGGAAAGATGAGTTGGTCTGGTTCTTCTTGCTGGGCAATATATGAAACCCACATGGGACTCCTGGGAAAGGCTGGCCAACACTCCTATTCTGCTCCATTTTCCCCTCCTCCCACTGTTGAACGTCTATGAAAATCACAGGACTTATGGTCTTTGCACTTTCTCACCTATAAAAAATACACAATAATATTCAATTGTTCATCCTCATGAAGTTTACATGTATTAAGAACAATCTCATAGAGACTCACCATGGAATCACAGATGTGGAGCCAATAGTTCTCTCTCTCCCTCCCTCCCTCCCTCCCTCCTTCCCTCCCTCCCTCCCTCCCTCCCCCTCTCTCTTTCTCTGTCTCTCTCTCTCATAAATGCTGTTCCATAGATGTGCTATGCTGTTGACTGTAAACTGAAAGGAAACTTGTTAACAGGAAGTGCCTGATGATGACTGTCCCATGCCCATTTTATGCCCATGTGTTTCAAAGCAGTAACTTTCATAACGTCCATTCCATGGCTCCCTCAGTCCATGTCCTAGCAGCGCACACAGCATGTTGCCCTCTCTTGCCAAGGAGAACATCATACAATTCTTACTATGGTTTCTTGTTCACAATACTCTTTATAATTTTTAAGGAAACATGGAAGTTAGAAATACAGTGTGATGTCAGACTTCTATCCACCTACGCTTTTAGTAATGTAATGTTTCCTGAAAGGTTTCCTGAGAATCATTAACTTTTTCAGAGACATACCATTTCTTCTGTCCTTAATGAGCTGCATAACAATTTAATGCAATGTTACTTTTAATTATCACAGCCCTTTCTTTTAAATATCAAATTCCCCTCTCTGAACTGTCCTGCTCTCTCGTCAGAGTCTCATTTGTCACTGTAAATGCCATCACTTTATTCCTCCTTCAGACGCAGTGACAGGCTCACTCTTATCTGAAGCCTTATCTCTGTTTCCGTCCCCTATTGTACCACAAAGATCCCTTTTGCAGAGCTTACAGCTGTATCCGCTTTCCACACGTGGCACATGATTGCCTTGGTAAAGGTATTTTCTGTTTCAATCTTGCATTTTCCCAAGGGGGAACAAAGGGGACAAGCTTTCTGGAGTTGGTTTCACTGAGAAAATTGTTTAGAATTGCCTCATTCCTCAGCAGATTAACAGATGCATACAATCCCAGCTTAAGTGCTTTTGTACAGCACAATTTGTTCATTATACTTTGTCCTTTCCATTTAGAAAACCCCTCACCAATTAAAGTAATACAGCCTTCCAATACCTGCTCCCAATTAAATCTGAGCTGTACTACCTGCCCCGATGCAGCTGGTCACAGATTCTTACCACTTACCCACATTCATTAGGCCTGTTCATTATCATGGGACAGTGGCAGGAATTCAAGGCACTGCCTTCCTTTAGAGCAACACCAAAATTATCAGCTTTCCACCGAAGGTCCCAATAAGAACAGGATTAAGTATAAGGGGAAGGGATTCAGACAGTAGCAAACGGCCATTGTCCCTGGCCTCGCAGGTCCCCTCAGTTTAAAGGCATCAGAAGGATACAGTGCAGGTACAAAAGAATTTCCCTCTTAATTAAAGGATCACTTTTCCTTTCCTTTCTACCTCAGAGGCTACCCCAGCTTTACTGCCTGCCTCCCTCAAGCCCTTTCCTGTGAGCACAGTGAAAGGAGAAAGAGAGGACTGAAAGTGACCACGAAGCCGACTCCCTGCAACTTGTCTTACTTAAGACCTGGGCTTTCCAGCTTCAGGCCAGGCTGCAGTTTTTGAGAAGTTATTGTTCTGTGCATAGCTTTAAAGGTCCCTGAGAATGGAGTGAGGTGTGAGTAGGCGGATCATGAACTGTTATGTAATCATTTAGGAGGCATAGTGGTCTCCAGGCTGTTCCCGAGTAGCTTCAGCCTGCTGAGGACAATACATAAGAGCGCCACCAGTTCCCTGCACTTCCATTATGAAGAAGAAACACAGTGGTCATTCCTAGGGAATGTCTTACTATTTTGTCTCATAATAGTTGATAAGAAGAGGGGTTGGGGAAAGGCATGCCTCAGAGGGAGGGAAGGAGGGAGGGAAGAGGACAGAGGGAGAGAGAGAGAGAGAAGGAGAGAGAGAGAGAAGGAGAGAGAGAAAAGCTTCTTCAAAAGCACGCCAGAAAAATTTCAGGAGAAGGGGAAACAGAGATAGCCTGCCAGTGTTGCCTCAGCGAGACTTTAAGCAATACAGAATATCCGAGGGCTCCTCAAACTGGGAGAGCCTGAAGGCTGAGTCTGAAACCCTCTAGGCATTGTGGGGGCCCGCATAACATTCTGGGCAGCTCCTGGGTCCTATGTCCAGAATCCCGGAAAGCCTTCTTTGCCTGTGCAGGTCAGGGAGCAGAGTTGAGACCTTGCACTAAAAGGTCCTCTCCAAAACAATAGATTAAACGATAGGGTCGTACATTCCAGAATTCATGAATACACACTGATTTTGGGCAGGGATCCCCACCCCATAGGACTTTGTGCCTGGAAGTATTGACTGGAGAAGCCACAGAATAGCTCTGCAGAGAAGAGACATGAATGGAGCTGGAAGATGGGTGTTGGGTGAAAACTGGCTCTCAGCAACTTTCCTGGGTCCTTATTGTATACATACGAATCTTATCAATGAACAGCACCATATGCATATACAAGGGGTTTTTTCCTTGGGGGGGTTGTATATTAGTGTTTTCCTCTCAATTAACTTCTAGGCAATTTTCCCAGCTAAATGCATAACATCGTTGGCAAGATGCCAAACAAAACCTTAAGACCCAACACTAAATTCTGCACTTATACAGGCAGCTTAGACTTTCATGTGGAGCACTGGAAGCATGCCAGCTACTTCCACTGTAAACCCAGCAGTAGGAAAGCTATATATTTTTTTATCAAGAAACTCTATTTTAGATTTCCAAGACCACTTGAAAATTGTACTATTTTAATGTGCCTTTTAGACAAAATAAAAGAAAGATTTAACCTGCTATTAAATTAACCCAATTAGCTATTTATTTCATGTAACCTTACACTTTGGAGGCTGTTAAACCAAATAAACTGGCAGTGGATAAATTTTGTGTGGATTATGGAAATTATGAGATACATTCTAGACAATACATTCTTATGTCTTTTCTCAACCCATTTTACTCTGACAAGAATATTTACTTTTTAAAAATCTGATTTCTTTTTGTATACAAAATGGAATTTCCCAAGATGCAATGGAGGGCCTATGGAGAATCGGCTGAGGAAAGCAAATGAGATAGAAATGTATACACTAGCCATCCCTCTGAGGCCTTGTCTTCAACCCCGCAACCTTTGTTCTCTGCTGTACTTTGTACATACCATGGAGCACTCGCTCTTCTTTTTTAAAACTTTAATTTGTTCACATTGCATCCCAACTGTGGCTCCTTTCCTTATATCCTCCAGGTTCCACCCTTCCTGCCTCCCCATCATCCCTGCTAGTCCTCAGAAAGGAGGAGCCTCCTCCCCTATCATCTGCCTCCAACGTAATGAAGTCTCATCTGGACTACTGGCATCCTCTTCCTCTGTTGGCAAGGCCGCCCTGCTAGGTGGAAGTGATCAGTGAGTGGGAAGCAGAGTCCATGTCAGAGCTAGCCCCTACTACCTATATTATGGCATCCACAAGACACTGTCAACAAAACAAAGTGGTTTCCAGAAACCCAGCTCAGAACAAAAACAACTCTCAAAAACAAACCATAAATATGACAAATGGCTAATATCTAAAATATATAAAGAACTCATGAAATTAAACACCAATAAACCAAATAATCCAATGTAACAAATGGGGTACAGAACTAAACAGAGATGTCTCAACAGAGTAATATCTAATGGCTGAGAAACACTTAAAGAACTGCTCAACATCCCTAGTCATCAGGAAAATGCCAACCAAAACAACGGCGATTCCATCTTACATCTACCAAAATGGCTAAGATAAAAAAAAACTCAATGACAGCACATGCTGGCAGGGATGAGGAGAAAGAGGAACACCCCTCCATTGCTGGTAGGATGGTAAGCTTGTACAATTGTTTTGGAAATCTATCTGGAACTTTCTCAGAAAATTGGGAATAATGTTACCTCAAGACCCAGCTTTACCACTGCTGGCATATACCCGAAAGACACTCCACCATACAAGGACAAGTGCTCAACTGTGTTCATAGCAACTTTATTAGTAACAGTACTTGCCCTCTTAGATGAGGTGTTTTGCAAAGCCCTGACTGGGGAGGCTTTCAGTCCCAGTCAAGCTTGGTTGATGATAACTGTAGAAAATAACTCTAGGGATTTGCGTTCGTATCTACTGGGATCTTCAAAAGGAGCAAAAGGAATGCTTTCAGCAACTTGTATAGAGTTTATTAAACCTACCTTAGCACAAAAAAAAAAAAAGGTTTTGAGAATATAACATTTTGACAATATGAGAGGCTATGAACCAGAAACATGTGGACTAAGTTTCCCTTGAAATACCCAGGGATTGGAGATTTCATGATCAAACTCATTTTTCCCAGTTGAAAAGAAAATCGTTAGACAAACTAAATCTGTTTGTCAAGCTAGCAAGACTCATATTTCTCCTCAATACTAGCCCTTATTATCACTATTTTAACAATGTTTGATAAAATTTCCAATACATCTGGACATGTCCAGAAACCCAGCTCAGAACAAAAACAACTCTCAAAAACAAACCATAAAGCATGTACATGCAACACAGGGTTTGATTACAGGAATTGAAGAGCTGACCCAGTGGGGCCCCAGTTGTACTCTTTGAAAGTGCACCCTGTTTACTGAATGGGGCCAGCAGATTCTGAATGGGGCTAACAGATAAAAGGGGGGAGGAGCAAACGTTCCATGTAAATAAGTGTTCTGATGCACGGGAGATCACCATACAGATGACAGGCAGATACAACCCGCCTTCATATCTGAAGAGCCAGGAAGATCTCTTCTTAGAATACCTTGGTGAAACTGAAGACACTGATTGTAAAAGAAGTGCTAATGTGTGCTTTTGATGTCCAGCAATGTTCAAGAATCACCTTATACGGTATATATCACAAAACACCTGTGTAATATGTTTAAAATGTATTTTATGAAGAATGTAGTAATAGCCAAAAGTATATTTGTTATAACAAATGATCCTGTAAGGTTTATAATGCAGTATCTTGTTAAAAATATGATATTTTCAGAAAGGCAGGTGATTTTATGAATAGATGAATCTCATCAGTATGGATTAATACATGAACATGCAATTTAAAAATAGTTTAAAATATCCTTTTCTCTGTATCCTTAAAGGTAGTCTTGGATGGTGACCCACTGACAGGTGGCAATCTTGAAAAGTGGGAATGGTACATCCTACATATTATTATTTCCTTGGATTTATGTCTATTTAAATAAAATTAACATAATTCGACAAACCTTTTATTATTATATAAGAGTGATTTTTAAGAATTTCTTGGGACATGTAGCATTAGGCTCTTAGGAAGATATTTCTTCTGGAAAAAGTAGACTATATTTGTATTGGTTCCAAATTCAAATATATGATGCAAAATAGCAGTGGGACAAACTAAGGTAAGATAAAATGGCATTTACTCAAACTTTTTGGGTGGTTTGTCAAAAAAAAAAAAAAAAGATTAAAGTACAAAAAGAATAGAGAAAAATTGCTTTTTGGAACATTTATTTTTATTTAAATTGTGCTTTAAAAGAACCACACTAAGTTATCTTGGCAGTCTAAGTGGGCCTGCTTGCCCAGTGACAGACAGGCAGTTTTTGAGATACAAACCCACCAATTTCCACCTAGCCTGGCTGTGTGTTACAGCAGATCTCTGCAGCATTCATGCCTTTGCCCAGGCTGTGAATTACAAGAAGCCTGGGACAGTGGTTATTAGGAATATAAACTGATGTACAAGACCAAAGTAAGTAATTATGTAAACAAAATGTGTAAGCTTCCCAAGTATAGAATTATTGCCAGAATCCCATGTGGGCAGGTATGCCTGACAGCCCAGATCCGAATTTCTACTGGACGCTAATGAAGGGTGACAGCTGATTGAAACTCCAGCCACAGTCAGCAGCGTGAGATGGGGAGTTGCCTAAACTTGAATCAGAATCCAAAATTAGGGTCAGGCACACATGGAAGGGTAAGCCCGGGAGTCCACAGTGGGCAGAGCCTGAGGACAGGAGACTGCCCAGCATTGGCGGGCTCCCACTGGGGTTTTTAGAGGAGGCTGCATACAAAAGAAAGCAGGAAATCAGGGGTGGGGCAGGGTCAGCAGAGAACTGTGCCCTCTTCCATCTAGGGCCACACCTGGCAGCCAGGCCCACATCCTGAATTGGTGACAACACTGTAAGTGAAGGCTTAGCAAAAAGGAGCCATCATATGCAGACAAGTTCAACACTGTACTTGTTTATATAGAAATAGTCAATATTGTAACCCTAGTAACTTAAGGGGGCATTCACTGCTACATATCAGACGCTTTTTATATACAGCCAATTGTTACTTCTAAAAAAAATGAAGATTTCTTGGACTCAGACAGATGAGATATTAGAAAATATGTATTGTTTCAAAATGTCATTTTTCTATCTTTGTGCATAATTTTTATTTGTGTCTCAGGAGCCAAACTTAGTTTGTCATTTCCCACAGAGTTCAAAGCATAGAGGGAAGCTTTCTCCTCAGCTCATGGTATTTCCAGCTCTTTTTTTGTGGTCCATGCACACAACACAGACTTACCTGCAGCCATTTTTAAGAGTCTGAGGTATTTCCAAGCCACTATCTCATCTTTTTGCCTGCAGATCTCAGAATGTGGTCACTAGTTGTGCTCCCTCGCATCTCCTTCCTACCCACCAGCGAACATCCCAACAGTGTGACTTACTGTGCTGTCTGCCGTAACTCAGCACAGATACTTCCCTTTCCGTGATCTTCCCCAATCCTGTCCATAGTATGTTCTTGTCTTCTCTGTGTCTCTACTCCGTGTCTCTGTCTGTCTGCCTCAGCTACTGGTTCAAAGTGCTGTAAGGATTGGAGGAATGAAGAGGTGGCCTCTGGAGTTTCAAGTGACTAAGATAAGTCAGACTTTTCTGATCAAGACTCAATTTTTTTTTTCATATGGGAACAGAACACCACTCTGTTTTCCCATTTTGAAACACATCTGTACCTAAGTGCCACAGTACAGTCTACCTATCTGTCATCTATCTCTATCTATCTATCTATCTATCTATCTATCTATCTATCTATCTATCTATCTACCTTTCTATCTATCTGTCATCTATCTATCAACATCTTTCTCTTTATCTATTGATCATCTATCTACTCTGTCATCTATCTGTCAATATATCATCTATTATCTATTTCTCTGTCTCTCTACACTTATCTATCACCTATCTATTCATCTATCATCTACCTATCTGCTCTTACATCTGTCTCTCACCTATTATCTATCATCTATCTCTCTATCAATTGATCATCTATATATTTTATCATCTATGTATTCTATCATTTCTGTCAAACTTTCCTCTATTATCTATCTATCTAATCTATCAATATCACTCTATCATCTATCTATCTATGTATCAATACTTACCAGAGTGTCTATATTAGCTTATTTGTTGGCATGTCTCCCAGTTAAAAAATAGTATGTATTCATCTTCCCTTGGTACTGGTTTTGCGTGCTGTAATTATTCATTTGTAACAGCTGTTTGTTAATGGATAGTTGATGACTAGATGGAGGCACAGATAAAGTGAACGGATAGATAGGAGACTGAGTGGAATAAACAATTGAATATCATATCTGCCTTATTTCTTGGATTCACAGCATGTTGAACACTAGTATGACAGATAATGAATCTACTTCTCCCTCAACCTGGAATTAAGAACATTTTTTTAATTTAAGCTACACAATTCAGAAAACAATCAACATTATGGTTCCTGTGTTTTGCCATTGAACTATCTACAATAAATTGGGTCCAATGTGTAGTAGTTTTTATCAAACTTTCAAATCTAATATTGGTATAGAACTGTCATTTCTATAACTCAGTATCATTTAATAATCAACAGAGTTGCCATTGCACTGTGTCGTGGCATGTTTCATACGCACGACTAGAGGTTTCCGCAATGTATTGATTATTAAATCATTCATCAGTACCTCATATATCCCAACCGTCTCGTAGAGTATGACTCTCTTTACATATTTAAAAACTTATACATAGTTGATATTCATACTTTAGTAGATCCTATGTAGAAGCTGAACATTTGCTCTATCATGTTTTGACAATTTAAAAAAAAAATTCATGTCTCCATCCAAAAATCCTTGATACAGTAGACTGATTCTGGCATAGGTATTATAATTCAGAAATGTGTAAAAAATTGCTCACAGAGAGCCATAGCTAATATCAGCGTCCTCACACATCAGATATAGAGCATCACAGAGCTCATTGTAGCAGACCCACACTATAATTACATTACACACGTTTTAAATTATCATGATAATTTAAGACTGCAGCTTTGTTTGGGGGCTTAGATTTTCCATATTCGTTCTCACATGTGAATCATTTAAATGGCTGAAATAGAATCTGTTTAGCTGTTTTGAATTATATGAATGAAAGAAAATACACTTTCTCTACAAAGCAAATTAAGACATTTAGAGATTCAAGTGACACTGAATTTATGAGCTTGAAGTCTGGGGAGTAAATATGAACTTAAAAATATTTCCTGATTTCCTTTGAATGTGATGTAAGATGCTAAGTGAATTAACTCTTCACTATCAGTTATATGAAATGATCAGTTGATTCAATGATCTTTATTTTGCTCTTACACAAATATTGAAGTTTAAATGAACATCATAAATTATTTAGCATTCTGATGTGTATTCAGTTGGATATGCTCTGTATACACTCCATATCAGGGGTGTGTAAGAACATGATTCTTCTTTTGAACATGACTGCTACATTTGTGTCTGAAGTATAATCACATGAAATACAAACGTTAAAAACATTAATCACCCAGAGTAGAAGTCATATTTGTTGTTGGCAATTAATATTTTAATTGGAGTCTTAAATATCAAAAATTTTATATTTTTTACTTAGGTAAGATGACACAAATGCCACTATGTTGCCCAGGCTGCCTTCAAAGTTGCCTGAACAAGATGTTAAGGAATTAAGAATTCTGGCACCTTCCCTGTGACTGAAAAAATCAACTTTCAGACATTCCAAAAGTCAGTTAGTTACTACTCTCCCCCACCTTACTCATGTAGTGCACTGTGTCCTGGCATTGTTGTTCCTCGTGCATTTAACCCTGGATTCAGCAAGATATGGAATGATTACTTTGAACTTCTACTCAGTACTGTAATATCCTCAGATTATTATAAAACTCCACATGCTAAGAGGACTTTCCTGGCATTTATAAAACAGCCACAACAGAAAAAGAGCATTGGACATAAATCCCTGGGGACTTGGAGCAGTGGCCAGGCCACTCAGGTCCCCAGCTTCCATGACCCCCTAGCATGGTCCCCTAAAGCATGACCAGCCAATATGTTTAAATCAGGCTTCTCAGACAATGGCCAGAGTCTGAGCATCACATGGGACTGTAGCCACGGATTATCCACAAGAGTGGGTGGAGCAATGGAGCCAAGGTGGAGGACTTTCCCTTCCCAGTTGGCACTCATAGCATCATTTTATATTTTCATTTGTATAAGCCTATATAATTCATCAAAATGTCTAGTAGCTGATGGGACATCACTCTCCAAAACCCTGCTATCACAAGGCCCACAGAGCTTTGCTCTCCAAAACCCTGCTATCACAAGGCCCACAGAGCTTTCCTCATTGCCAAAGAGGTGTATTATGTTTCATAAGAATATAAGTGTGCTTCCCCATCCGCTGGTAGCACCAGGTTCTCCTTAGTCACTGAGACCAGGCTCTTTCCATCAAATTCCTTGAGCTGTTACACTCAGTATTCGTCAACAGGCTCAGTCATGTACACCACCTCAAAGCTGCTTTGCCGTATTAGCTCACCAAAGGCAGAATTGGCGACCTGCTCTTGCCTCTCACCAGTGTGATACAGTAGATGGACTTCTGTGTCTCCTTCATTCGAGAAACATACTCTGACAGGAAAGACATCTCATCCTCAGACTGAGAGGTGTGATAGCGGAGGAGCTCAGAGAGGCAGTGACGGCTAGTGGAGTCTTCATGGATTCCAAGTTTTAAATTCTTGGAGAATGTCTCTTAAAATTTACTGTGGTTCTCTTTGTCTTCAGCCAACTCAGAGAAGAGCTCAAGGCACTTCTTGACAATTTTTTGCGGATGGCTTTCAGATTCTTGCTCTGCTGGAGCGTTTCTCAAGAGATCTTCAGCGGCAGGTCCTCAGAGTCAGCTACACCACAAATCAAGCTGAGGTACTCAGGCACCAGCTCATCACAGCTCTCCATGATGACCACATGACGGACATAGAGTTTGATATTCTTTTTCTTCTTCTTCTTCTTCTTCTTCTCTTCTTCTTCTTCTTCTTCTTCTTCTTCTTCTTCTTCTTCTTCTTCTTCTTCCTCTTCTTCTTCTTCTTCTTCTTCTTCTTCTTCTTCTTCTTCTTCTCTTCTTCTTCTTCTTCTTCTTCTTCTTCTTCTTCTTCTTCTTCTTCTTCTTCTTCTTCTTCTTGTTCTCAAAAATGTCAAAGGGAGCTTGCTAAGGAACAAAGAGGAGTGCCCTGAATTCCAACTGACCTTCTGCGGAAAAGTGCTTGACTGCCACTTGGTCCTCCCTGTCAGTGTCTTACTGAGTTCACCATATTCCTCCTGAGTGATGTCATCAGGGGTTCTGGTACAAGTAGGATTCATCTTATGCAATTCTTCCTGATCAATGTAATTCCCCTTAATCTTTGCCTTCCTTTTCTTACCTTTGTCACTGTTATCCTCCTCATTTGATCTCACATCTTCAGTCTCCAGAGGATGGGGAACAGAAGAAGAAAATGAAGGAGAGCAGGGAAAAGTTTGAGAATCTCTGCAAGCTCATGAAGGAGATCTTAGATAAGAAGCTTGAAAAGGTGACAGTCTCCAACAGACTTATCTCTTCACGCTGCTGCATCTTACCAAGCACCTGTGACTGGACAGCCAACATGGAGCAGATCATGAAGGCACAAGCATTGCAAGACAACTCTACAGTGGGTTACATGATGGCAAAAAATACCTAGGGACCAATCCTGTCCACCCCATTGTGGAGATCCTGAGGCAGAAGGCTGAGGCAGACAAAACAGACAAAGCTATCAAGGACCTGGTGTTGGTGCTGTTTGAAATTGCTCTGCTCTTCTCTGGTTTCTCACTTGAGGATCCTCCAAACCCACTCCAACTGCATCTACCGCATGACTAAACTAGGCCTGGACATTGATGAAGATGAAGTGACAGCAGAGGAGCCCATTGCTACTGTTACTGATGAGATTCCCCTCTTTGAGGGTGATGAGGATGTCTCTCCCATGGAAGAAGTAGATTAAAGAGTCCCTCGGAAGCCCATGGCCTCTGTATAGTTTCCTCTAGCAGCCTTGACTGGCCTTGACCCACTAGGCTCTCTCCCATGTATAGAAGAATCTCTTCTATTCTGCCCTTGTGCCTTAGGCAGGAAAATTCCCTCGAACAGAATAAATACTAGGGTTGGGTATTGAATACTGTGGTCTGTTTGCTTTATTTTATTATAAAATTAAATGTACGTAAAATAAAGAAAATGCAGTTAAAACACTTAAGTGTTTTCATCCATTCGGATACCTTCTAGTTCAAACAAAAGCAGATTGACAGGTTCCATAGGCCAATGCTATATGTGCAATATCAATATTAAAAATCAATGCAAAAGGTAATGAATTTGTCTACAAATGTAGAATTCTGAAGATGTTGGGATGAGAAGTTGCACAGGCAGTCATCTCCCTGGCAGTCCTCACATCATTTGAAACAACACTCCATTTGAATATCTGGTTCAGTTGTTTGAGATGAAGATGTACTGTCATAGCATTGCCCATTGTGTGGAAGCAACATTATCTATTGGTTTGTTCTTTTCTCTCAGTGACGCATTTCCTCCAAATCACCTGTAGTCTCCATTACAGACTTTGGAGATTTAAATTAATTTGTGTAGAATTTGGGAAATAAATAATATTTAGGAAGCATCACCCAGTATAGGTACCTGAGACTGTAGAAATGGCTGACATCTACCCCATCAACTTGATTGCCACTTGTCACAGGAAGGTTGCCCGTGTAACCACATCAAATTAATTTTCAATTTTAATTACACTCTAGAAATTTTTTTTTATTAATTTATTCTTGTTACATCTCAATGTTTATCCCATCCCTTGTATCCTCCCATTCACCCCCCGCCCCATTTTCCCATTATTCCCCTCCCCTATGACTGTTCCTGAGGGGGATTATGTCCCCCTGTATATTCTCATAGGGTATCAAGTCTCTTCTTGGCTACCTGCTGTCCTTCCTCTGAGTGCCACCAGGTCTCCCCCTCCAGGGGACATGGTCAAATGTGAGGCACCAGAGTACGTGAGAAAGTCGTATCACACTCTAGAAATTTTAACAGTGATTGGTATACAGTTGTTCAACATGTGTATGGACATGCTTTCACCTATCACTGTGTGACTGGGAGAGTTTATTCTCCAAGACAAAGCTCTTTCCTCTGTAGAACATTTATGACTATTCCCTACACCATGATGTTGGTGAGAAGGGTAGGAATTAAATACCAAAGTTAAAAGTAGTGCATAGCACACACAGGTCAATGGCTTCACATAAGCCAGTTCTTAGGGTCATGTTTTGATCCTGCGTTTCATGGATGTTAAGCCAGTTGACGGATACTTTCCTTAGACTGGCAGGTAAAGTAAGCAGAATGGAATAGTCACTGAATCAGCAAATAGGCTTGCATTCAAGTCCGGCTCGTAGCAGAAGTAAAAGTGAATAAAGTACTGGAAGTTTCTCTGAAAAAGAAATGTTGACAGTGGACTCTTCTTAGGTATAATAATAATAAATGATAATAATATGTGTTGATTTTAATATCTGTATGGTCTTTTAAAAACATGTGGCAAATTTTGGAGGTTTACTTGTGAAAACAAATCAATAAAACACAAAAAATCATTTTGCATAAATTCATAACACAAGCTGTTTTTCTATTAGCTGAACTCCTAATGTTCAGTCTATTCAAGTTAAAATACATAAAAGTTTTAGAGTGAACTGTATATTCAGACTGTTGGAAAATGAAGCATCAATATTAACAAATCTATAAATAATGTGAAGTTTTGCTTTTACCCGTGAATAGTGTCTCTAATTAGCATCTCCCTTGGTCAAAATTAACTTGAGCATTTTAATAGGTTGAGCTACAGAGAGACAGTGTCTGAGAGCAGGATGGGAAATGAATCAAACCATGCAAGTTCCATGCAAGTCGTCTTCTGTCTCGTGTCATCTTGTGTTTGAGTGTTATGATGTTAAATCATTTCAAAGTAGAATCGTGTGAAATGAGAAATTGCCTAAAGCGGGTGCTTCGTGGAAAGGCTGATCTGGAGTTGCGACAAGAGCATTGGAAGCATTAAAACTAGAATCTGTTTGTGGCTTTTTCAGAAGGGAACAGGCTTCAGCCTGTTAGGTGTTGCCTCATTCAGGATGGTCTATTACAAAATGCTTTCAGAACTATGTTGAAAGTGGGTTGTGTGAATTCGCCCCTTCTAAAATGATTTTTGTACTGAATTTAGGTTGTTTGAAAAGAATATATATATATATATGTATATATATACATATATATATTCTTGATATCAATGTCAAGGAAGTTCAATATCAGCTGCCATCATCAATAAATATTTGCTGAACTCTGAGTTCTGAGTATCTAGATATGCACAGTGTGGTTGGGTTTTCAAAGCAGGTAGGAATGGAATTCTTCTTCCTTTAAAGTCAAATTCTTCAATTTGATCAATGGAAGTCTGTGTGCCCTGTCGAGGCAGCCCTGAGATTATATGCAAACATGATGTGTGAGTGAGAACACAGTCACTTTTATGTAGGATATAGACCAAAAGGAATGTAAGCTACACCAATACTTTTTGCGGGTGGGTGGGGGGGGGGTGGAAGTGGGGCGCGTGATCCACCAGTTGCTTGTGACTGAAGAATGTTACCCATTGATAAACATGTGCTACATCTAAAGGGAAGGAAGTTGAGAAAATTCCCAATCAAGCCTGGTTCTTCTTAGTCGGCTACTCTGCTCCTTAGAGAATACTGGTATGGTTGAGAGACAGCCCAACACACAACCCAGGGGGATCAGTGGGCTTGCCCACAATACAACTGGTGGTTTTTAATGCCAAATCTGGTTTGTATCCTACAACTTTAACAACAACCCCTATCCAAGGGTTGGATCTGTCTCAGTCCTACATCACAGAGACACTAGATTTATCCTGAACATTAAATTGTAGGTGTGCTAGTGTTTGACTCATTTCTCTCTCAATCAATCCTTCTCACACCCTGCTTTCTCTCTCTCACACCTAAAATATTTGAACAAGCTATATGACCTTTAGCATATAATAAGTAGACATACAAACTTTTTTCTTCTAAGCATTTTCAAAGAATGCCCTTTCCAGCTTGGAAACTGATGTTCTTGCTCCCTATGGCATATCCTTAGGGAGTTAAGTACCATAGGGGTTTGATTGAGATGACCATCCATTTATTTAATCACAGTGTGCTCTTACATTGTGGCAGATTTTATACTCTTCTGGATTTCTCTTTTGCTCCCTACAGAGCAGTTGATTCCACCACAGTGTATTTCTATACATAGAGGTCTTTTATTGATCACTGAATATTGCTCCTTTGCGAAGAAATGAAGACATAAAATGAAATTCTAAAAATAATTTTCTGTGACCACTGTGATTTATGTTGATGATGTTTTCCTGCATGGAATTCTCATCATAACTGTATTTAGCACACTGAGATGGAGACATTGTTAATGTGGTGCGATTAATAGCAAAGGCAAGGTGCCTGGGGATGTGCTGTGGCCAGGTGGTCTCCCTTATGGAATTTCAGAAGCCTCATGCGCCAGGATGGCTGTAGGACTCATCCACTGTGATACAAATTCTCTGACGGTATTACAGTGATTAACATTTTAAAGAGTTAATGTCATGATTATGCCTGAAATGAGAGTACCTGGTATTAAAAACTAAGAATCCATCTTCCATTATCATGCTCTTTCCATAGTGGGAGGCCACACAGGAGGAAGAAATAACAAGGAATTTGCATTATCATAATATTCTGCATATTCCCTCAGTTATTTCAGCATATAATAGTGGATGCTTTAGGAAAGCTTAATTTAAAGAATACTTTGTGGACAGCTTAGCAGTTCCAGTGCAGGGGTCAGGCATAGGAATGAATTCCACTGGTGCATGCCCACTGTGCCATTGTATGCTGTGGTTCTCTGCTGGCCTTTCCATTGGTTCGATCAGGAGGAAGTTCACAAAACTAACCCTTGTGCATGCTCTGGTGTCTGGACTTCAGGGCTCTTTGAGGTCTTGCCTAGACAGTGCCAAAGTACCACACAGTGCAGAAACCTCCTGAAGGATATCAGTCCTGAGAGAAAAATCAGAATTCATAAATGACCAGCATGAACTGTCCCACGTACATAGGAGGCCTCTGCTTGCAGGGTACGTGAAGTGTCAGCTGACTGTAGGAACATCACAAAACCATCACATTGTGAACATGGAGCTCAGGACACATTATTCACATTTTTTCTTTTTTGTAGATATTAAAAAAGTTTGTGTATATGCATGTGTGCATGTCCATTACTTTTAAAGAAACCCTCCAAAATTTGAGATAGAGTTATAAATTAGTAGTATGACTCAAAAAGCCAAATGGTTTATTTTTACATTATAAATAAGAAGTTCCAGGTTTTCCTTTAAAAAGGAATTTTATCCTAGTAAAATTATATAAAATCTCATTTGTTAAGAAAAAAAACATCCAAGTTTAAATTAATCTTAACATTTATTGCTAGTGTCCCAACATATGGAAGCATGAATATGTCATATAAAACCTGGAAAAAAGCACATAAAAACTGGAAATCATCCATATGACTTTGAAAGTATTAAAGGCAGAGTTTTCATGAACATAAGAGGTACAAATCTCACTCATAATATGTACACAGTAATAATTCAGTTAGTGATCAAATGAGCTGTTTTATTGCATGAACAGAATTGACCACTTATGACAAAATGGTTATTTATTTGGAAATATGGGACATAACCAGAATATCTGTAATGAAACATAATTTTATTTCTTATATAGTCAACATCACAAACCTTTCCTTTTAGTCCAAGTCACAATTACTTTTACAGGTCTAAAAGGTTGGTTTTAGTTAGTATATTTAAAAAAATTCAAAATAAAAGCCAAATTATTTGGGGAAACTTTGAACTTGCAAATACAAAGTTAAAGTTCTTCTATTCATTTTATGTCCAACTCAATTTTTAATTCCTTTATATTTCAGTATTGTCCTGTGAACACTGTGGCATTAGAACCATAAAAATCCCAAGCACACTTGTCACGCAATAGCATGAAATAAAGACAGAAGGCACAATGGTGCTTGCCGTTTACAGACTCACATCCTAGTCAAAGCCAGCCAGTATAAGTAGAGAATCCCCAGGCTGCAAAGCTGGAATGGGAAAATTAGTGAGTGAGGATCTGAACAGGAAAGCACATTTGAAGTCTTTGAGCCTTCACTACCTGTGACATGTCAACAGAAGAGAGTCACATGATGTCAACTATAACTACAGCCAGACAGACACTGGTATACCCAAAACTCAAGGGGAAATCTCTTAATTTTCCTGTACAAGAGCTTTTATGTAGAAGGCCTCAGTCATTTGCAAGAAACCATGGTGAGAGACACTGTGGAACTATATGTTTAAAGGTGAGCGTTGCCTCCATGTTCTCACTCCTGCAATGAACAAGTGACTATTCTATCACAGGGCCCAGATAAAAACTTACACTTTTTTAAAGGTCAGGTTGGATTCTGTTGCTCCATAAGCTTCTTGCCATGTTTATTGAGAAAACAAACTTCAGAAGCTGGAAGTTCTTGCCTCTGAAAATTTATCCTTAAGAATTTTTTTAATTTAAAAAATTTTTTATTAATTTATTCTTATTACATCTCAACTGTTATCCCATCCCTTGTATCCTCCCATTCCTCCCTCCCTCCCATTTTTCCCTTATTCCCCTCCCCTATGACTGCTCCTGAGGGGGACTTCCTCCCCTTGTATATGCTCATAGGGTATCAAGTCTCTTCTTGGTAGTCTGCTATCCTTCCTCTGAGTGCCACCAGGTCTCCCCATCCAGGGGACATGGGCAAATATGAGGCGACATTGGATTTTGCCATTGTTCCAGGACTCAGTCTATGGTCTAGGATCTCTCTGCCTTCTTCAGCCTCTTCAGCCTCTGCCTTTCTGGTCTCTTCCTCACGTGCTCTGTATCAATATCAACAAGGGCTCAGGTGTTCTATGGTTCCACTTAATGCTCCCAGATTGTTCTGCTGGAGAGAAGGGTGAGGCAGTGTGACAAGATGCTGCAGCCTGCAACCTCTTCACCACCAGCTGCAGGCACATCGCAACCAGGGAGACCGAGGCCTTCAAAGATAAGAAACAGCATGGAAATGACCTGCACCAAAGCCAACATCATCCTGAGTG
The DNA here is from genome assembly GCF_903995435.1 of Acomys russatus. Taxonomy (NCBI): domain Eukaryota; kingdom Metazoa; phylum Chordata; class Mammalia; order Rodentia; family Muridae; genus Acomys; species Acomys russatus. Next base: position 2,199,837 of record NC_067147.1, read on the forward strand.
TGAAGTGAGGCCAAGGTTTCACATGACTCACTGGTCACAAATGATGGGAGTTAATTAATTTGTGTTTACTAGAAGTTCTGCAGACCAGCCCTGCAGCGTGTGGCAATATGGTGCACATATGAGCATGCTGAGTGACACTAGACATGAAATGAAGGCTTATGGGTGGGGGGATGCTAATTATTTCTTTAACACTACAGACTTTTAAAGTTCTCAGTTAATTATGCAAATGCCTTTTGAGAGAGTTTTTAAATTATAGTTGAACTGATTCTAGGAAATAACTTACATTATAAAAATATTCCTTTAGGAGCTGGGTATATGGCTCAGCAATTTCAAGAATACGTTGCTCTTCCAAGGGACCTAGGTTCAAATCCACCTTCCACAAGAAGACTCACAACAATTTGTAACTTCACTTCTGAGTGACCACTTCTGAGTAAACCCTTCTGACCACTGCGGGGCACCAGGCATGCACTTGATTCAGAGATAAACATGCAAACAAGTGTTCATAAACATAAACTAAAGCAAATCTAAAAACCTTCTAAAAATGTGCCTTTTATATGAAAAAGCCCAGGGCCGTTTCATTCCCTTTATTTCTATTGGTTTCTGTGAGAGACAGTGTATCTCACCTGACCTGGCTCATTTTCTCTTTCCAGGCACATGATGGAATACACTTCTTCAATGTACACTTCTTCAATGCCTTCAAAATAGGCATGGTTATGTAGCCAGCTCTACTCAACCGTGTGTGTGTGTGTGTGCATTTCAGAAATTTCAGGAATCACCCTGGGGTGGGGGATTTGAAAGCAGATTCCTGTGTGGAAATGTCTTTCCATCACCCTGGTATCAATTAACCCACTGGACCAGGGGACTTTGTTCCCACTCAGATTCCAACCACAGTTGAAACTAGAATGGATATGTTAGTTTGCTCCTCACAGCTACTGTGATTCTTCAGGCTGTGAGGTATCTCAGTGCAATCCAGACCATCTGCTTAGAGTGATACATTTTCTGATTACTGCCCTATCATCTGGGCCTCGTTCTGAGATTGGGCTTTTTCTGGCAACTTTCAAAGACTTTTGAATCCACATTCTAAATGCCAGCACTGAAGAGATTGCCTTGCTCCCAGTGAAAACATAAAATGTTGATATAATCCCCTCAAATGTTCTGATAAACTATGGCCCAACAACACTCATCCCATTCTTTTAGGGTCCTGGAAGATGGCCACAGTGACATACCAATGCTATATTCATAGATCCCCAGACAGTGAGCTTTACAGCATGTGTTTCCACTTCAGTGTTGTAACTCAGTTGTAGCAGTCACTTCAGTCATATTGTTCTGTCTAAAACAGAGGGTGAATCTGGACATGCATGGAGGGACTATGGGAGAAAACCAAATGCTATGGATTTAGAAGGAAGTGTATTGATATTGTGGGGGAACAAAATCAGCATATCTGAGATATGAAAATAGCACAAGTCTCCACATTAAATTCTATGAATCTCAGTTTAATCTGTATATGATAAAATATTCAGGAGCTCAGAGGAATTAAACATTTTAGTAAGAGAAATATATTTTACAAAAGTCTTTTTCAGTCTCTCTCTCTCAGAAATGAACCTGACCCAGGGTGTGAAAGTGAAACAGTCAGAATGGGGCATGGTCAAGGCCAATATGAAGTTGAGTTCCTGTCTCTGCAATAACTCTCCATCCTAAAGCCTCATGGCTCTGAGTCACTACCCTTTTGAATTATTCTTTTGAGATCAGTCAGGTATCATGTATCTAATGGGTAGAAAGTAAAATTGGAATGCTAGAAACTAAAAACAGAACTACCATATGGTTCAGTAATTCCATTTCTGGGTACATATCCAATGCATTAAAATCAGTATGTCAAGGAGACATCTGTACTCTCATGTTCATTTTGGAGTTATTCACAATAGCCAAGACATGAGATCAGTATAAGTATCCATCAATGAATAAATAAAATATGGATATGATGGATATGTGCAATGGAATACTATACAGCCTTTAAAAGGAATTCAGTTCTATTATCCATGATTATATGGATGAGAGAGGAAAATCTGTCAGGTCAAATAAAGCAGGCACAGAAATATTTTATATGTTACTATATTTCTATGTAAAATCTTGATGTTGAACTCAGGAACTAAGTGGGCAGGTGATTATCAATGGCTGGGAGTGGAGGAGAGGTTGACAAAGGTTCTTATGATCAAATTGAATTCAATTCAGGTAAGACTATAAGCACAAACCTTAGTAATTTGTTGTACTGCCTGGTGAACACAGTTAATGTTTCACAATTAATAAATCATATATTTTCATATTTGTATCACACAAAAATGGTGGTTGTTACCAGATGTGTTAAACATCCTGAACAGCTATTTGCATAACATATATATAGGCCAAATTTCAAATCGTATCTTGTAACTATGAACTATTATTAGTTATCAATTAAACGTTTTAATTACAAACACTAAAAAGTTCAAAATGTAAAAAATTTCATCACAGTTTAGGAAGCATGTGTGTGGACACATGTGTGTGCATAGGTGCATGCATTTAGAAGTATTTTCAAGCGTTTATAAATTGACTTTACCATCGGGTTCACCTCTTGTCTTCAACAGCTGTGGAAAGAGCCAGCTTGGATATGGACAGGCAAACTCCTGCATACTCATATTTGCAGTTGTAAACGATAATTTCTAACCCCATGGGAAATGACTTATATTGAACTCTAACAATGTAAGTTTGAGATATGTCTTGAGTATAACACTGCAAAAGTAAAAGAAAATCCACATGACTTATGCAATTGCAATTTATGCCCCTATGGAATTATGAACATGCTATTTTTTTCAGTCTGAAATATTACTGTAGGCATCTTATCTTGAAAGTGATTGACTATCAAATTAAATAAAGCATGTGAAAATGTTCTGCATAGTGAGTCAGTTCACAGATGCAAGGTGGGCTTTTAATTGTCTATTTTCCTTCGTGACAACTTCAGCATCACGCGGTACGTGTCAGTCCTTACTTTCATGTTTGGGAGCTTCTTCACACTAATGGCAGATCCAGAACATATTAGTGTCATTAGTACCAGAGAGAGCCATCAAACTTCAGTCCTGGCTAAACTGAGATTATGAAAAGGATATAAACTGGACCTAGGCCCCCTACACAGGTGTCGCTGATGGGCAGCTTGGTCTTCCTGTGGACTCTTTAGTAATTGGAGCGATGTTGTCTCTGACATGGATGTACTTGCCTGCCTTTGGATCACTTTGCGCTGGTGGGGCTGCCTTGTCTGGCCTCAGTGGAAGAGGATGTGTTTAGTCCTCATGCTACCTGATGTGCTGGGGCGGGCTGGTATGGGAGCAAGCTCCTTTTTCTGAGTACTAGGAAAGGGGACATAGGGGGAAGAGAAAGGAGGGTGGGACTGGGAGGAGAGGACACAGGGGGATGCGATTCAGATGTAAAGTGAATAAACAAATAAAAATTTAATAATGAATAAAATAGTCTTCAGACACACACACACACACACACAAAAAAAAAAAAAAAGAAAAAGAAAAAGAAAAAAGAAAAAAAGAGAAAATGATATTGGTAAGTATGAAAAAGAATTATTTTATTCCAAATCATAAGCTTTGTGATTTTCAAGGAAACATGGTTCTCAATTAGGAATGAATCAAGTTCTTCACACTTGATTCACACTTGTATATGAGTCACTTGAATATAAACATGCAATTTAAATTATATGCATGATGATAATAATATTTTAAATATTGAAATTCTTCCATACTTGATATAGTTACGATTTTTTAAATTTCTACATGGAAGTGCCCCATTTATCAGCAGTAGGTAGCTCCAACAATTATATTTTCTGTGAATAGGAGAATAGGTACATAAATGCTATGATATTTGTTCTGTGTAAATTGATTCTCAGATTCACATAAGTGGATTCACACTTTCTCTATTGAGAAGCACAGCAAAGTGTGGCTAATAGCTAGCACGCCGTTTGTAGGACTTCAAGCCTCGACCTCTAATGGATCTGCACAAAACATTTCTCAAAATTTCATTGGCTGCCCACATGTTATCTCACATCCATACCTACCCCATATGCTACTCAATTCCTTGACAAATCTTTTTGTTTGTTTGTTTGTTTGTCTCCTAAAGTAGTTGCTTTCTTGAAGCTCAGTTTGCTATTTCCTTAAATCCTATCTCCCCCTGCTGGCTGTGCAACATGAAGCCTGCCTACCCAGCGGAGGTCTGAAGCAACGAGGGAAAATAAGTAAAAGCTGTGTATAAAAGTGCACAAACCCACACAGGCATGTGCAACAAAGCCAAATTATTTGGCAAAGTTTACTTTGTCTTACATTAGATTTTCAAATCAGTTTATAAACAAAAATTTATTTCAAAAAGTAATGTGATTTTAACGCAAAGACTCAGAGTAGAGCACATGTTTGTACACACAAAATACTCAAGTGTACTCTAGTCATTCCTCTGACTCTGTTGTCACAGAGACAATTTGATGAGTGGCTTATGAGACTATGAAGGAGACACACACTACTAGATCTATATGTCGACGCAGATATTGGTAGTGTAATATCATCAGTAATCTATCAAAAAGTTAACTTAGTGTATATTACCTTTGTTGACTTATCACAACACGGAGAGGCACATAGGCCTTTGGGGATGTCGCACACTTTTAGGATTCGACTGGTCCTCCAACTAGAGTTTCACATGTGCAATGTGAAAACATTCATGAAAACATACATGGAACCACAGGAAGCATCGTTTTCAGAACTGTGTCTACATGGTCTGCAATTTACATTAAATTGCTATGTTTTGGTTAAATGGCACCTTAGTTCCCAAGCAAGTCTTTCAATAGTTGTTTCTTTAATTATTATTTAATTTCGTGGTTATGACTGGTTTTCAGTTAAAGAGGGTACTACTGACAAATTCAATTAAATGAAAATAGAGGACTTAATGGTCCATGCTAATGCTTCATTTCATACATAATATTTTATCATTTTCTGTGCAAATTTGTAATGAGTGCTTGGTTTGTATTAATAAATGCTTACATTTGGGCCAGATAAAGTATAGTAATTAAAATACTTTGCTAATAATATTTACTTATAAGTGCTCTAAAAACAATTAACCCATTGATTCCAATTACTTTTTACTAAATCACCTTCAAAGAATATAATTTGTTGGCATCAAAACTATTCTCTCGATTCTACTTTTAATAAAGTGCCCTGGGTGCTCTTTTATTGTATTTTAATAGGGATCGTCATGCATCTGCTGCAACACAGATTGCACAGACTAATGGCAAACAAAAATTTTAAACAAAACTACCACTTTTTTGAATTAAGAACAAAGGACATGTGTTCTATATCTGATTTCCAAATATTTAAACTGAGAAATGTAACTGTTTATTGTATTGAAATGAACAAGAATAGGCTGTCTTTTGCTCTTTAAAGTAAATGTTTCTCTATGCCCTCACCCTTATAACCTATAACAGAAGCCATCTGCAGACAATTTACATTCCTTCTAATACCAAGAGAAGATATGCTGCCTCTCCAAGTGAATGAAGACTTTATTTACAAATACGCCACAGAACCTGCTCTTCACAACTCCGATCTGCAAGAGTAGTACTCAATATCAAACATGTTCAATGTGATTCATATAGGCAAAACAGAAAAAGGAGAATTTTGTTCTGTAATTTTTAGGTGTAAACTGATACATTTATTTAGGGCTACTTCATTTTTGACACCAGATGAAGACAGGCACTCACGGGATTTCTGAAATGTCTCCTTCAGACCTGTAATCAATATAACAGACATCACAAGAGTACCCATAGGAAAATGGAACGTGTTGATGACAATGTATGGTGTTTTCCCCTTTGGTACATTTTGCCATTGATGCTGTCCTTAAGAAAAAGGAGGTATAGAAAATCAAAGTCAAAGAGAGTGTTGAGATATTAAAATAAAGGAAAATGAAAGAAAAACCCTAGAGGTAGTCTTGTATTTAAAGATTGTTATCTGTGGAGATAAACACAACAAAAATAGAACAAACTAAACTTTTCAAATAAGTAAAGGTCAACAATTAACAAAAGGGTCCTCATGAAATTGAGAAGCTTCTGTAAGTAAAGGAAACTGTCAGCAGACCAACTAAGAGCATACAGACTGGGAAACTATCATCACCAAACCTACATCTAACAAAAGACTAATATACAAACTATATAAAGAACTCAAGAAATTAAACACCACCAAACCAAGTAATCCAATTATGAAATGGGGTTCAGAGCTAAACAGAGAATTCTCAACAGAAGAATATCAAATGGCTGAGAAACACTTAAAGAAATGCTCAATATCCTTAGTCATCAGAGAAATGCAAATCAAAAGGACTCTTAGATTCCATCTTACATCCATCAGAATGGCTAAGATCAAAAACTCAAGTGACAACATGTGCTGGCAAGGATGTGGAGAAAGGGGAACACTCCCTCATTGCTGGTTTAAAGTTGTACAACCACTTTGGAAATCAATCTGGTGCTTTCTCAGAAAATTGGAAATAGGGCTACCTCAGGACCCAGTTATTCCACTCCTTGGACTATACTGGAAAGATGCTCTACCACACAACAAGAACATTTGCTCAACTATGTTCATAGCAACCTTATTCATATTAGCTAGAATCTGAAACAACCTTCTTGTCCCTCCACTGAAGAATGGATAAAGAAACTATGGCACATTTACACAATGGAATACTACTCAGCTATTAAAAACAAGAAAATATTGAAATTTACAGGCAAATGGACAGAATTAGAAATAATCATCCTGAGTGAGTTAAACCAGACCCAGAAAGACACACATGGTATATACTCACTTATAAGTGGATATTAGCCCAACATAGATGTTTTATGAGAGTCTCTACTCAGCAGGAGATTGGGACAGATGCTAGGACTTCCTGTTGGATGCTAGCTGAAAGTAGTATGGAAGAATGGGGATATAGATGAACCAGGAGAGTCCAGGAACCTTACAAGAAGACCATCAAGGCTCCTGGACCTGGACTTGGTGCGGGTGGAGGCAGTTCAAACTGCTGTACCAACCAAGGACAATGCATGCAGTAAACCTAAACCCACTATTAGGATCTAGCCAATGGACAGCACATTCTCGATAGATGGGGGAAGAGCCGGTGGGGAGGGAGTGACTACCTCTAACATGAACTCTGATTTCCCCTATTTGACCTCTTCTTTTTAGTGGGGAGGCCTGGTGGCACTCAGAGGAAGGGGAAGCAGGCTATCCAGATGAGACCTGATAGGCTATGATCATATGGTGGGGGAGGAGGTTCCCTTCTGTCACAGGTCTAGGGGAGGGGAATAGGGTGAAAGGGGAGGGAGGGGAGAACGGCAAGATACAAGTGAGGGAATAGCAATCGGAATGTAATCTGAATAAATCATTTTAAAACCAACAACAACAATAAAGAAACAAAATAACAAAATAAAGAAAAATGAAAGAAAAAACCTTGAGGTAGTCTTGCCTTTATAGATTACTACCTATGAAGATAAACACAAGAAAAATAGAACAAACTAAACTTTTCAAATTAGTAAAGTTGATATGCCAAGTCTTAAACAGAAACAAAGTTTGGAACCATCAGGAAAACTTGTGTTTGTAAGCATGTTAGAAATGACAGCACTGTTTTTAGGGTGCATTGGAAAGGGTCCCATGATTGTGCTCCTGCAGGTATTTTTCTACAGTGCTTGAAATCCTGCCCTTTTAAACGTGAGACTGTCTAGTCTGAAAACAGAACCTCAAGTAATTACTATTTATAAAGTGGGCAAACAAACATGGCTTCTGGCCAGAGACTAATAATAAGACTTCACGTGTAATTCATAGATGCATTGAACCTTTAAGATATATTTTCAACTCATCTTCTAAAGCATTGTGGAAAAACAAGCCTAGTGATTTTCATTTAAGAGTGACACTTTGGCCCTCCTGGTGGCGCATGTCTTTAATCCCAGAACTCAGGAGGCAGAAGCAGGCCGATCTTTGTGCGTTCAAGGCCGCCTTCATCTACCCAGTGAATTAAAGGTTAGCCAGGGCTACATACAGAGAAACCCTGTCTTGAAAAGAAAAACAATAACTAAAAAGGGTGACACTGAGTAATTTCCAATGGATTCACAGGAACATATCTTCTGACATAAATACACTAGTATAATATAGTAATGTATAAAGGAGAATGGGTATTGGAACTTGTAGTCACTGAAAAAATGAAGCCACTCTGGTTTAGGGGGAGGAGAAGATGACAGACGATTGTATAGCAGGAAAAAGGAACAGACACTGTGCTGTTTCATAAAGTATCTATTGCTTGGGAATTGATGAAGCAGGGACTGACATCCTGGTAGTAGTATTTAAATAATACAGTATTGAACAGATAAAAGTATAACTTGTCAACTACATGGTCATACAGAAATCTAAGCCAGGCAAGCTAAGAAGTCTTCAAGTTGCCCTTTGAATGATGTTTAACACTGCTAAATGAAAGGTGATAGTGACATCAAAGCACCATTTGTAGCAACACTCATTGAGAGGCACATTCCTTATACACACGCATATTTGGGATTCAGCTATGTGGCATCTTAAAGTGCTCAGCCTCATCTGCGTGCATGGCTCTTTCTGCCTCTTATAGTCAATGTCTTGAAAGTCTTACTTGCCCTATTTCCTTTCTAGCTTTTCTTTCCTACTCCCTTAAAGCCATGCTCCTTTTATTGTAAGCTTTAGGTTTCCACCTGCTTTTAACTGCACCCTGCAACCACAGGGTCAGCCACGACTCTAGAAGCCTTGAGTGTTACTTGACAGTAACAAAAGAGCTGAAGCTGGCCACAGCTACCTTGGCCTACATTTGAAAGTTATATCCTCATTTAAAGGTTTAATAACTCAGCTGCTATGTCTCCAACAGGTTTGGATTTCTGCGTTCTGTGCTCATTGCTGTCTGAATGACAAACAACAGAAAGGAGAGGTGGTCACAGCTACTGGTGACAGGATGCACACATTGGGTTAACCACATGCATATTCCGTTTATTCCCAGAATGAAAAGCGTCAAATCAGCGCTTCAGTCACAACTCACATTTCTAAGTAATTTAGTCAGAAGTAAAATATATCATTAAAGAAAACGCACATCCTCCAGAATATCTTGATCAGATATTTTGTAGACTAAGAAATTAAAACCTATAATTCCTTAAGAGCCATACACACTAATAAAGAAATTTTTTTTTTGCTATTAAAATGACTGGGAACCTCTTTTGTTTTGGTGTAGCTAATGGTGGACAAACTGATAGAAGATAAAGGAAGTAGAAGTAATATTTTCCTCTTTAAGATGATGGGGCATATTAGTGAAAAGCCTGGATTTTATCAAGTTGGAATTATGCACCATTAGTTGGACCACATTAACTAACACTTGACGTTTCAATGAGAAACCAGCATCTAGGGCAGTGAGAAGCTATCAGAGCAGATTATGTCTTTGGTGGGAAAAAGGCCTTGCTTCCATCAAGATGGTGGCAGCTCCAAGAAAGCCCTTTTATGTGAAATGTGGCTAAGAAATAGATGGTGCACACCTTTAATTGCAGCACTCAGAAGGTAGAAATAGGCGGATCACTGCACTTTTGAGGCCAGTCTGATCTACAAAGTGTGTCTAGGACAACCAAGGCTATACAGAGAAACCCTGTCTCAAAAAAAAAAAAAAAAAAAAGATTATATAATAAATACAAGGCATTGGTGTGCATGCATTTCTGTAATCAGCTGTTGCAGAATGGTCATCAAATGAGAATGCTTATGTGAGGACATGAAAGGTGTTCTAGTCAATGCTTGCTGCAAAGCAAGAAGGGTGCACTGATATCACCAATGGTTTGGTTCTGTTAAGAACTCATTAAAAGGTAAATAGAAATTTTAAATGTAAATGACACTATTTCCTGACATTATTTACCAATAGTTACCGTTTTTCCCCCACTCAACCACCTCAGTTGTAGGATGTTTTTAATCCAAGGGTTCTGTATGTTCTTAGGAGGACTTGCCCAAGATGTAAGCAATCGAACATTTGGACTAAATGAAGTTTGTGATGGATCTTCCCAGTCAACCATTGGTTGTCTGCACCTGATTTCCATCTTTGGAATCAATTCAGTGTATCATACCAGGGCACTTGGAACATGTCTGTTCAGCAATGTCCATGTGCTAGAAATCCTCCAGAGAGTTCTACTGAGAGAGGATTAAAACTTGTCACTATGCCAAATGGCAGATCTTTGCTGGTCCTCCGCAGTGCATGGTGATGTGAGAGCTCATGTTACGGGTTAATTGCTTTCAGGGGCGGAGTAGCCTGAGTAGAGTTTGCTTTGGCTTAGCAGAGTATTAATAAGGAAACCCAACCTAGCCTGACCACCAATACAAGGGCAGAGAATTCTGGCAGACCAAGACAGCTCAGGGCCCGTGGGAAAGTCCAACATGCCAGGCTCATCTGATATGTACAGCACACATGAACTTTTCCATTAATGTTGAGCAAAAAGGACCTTTCTGTCCAGTATTTGTGAGATTCGGACAAACGGTACGCAAAACACTATGTTTCAAGTGCAAACTGAGAATGAAAACAAATTGGAGGCTGCAGACAGAAATTTGGAGAATTGAGATACTGCCCACTCAGTAGATTTCTTTAGCTGAGCACAGCTCTGATTACTTCACTTTACTTCAGATTTTCTTAAATAAAAAATAAGATTGCCCGTGAGTGAGACTTGGGTCCCAATTTTATCCACTGCATTTTCTTTTCCTGGCCTGATTATAAGCCCCTGAAAAAATCAGCATTCTTTGTACAATGAGAATAGTGCACATCTTTCTAACAGCCTGAGCGATACTAATTACCCATTCTGTACTTAGAAAGTAGGAGGATGTGACTACACACACGCTCACAGAGTCCGTGTATGCAGAGGTAGCTGGCCTGTCAGCGTTTCCATTCTGTGGGAAATGCTTGAATAGATTTAAGAAATGGCAAAGCTGCCTTTTTTTTTTTTTTTTTTTTGCTTCCATCTACATTGCAATTTTAGCAAGCCAGCATTACTCCTAGCAGTATACAGTATATCCTAGTGTACACAAAGTCCAATTTGAATCTGCGGGATGAATTAAAATACCATATACTAAAGCGCTGTTCAAAAATAGTAAACTACTGTAGCTACCAGCTGCAATCTCTTATTTTGCCTTAAAACTCTTCTCCATTTAAATAAGACCAGCATATGGCTTATCCCAGCTATCCCTTTAATAACAGGATAAAAACTGCCTTGCTTGGAACATTATACAGCACTGCTTAAGCATTTGCAAAGGTCGGTACAAACTTCTTCCACGGTGTCTCCCTACAGGAGAAGCTACATGCAAAAGGCAAGAGCCACGGTAAACACAGACAGGTCTGAGGTTTTCCCCCTTCGCACGCCGCTGTTAACTATCTCATGCTGCATTTCTAAGCCTGTGATTCTGTAGCAAGAAACATCCATAGTAACAATGATTAGACCAACGCACCCGTGGCCGACCACCTAGAAAGAACCGGTCTGTGTTGTGAGTCTGGGCCCTGAGCTCAGCCCATGAGCTTTCTGCATGGCTAGTGCAGGACAATGTCCCGCACTCAATTTCAAAAGGTGCTGTCAGTCAGGGCTCTGGCACCAGCGTGACCCCAAAGCAGGAGAGCAGTCCCGGTGCAGCCTTGGCCAGTGACTGGTGGCCGGGTGGGTGAAGTGGGGGTGGAAGGACGCACTTTGGGGTACTGACATTCGCCTTTCCCATGCTCTGACAGCTAGCAATCCACAGGAGTTTTTCTTTCTTCTGTCTTCCCAGCCCGCCCTGTCTGCCCTTCACGCCCCCCCCCACCACCACCACCGCCACACTGCCTTCCACAGTTCACCTCTCCCCCACCGTGCCCTGCATTTGCTGAAAGAAAGAGACCTAAGTGCCACAAAAGGCCAAGGGTAGCTCAGTTTCAGACCCCAGGGCAACATGTGTTCAGCGAACAAGAGTGTAAGAAACACTGCATACAGCAGTTAATGCGGGAAACATCCGAGGTTCTGATAGAGCGCTCTTTGTAGCCATGCATATTTATTGACATTCAAAGAGATTGTGCTCACATACCAGACAACAGCTATTGAGAACACAGACAATCTTAAAATGATTAAGGCCCCGGAGTTTACTAAAGATATGGTATGCAGAGAATCACGAGAAAGCCATAGAATATTAAAAATATTAATAATGTCAGTTCTAATAATTCAATATGAGATTTATTATAGCCCAATCCTGCTCCAAATGGCATACCCTGTCTTATTTTTTTCTTGAGAATGAACAAAGATCACGGAACAGATTGTAACCTGGGTAAATTGCATGTCTGTTTACAATTGTACTTCACATATTTTATATATCATTTGCAAACTATTCTCCAAAGAAATATGCATCAAACTTTTATAAAAAAAATTGAAGATTTGATGACAATCTGCTTTCCTTTCATTTGTTTCACATGCTGCTCCGACCCTCTGTATCTGGGCTCAGTGTCCCGGGCTGGGAATCGCTGTTTTCTTTTGTTCTTTCTACCTTTACATGCATAAACTACATTTCTTGTAATGATATCACCACGATTAAGTAAAAGGGATGGAAGAAACAGAAACCCTTCTAGAAGTCTGCAGTTTACGTAAGCAATGTGATCACACATTGTTGATCAAACGTGTGTGCGTGCCTCAAGTGTGTTTCATGCCCACTTGGGAAACGCAAGTCCTTTTCCCTAATAATTGTTCTTACAGGGGATTCATGAGTTCCAAGCTTGGCATCGCAGACATCTTAGGTTATGATTTGGGGAGAAAGCTTAAGTGTTGCAGCACTTTTAGGAATCTGCTTTCCTAGTCCGCACTTTGAGAACGGGAAACTCTTCCCTGCTAGTTAATTGCTGCCACTGATTTAACTGTCAAAACTGAAGCCTAATGTTGCAGCAGCCGTTTAACCATGAGAGCAACCAATGGTGACTGCCTAGGAGTGGGACTCTCAGTAAACACCAGGAAGGGGCAGACATTCAGAACTGCTCGCTCAATGGCTTCACACAGCTCGGTCTTGCCATTCCTCACAGTGTATTAATTGAAGCTCTCTGCTTCCAAGTCAGCTTGGGAATCAGACAAAAAGCACTCTCTCATTAAGGAGAGACAGTTCTATCCCACTACAAGTAAGGGCTCTTGTATCATACTCAGACTAAATACTATTGTACACTTGATATTTAATTACTGTTTATACTTGAATTTAAAGCACTAAAAAGTACACATTTTAAAAAACGCCTTCAAAAATCATTATAGGAAAAATGTATTACTACTATCATGTTAACATGTGCAAAGTCATTCCAATGAGCATATGGAATGACTAATCATTGTGATTAAGAATAATAAAGCTTTGGAATAAGTGTTGGCTTTGGCTTAGAAACTAAACACACACATTTCATAGTAAATGATACGGGTCACTGGAGAGGCCCGCTAAGGAGCTTGGGAAAGGGAGCAGTTACTTATTGAAAATGCTTTTGGCCACTCTTGACCTTTGAGTTCCCAACTTAAAGGACACATAAACAACACCGTTCTCCAGCAAGCTGCCTTGATAACCTGCTGGAAGTGGTACAGAATATCCTGCAGCCATTTGACATGCACAATTTAGCAATTATGTGGTTCGAGGAGGAATGATTTTGTTAAGCCACTGGGGACTGCCCGTGTTTACACCCTTTGCAGATTTATAGAAAAACCCAAAGTCTAACCAGGCTCAGTCAGTACCATGGTAGCACAGTGTGACCGCTGACAGTATACAGGAAAAGCAGAACAATTGGGATAGTTTCATGGACTCACATCAACCTAAACCTGAAAGAAGGGAGTAAGGGAGAGCTCAAGGTCCTGAGTTGAAGCTATCACTTTCTGTGTTTAAAGGGCAGATGTTTAAATATCACACAAAAAGTTTTCATTACAAATTTAAAAAATAACTTTTCTCAAGGTGAAGAAATATTAAAGTTTATTTTACTTTCCAACTAAAACAAGTTGCCGTTTTTATTGTAGGTTTGCGACCATTACAATTTTTATTTACTTTTATTTTCCAGGACATACGGAAGTTACTGGCAAGTTGAACAGTGCCATTGCTTTAAATATTTCAATCTAATTCAGGATTCTTGATTTGTTTCCTCTGTGAATAATTTAAAACTCTTTTCTTTTGTTTAGTTTCCTTGATAGGAAAAATATGGTATTTACATTTTCCTTTTTAAAAGACAAATAGATTAAAACTAGGTGTTTTTCCTCATCATAAAGTAAAATCATCTTCAAACTTTTATATTTTCTACATGCAAGCACAGCTTAGCACTCACTCTCAGCACTCCACTTTAGTGGCAGTGGACTCCACAGTCCTGTGCCCTCATCAATCAGGGACAACTGCAGCAAGCATGACTGGGTCCCCTCACCCTAACCCATTCCCTGCTGCTTGGGCACTGCCTGCCAAATGTTGCAGGAAGTGACTGGAATATGCACAACACTGCAGCCACACCCTCCGGGTGCTTGGGGGTCACTGCCATCCCCACAGAGAACCAGAACAGCTGTTCTCTAAGCACGGAGTCTGTAGCTCCCTCAGCTTGCAGATCATCTCTCACAGGGATTTGTGATCCTGCCAGCTCAACACATGCCACGAAAGCAGAGCCCCACACCCACCTCTCCTTTCAATGTCTGGTCCAGGACATTGAAGTTGAAGTTGAAATGTAAAATAGATTTTAGCTTTGTCTTATTAAACCAAAAAGCCAAGCCAGTAAAGCACATTGCCTAAGTTAGATAATAAGCTAACTACCTAACAAAGGGCATCTAGATGTTAAAAGAAAGGGCCACAGATACAGAAGCAAGAGATGAGGAAAGATTGGTTGGCACAGAAATTGGCTCTTGATGCTCCAAGGACCTCAAAGTAGACTCCTGCTTCCGATGCAGCCTTTACGGAAGTGTGATTTTCAGCATATGGAACACAGAAGGATAGGGCTCCCCAAACTAAGTCACACAAAATTGATATTCACCCATCGGGACTTAAGAACTTTTGGGGGATCTACCTGGCAAGGAAATGCATGTGAACATGTCCCACAATGCAACAGTACCAGTATGGCTCTTGGACGGTGCCTAAGTGTGCTCGTCTTGAACAGATGTATTTTATGCCTTGCAGCCCCTGCACAGAAATATTGGCTGAAACTCCTGCTTTTAAGGGACCTAATCATGATGGCTTTCCATGTGCTGAGCCGCTGAACAGCAGTGTGTGCTCTGTGCATGATTACCCAGTTCTTCCATCACCAGCAGCAACACCGAGGACACTTTTGGTGATATTTCTTAAAGAAAATTGGGAAGGCAAAATAGCCTTGCTTCACTTTGAAGTTAAAGAAAACCATTGGATTATATTTATTATTTTTTTCTGAACATATTAAGCTGCCAGGCTCCTCTCTCGAGGATTATACATAGACAAGAGATATCACGTGGTGAGCAATAGGATCCTGCCAAGTACCAGTCATGACTACTCTCCTGATTTGGAAACTTCTTAGATAGTATCTTGTGTGGAATATTCTGGTACCACCATCTCTGAAAACTGTGTGGATGATGGGCCAGTCACTGACCCTGTCAGGACTTTTTATACCTCATGATGAGACAGAATACAACTCAATCTACAGAGGTGAGGAGAATGACCTAAGAGAGAGCAAATCAGGTGTTCCTCTTGATTCATGATGTCAATCGGCCTGCCTTTGTTGTTTCCTTATGTTCTTGCTAAGGTTTCCAAGAACTCACTGCCTCCCTCTCCATGCCCCACCCACCCACACAAGAGGCACATTCTGCTTCCATTTTCTTTGTTTCCCTCTGGATCTCTTTCTAAAACTGAAGACTTTCTGCTTGGCGTCCCCATATCTTTTCCTCTGTCTTCTACTCTCTGGACTGTGTGCTCACTGGGTTAGGGTTTTTGATTTGTTTATTGTTCATGCACACTCTCCAGTCAAATACACACTCTCACCATAACACTTTAAATATGTATTCAGTGACTGAAGAGATGAATATGTTAATAAGTGAGTGAAAATGGGAGTTTCCTTCTAAATGTTTGTTTGGCATCCTGGGAACATACCTGGAGATTTTCTTTTCTTTTCTTTCTATGCTTTCGTTTTTAGGGAATTTATTGGAAATATTATTTTTCAAACCTTTTGGGCCAAATAGAATATATTTTTCTTAAATACATTTTTTTCAGTTTGTTTTCTATGGTACAACTCATGGTAAATTCAGCATGGAAGTGAATGTTTTGCTCATATGGGTGAAGGCTTTGTGTATTGAACTCGGTCAGTACAATATGAAAGACTCTGTCCATTCAGTTCCTCACTAATGGAAATGGAGGCAGCATGGTTACAGACCCAGGCACAATCCAAGTGGCCAACCCTAGAAGATATATTTGAGTGGCTGCCTGTAATCTTGCACAATCAGAAAGAACATTGGCGCTTTGATTTTCTCATTTATATATCCTGAGCATGAACTTGCTCTCCATTCTAGCCCTATAGCTGCTGTTAGAAAATTCTGACTCTTTCACCTTACTCTCTGAACTAAACAGTGTTCCTTTCCATTCTGTAGTGACAAGTCACTCCCACCCAGAGATGGCATTTTAGAAAATATGAAAGGAAATCAGTACTGGGATATAAAAATGAGAACAGAGCACGCATTGGGGTGTATGGTTCCAAACATTCTTCCATATTTTTTCCTTTACGTTACTTTCTTTTTTCCTTTTTAGAAAAGCATCTACAGATTTATTAAATCAGGAAAAGAAAGAAGATGCCTAATTTTAAATGCATCCCTTAACGCCAACCATTCTTACTGCAGATGAAAAGGTAAAACAAGCCTGTACTGAAAGGCATATGATTGCAATAAGAGGAGGGAAGCAAATCCTCCTGGGAGGGCAGGTACACATGTTTAGAATTACCAGGATAGCGATTTGTCCTCCTCGCACTTGTGGCGGGGGAGGGGATGCCAGTGTCATCGCTGAGCACACTGCCTTGAGCAAGCACTTAGGTCTCTCATGAAGTATCTTTGTCACTTACTTTAAGTGGGAGTGTTAGCACCTTTGCTACTTCTCTAAAAGTGGGATTTGCTTTTTTTTTTTTTTAGTTAAAAGAAAGATTGCTATAAAAGGGAGCGTTAAGCAAGTCGGCAAAGGAGACAATACTTCCTTAAAAGGGTTTCCTTTTGATTTCCCACCTTACTGAGAGGTATGACAGAATGCTGCGTGGAGAGGCTCACTGGAGAGATGTTGAAACTCAATTACCTGTGTTAGTGAACCACCTACAGATCTTTAAAAATATTCTCTTCTCACAGGGCCTGAGTACGAACCAGAGGCTTTGCTATTTGTGCCTCTAGTGCCCTGTTAACATAATGAAATGCCATTTGACTTTTCTCAGAGTAGAAAAATGACCCAAATGGATCATAAAATATCCATCCTAACTATGGGCTGGTGGACAGTACTCTTAACGCCCTGCTGTTTCCTCAGCATGCATGGAACACCACACAGGCCTGCAGAGTGTTTCTGTTTAGTCCCAAGGATTGAGAAGCCAATGAGGCATTTGATCTAGACAAGTGTCCTTTGGTCCTACTGATTTTCTGAAACATATGAAATTACCTGGCCAGATTTTTTACTACTAGGCATCCTTTAAAGATTCAATCCACAATATATTTTTTTTAATTTGACATAGAAGAGATCTACCTAGGAATGCTGTGCCACTATCTGCATATTTTCTCACCTCTAATTTATATCCAATTGGATATTGAAAATGCCTTACAAAAAGAAGGAATGCATGGGCATAGAAGAACATTCTAGGAAAGGCAACTACTAAAATTATGAAAAGCATCAAGCATTATTTTGGCTATCCATTCTGAACTGGTTTTAGCATGCTTGTTTGGTTCAAGTGTTGATTTAAAAAAAAGTTTTATTATTGTTAACTAATTTGATTTATTCCTGATCAACATTAAAAACAAGATAAATGCCAAGACAAGTGGTAAGTGAACAGATAAGTCTATAGTACATCCAGACACAGTCCCAGAACCCATTCTTTAAATTTCTTGCACTTTATATAGAATCTATTGGTGCAGGGTCCAGCAGCTTCTTAACTGTCTCTCATCAACTCATATTGCTTGTGCTCTCTCTAAAGCATAGCACTGCCCAACACTCTCCAATAGCTCTATACAGCTTCCTTGTAGGATCAAGTTCAGATTCCTACAGCCCAGTGATTCTCAACATTCCTATTGCCATGGGCCCGTGATACAGTTCCTCATGTTGTGGTGACCCCAAGTACAAAATTATTTTCATTGACACTTTCTAATTGTATTTTTGCTACTGTTGTGAATCATAATGTAAAAATGTGATCCTCAAGATATTTGATGTGTGACCCTTGTGAGAGGGTCATTCAACACCTGAAAAGTTCTCAGACCATTGCTGTAACCTTTGTGGTGAGCACAAAGGCACGTTACTCTAGCCTTTAGGCCCTCTATCTCTTCGTAACCTTGTATATCACCCTGCTCTTTCCCACTGCAAAATATATTTGGTCATCTTCCCCTACAAAGAGTTCCTGAACAACATTGCTTGGAAAAAGCTTCATCTTCTAAATATCTTTTACACAGAGCATTTTACCATTCAAGATTTTTGACATTTCCTTATGTGTTTAATACCTTCTTTCTCCAAGGTTGAGGTAAAAATCAAGGTTAAGGTCTCATTTATTATGTCTGCTCTCAGTCCTACTTCCCTGCAACCCACTTCATTAAATGAAGCCTTTTGAAAAAAGATCTTATTATAATGTGAAAAAATATCTCTGCCAATTGACATATAAATAAATCATTAAAATTTTGGAATGTTTTCTTTATTTACAAATTAATTTATCACAATGTTTATTCATAGACTTTCTTAATAAAATGCATTATTTATTATTCTATTTGACTTTTAAAGTATCCCTATTATACAAATGTCCTAAGTATGAGAAATAAATATA
Source organism: Acomys russatus (assembly GCF_903995435.1). NCBI lineage: Eukaryota > Metazoa > Chordata > Mammalia > Rodentia > Muridae > Acomys > Acomys russatus. The sequence goes on from NC_067147.1 coordinate 2,218,866, forward strand.
CAAACAAATAAAAAAAAGTTAAAAAAATCCACAATGACAACGCTAAAATTTTTTCCTGAAATAATTTAAGGTTTAATGCCCCTTTACTTGATTGAGAAATAGATATATATTATAAAATTGAACTTGGAAATTGTGTGTGTGTGTGTGTGTGTGTGTGTGTGTGTGTGTGTATGTGTGTGTGTGTGTAAGGGGTATGTGTGAGATTATTTGTGTTGCTAGGAGAGTTAGAGAGTTGGAGGCAAGGAGGATAAAAGAGTGTCTGAGAACTGAAGCCTGGAAAACCATAATGTAGCAGCTAAGTCTTCTCACATGGTTTGCGACATGTCTGTTCTAGCATGGCGCTATGTGCAGAAAGATACAAAAGTATGCTATAAAGATGAATTAAGGCCACTCAGAGTCCATAAGGCAACACAAAGCAACAATGATGGAGTAGAGTCTGACAGTTAGATGGCCCTGTAATAGTTAAAAGATACCAAGAAGAGACTTGATACCCTATGAGCATATACAGGGGGAGGAAGTCCCCCTCAGTCACAGTCATAGAGGAGGGGACTAAAGGAAAAATGGGAGGGAGGGAGGAATGGGAGGATACAAGGGATGGGATAACCATTGAGATGTAATAAGAATAAATTAATAAAATAAAATTTAAAAAAGTAAAGCTATACTCATTAAAAAAAAGAAAAAAAAGATAATTTTAAATCCATCAATGTAATCCACCATATAAACAAACTGAAAATAAAAAACCACATAATCATCTGTTTAGATGCAGAGAAAGCATTTGATAAAATCCAACACCCATTCATGTTTAAAGTTTTAGAGAGATCGGGGATACAAGGCACTTTCCTCAACATAATAAAGGCTATATACAGCAAGCCAATAGCCAAATCAAAGTAAATGGTGAGATACTCAAGGAAATTCCTCTAAAATCGGGAACAAGGCAAGGCTGCCCACTCTCTCCATATCTCTTCAATATAGTACTCGAAGTTCTAGCCAGAGCAATAAGACAACAAAAGGAGATCAAGGGTATCCAAATGAGAAAGGAGGAAGTCAAATTATCCCTATTTGCAGATGATATGATAGTGTACATAAGTGACTCTCAAAATTCCACCAGAGAACTCCTACAGCTGATAAACACCTTCAGCAAATTAGCTGGATACAAAATTAACTCAAAAAAGTCTGTAGCCTTCCTATACACAAATGACAAGCTTGCAGAGGAAGAAATTAAGAAAACCACACCCTTCACATTAGCCACAAGCAATATAAAATATCTAGGAGTTACTCTAACTAAGCAAGTGAAGGACTTGTTTGAAAAATTTTCAAAACTCTGAAGAAAGAGATTGAGGATGACCTGAGAAGATGGAATGATCTTCCTTGCTCATGGATCAGGAGAATTAACATAGTGAAAATGGCCATCCTACCAAAAGCAATCTACAGATTCAATGCAATCCCTATCCAAATACCTACACAATTTTTTAAAGACATTGAAAGTTCAATTCTGAACTTCATATGGAAAAACAAAAAACCCAGAATAGCTAAAACAATCTTGTACAATAAAAGGTGCTCCGGAGGAATCTCCATACCTGATCTCAAACTGTATTATAAAGCATTAGTAATTAAATCAGCATGGTACTGGCACAGCAACAGGCTGGTTGATCAGTGGAATCAAATCGAAGACCCAGATATGAATCCACACACATATGGTCACTTGATTTTCAACAAAGAAGCCAAATCCATTCAATGGAAAAAGGATAGCATCTTCAACAAATGGTGCTGGTCTAACTGGAGGTCTATGTGTAAAAAAATGCAACTGGACCCATATTTGTCACCTTGCACAAAAATCAAATCCAAGTGGATTGAAGACCTCAACATAAAACCAGAGACACTAAGCCACTTAGAGGAAAAAGTGGGGAAGAGCCTGGAACATATTGACACAGGAGACAACTTCCTGAACAGAACACCAACAACCCAGGCCTTAATGTCAACCATTAATAAATGGGACCTCATGAGGCTGAGAAGCTTCTGAATAATGCATTTTAATTCTTTTTTGTTGTTGTTGTTTTGTTTTGTTTTTCAAGACAGGATTTCTCTGTGTAGCCTTGGCCATCCTGGACTCAATTTGTAGGCCAGGCTGGCCTCGAACTCACAGGGTTCTGCCTGCCTCTGCCTCCTGAGTGCTGGGATTAAAGGTGTGCGCCACCATGCCCGGCTGCATTTTAATTCTTAAAAGCACACTTTGTGAGAGTGAATTTGTTGTATCATATCTAATTTTTGGATAAGGAAACTGAACCTTGGGTAGATACTCTATGAAAGGTAGTCTAGCTCATAAACAGCAGGTCCAGAGTTTATATCTTAGTATTCTTTGCATCATGATACTATTCATGTCAGAGCTGAAAGACGTTATAGAAGGATGGGTTAGGTCTGCATTAAAGGTAGGCCAGTCTCTAGTTTCTAAGCCCCTTTGATCCTAAGATTGAGAAGTAAACTCTAAGGAATGTAACATGTTCGATCCCTCTTCCAATCAGAGCAACCCACCCAGTAAGTAGAAAGTCTGGATTAAATGTAGGGCCGGAAACTCCCAGACAGCAGAGGCTTGGGGGTCAGAGACTTGTGAAGTGAGTCAGCACTGCCCTGGTATTGCTCTGGAGATGGTTGCTTCTTCCAAAGGATGATACATGGCACCAAAACTCCAAGACAAGGAAGAGCTAAGGAAGTGAACATCTGTGAGAAATTTCCTTCCTATATGGATGTGAGAGAGGTGCTTGATAGAAACAAGATCCTAACAGCATTACCAACTGTAGATGACAGATGAGAGACAAGAAAATTATCAGAGAACGTGACAGTCTCAGAATTCTAAGGGTCCATAACCCAAGTGCGGAGGCCATGAATAAGAAAGAAGCTTAGAAAAAACAAACCATACATTTTGGAGGGCACTGGAGGTCTGGAGGTCTGGATCATATAAAAATTTCTCTCATAGAACACAAAAAAGGAAACATAAACAAATAAATGACATAAATACTATAGTCAGCAGAAAAAGATAACAAAAATCTGATTATTAATAGATGGAAAAAAGTTTTAGATACAGAATGACATGTATAAGACATTAAGTAGAAACTCCCTGAAAGAATAAACAATAACATTAATAATGTAATAAATGAAATTCATAGTAGATAAAATTCTACTGGCTATTTAATTAAGTAGGATGTAGATTAGTATAAAATAGTTCATGGAAATATAGAGAGAGGAGTCACTGGCAAATGTAGAAATAAGAATAAGAAATGCAAATAATGAAAGCAAATACATAACACTTAGGGAATATCTGGGAAAATTTTCATCACCAATTAAACACTTTCAAATTGGATTATAAGAGTATAAAATTCTTTAAATAAAAATATCTTAAACTAAAATTATAGAAATATAGAATATAGAAATGTAGCAATGATAATAAAACTATAGGAATATCCTCATGTGTGTTTCTATGTATATGTGCATATGTGTAGATATGAAGCATACAGCTAAAAGCAGGGTGCAAGTTGAAAGAAGCACTTTAAGTGAAAAGATGTCTTGGCCAGCAGCATAATCCAGTGGACAAAGGTCATCACAGTCAAACCTTGTATATGAGTTTGTTCTCTAGAAGTAAATTAAGATAAAGGGCTCCTGTATTGTTGTCCACTGACCTCCACAGATTGGCCAGGACATGTGTACAACACACATGCCTAACATCTAAATTTTTAAAATGTATTTTGTGATTTATTATACATATATAACTAAAATAAGTTATCTGAAATCCATAAAATACACTAGGAAGTAAACTGTATTAGTGATTTTAAAACTTTTTCATTGTCGTTAAGAGCTTACAGAGAATTATAGAGTAAACCAACTATGCATCTGAAGCTTCCTGTACAGGGGGAATCCATGTCTGGTCCTGGGACCCTAGTCAAAACCCCATGGTTTACAGGTAAGTGTCATAGACCATAGTGGGAAACACACTATCATTATTTCACTAAATTGACAAAGCCCCTAGAAGCATTCTAGGTGTTTCTTTTCATATTAATACATACGTGCTACAGTGTAAGTCACTAGGAAGATGCAATAATACAAGAGCTCTTACTTTGCATGTACTGACCATCCCTCTAGGTAACTAAGGGAGAGGTTTCAATAACCATCAAGGCAGAGGAGTAAAAATCTGTGATCCTATAGAAGTCTATGACACATTGTTCTTAGAGGACACAAATAGCACAGTGAATGAAAAGGCTTTAATCATTTTAACAGAACACTGCAATCAAAACTGCAAGGTTTGTACTATTTACACTGAACATACCATCTTACACCTAAGATTCTGACTATAACAGTGTCCTAAACAAGCAATTCTTATTATATAATGTGCATGATGTAGAATTGTGTTTTCTATGATAAGAGGACACTTGAAATAGGTCTCAGTCACAAATAGTCACCTAAAAACTTGGCAAACACATGGTGAGTGGTACGTGGTACTCAAATGAAAACCTGTAGTTATTTCTGTCTTAAAAATACTAATATATAAATGAAGACTATCTGACAAAGACATGTTCATTTTAAAACACATCTGATGAGAAGAAGAAAGACCATCTGTTCATGAAGGTTTCACTTAATTAAGCTACAGAGTGACAATGATTTGAGTCAAAAGACCATGGTGGAAGGGTGAATGAGGTAAAGCACGAGTGGCACCTCCACCCTAAAACTCTGTCTGTCGGAAGATACTTGGCAGTCAACATAAAACCAGAGACACTAAATCGGTTAGAAGAAAAAGTGGAGAAGAGCCTCGAACACATTGGCAAAGGAGACAATTTTCTGAACAGGACACCAGCAGCCCAGGCCTTATGGTCAACAATTAACAAATGGGACCTCATGAGGCTGAGAAGCTTCTGTAAGGCAGGAGACACTGTCAACAGAACAAACAACAGCCTACAGACTGAAAAATGATCTTCACCAAGCCTACATCTGACAAAGGTCTAATAACCAAAATACATAAAGAACTCAAGAAATTAAACACCACCAAACCAAATAACCCAATTAAGAAATGGGGTTCAGAACTAAACAGAGAACTTTCAACAGAAGAATATTGAATGGCTGAGAAAAACTTAAAGAAATGCTCAATGTCCTTAGTCATCAGGGAAATGCAAATCTAAACAACTCTGAGATTCCATCTTACACCCATCAGAATGGCTAAATCAAAAAATTCAAGTGACACCACATGCTGGAGAGGATGTGGAGAAAGAGGAACATTCCTTCATTGCTGGTGGGAATGCAGACTAATACAGCCACTTTGGAAATCTATCTGGCAGTATCTCAGAAAACTTGAAATAAGGCTTCCTCAAGACCCAGCTATTCCACTCCTTGGAATGTACCCAGATGATGCTCCACCACACAACAAGGACATATGCTCAACCATGTTCATAGTGGCCTTATTCATAATAGCCAGAACATGGGAACAGCTTAAGTGTCCCTCAGTAGAAGAATGGATAAAGAAACTGTGGTACATTTACACTATGGAATACTACTCAGCTATTAAAAACAAGGAATTTCCGGAATTTGTGGACAAATGGTTGGACTAGAAATGATCATAATGAGTGAGTTAACCCAGAGGCAGAAAGACTCAAATGGTATATACTCACTTATATCTAGACACTAGTCCAAAGGTCATGTCCTATGAAAGTCTTCACTCACCAGGAAAGTGAGACTAAGGAGAGGACATCCTATTGGGACTCTAGGTGAGAGAAGGATGCAAGAATGGGGAAATAGAAGGATCCAGAGAGTCCTAGAAACCTACAGGAAGAACATTATGAAGGACAGGCCTGGGCCCAGGGGTCCTGCTCAAACTATGGCGCCAGCCAAGGACAATACATTCAGTAAACTTCGAACCCAGATCTAGCCAGTGGACAGGACATTCTCCACAGTTGAGTGGAGAGTGGGCACTGACTTTCGCATGAACTCTGATGCTCCATATTTGAACACATCCCCTGGATGGGGAGGCCTGGTGACACTCAGAGGAAGTATAGCAGGCTACCAAGAAGATACTTGTTATCCTATGAGCATATACAGGGGAAGTAAGTCCCCCTTAGTAACAGTCATGGGAAAGGGGATTAAGGGGAAAATGGGAGGGAGGGAGGGAAGAATGTGAGGACACAATGGATGGGATAACAATTGAAATGTAATATATATATTACATTTATATATAATATTATATTATATATATATTATATATTATATATAATATAATAAATATAAAACCATCTGGTGATAAATGTAATATATATATTACATATATATATACATACATATATATACATACATATATATATACATATATATATATATATATACATGAATGATACTTGGCAGAATTGCATTTATTTCTCAGAAGTCCACTCAGTTAACAAAGTGGCCCCCAGACTAGTCAACAGAAAAGACACAGATTATTAACGTCAGATTGAGAAGGAAACTTACCACTACAGATCCTGCAGGGATAAAAGTAATCAGCATGATAATATCACATCAACAGTACCAATTAGCAACGATGAGCTACTCTGTGAAAATGCCTATAGTCCATATTTTTTTAACTAAATTGGTTATTAAAAACCTCTTCTTGCATCACTGATTTAAGTTCAAAGGGTCTTTCTGTTGGATAGTTCTCAATTTTCAAGAAATACATATCTGGAGTCTTTTCTAGTTTTCAGACAGTAACAGTAGAGCCACCCTTCCCAACTCATTTAATGATAAGCTTTAAAACTCTGCATCTCGATCTAATTAGCACAGATCAAATAATATCAAACAAACACTGGAAACACTCAAATTTGAAATCGAGAACCTACAGATAAAGAAAAGCATAGCACCTGTGGAATGACCACATTTAACCAATTGCATTGCTGTCATCTATCACGCTAACATTTTAGGGGAGATGAGAATTTCTCACCAGGCACCTGTATAGCTGCAGGTTCAACAGCAGAGGACCTGAGGAGGAAGGAAGTTCGAGAATCTCAGGCAAGTGAGTGCACAAACACACACACGCACACACACACACAGGCACACATGCACACACACAGGCACACACACACACACATGCACACACACACTCACACACGCGCGCACACACACACACAAGCACATACATACGCACACACACACACACACACAAGCACATACATGCACACATACACACACATACACACACGTGCGCACACACACACACATGCACACATAATGCCAAAAACTGTCACAAGATGTACAAAGCAGTTTAACCCTCTTTGACAACAGGGTGTACTGTGTTATTATCAGATGCTCCCATGGGAGTATGGTTCCTCTTTTTTATTTCAGCTCACCAAAAATATCAGGTGGAGATATCTACTTGTGTTTGTTGGACAGTTTATGTCCATCTTTCCAGGATAGAAATTTCTTTTTTCTTTTCTTTCATTTCCATTTTTCTCTTTTTTGGAAGTAGAATCTTTCCACAAAGCTTAGGCTGTTTATTTGAGTGGTGGGTTATCTTCTTGTCTCTGTCTCCCAAGTATGGGATGCCCCACAAGACGTTTACACAGAGTGACTGTCCTCTCTAAATGCTTTTTTATGTCTATGCGTGTGTATTTCAAATTGTTCTAATTATTTTGTATTGTTTCTGTGCACACCAGTAGGATATGATCAAAAGACAAGGAAATAAAAATTATGTACTTTTTCAATTCTTCTATGATGCCATTTGATTAGTTTAATTCATTTATTTTATTTTTGAAAAAAATATATTTTATTATTTTGACCTTATGAGTATTTTGCCCAAACGCCTGTGTGCAACCCCATGAAGTGTTCTGGAAGCCAGAAGGGAGCAATGGGTCTTATGGAATTGGAGTCACAGACACTTGGAAGCAGTCATGTGAACACTGGGGATTGAACTTCTGGGTAAGAAGCCAATGCTCTTAATGGCAGAGCCATTTCTCCAGCTTTATATTCATGTAACCTGGCCTACCAAACTTTGCCCTAGAATCCAGAGAAATTATTTTAGACATCTTCTAACATTTCTCTATATGAAAAAATCCTTGATAATTTAGTGTACATCCATTTATGCTATTTTCATATGTTATTAGGCAAAAGACAAGTTCTCTTCCCCCTAATGGCAACACATTGATATAATAAATAATATTGAGATAGGAGATAACTGAAACTATGTGGATCTACTTCTGTATTCTGTTCAATCCCACTAATCTGTTTATGTGTTTTTACCCTAAAATAATACTCTTTACATACAAATGTATATACAAATAATCTATAAATCAAACATGTATTTAAATATATATAATATATATAGACAAGGCTAGCCTTATACTCACTGAAGTCCTCCTGCCTCCATCTCCCAAATGCTGATATTAAAGTCATGCATGACTATGAGTGGATCCATTAATTAATTAGTGTACTTTTCTTGTCTTTCATGCCAGAATAATTGTCCCTTTCCACCCACAGTATTCATTTCAGAAAAACTCTCTTTCCAATAACAATTGATAAGGATGTATTTTGGATGTTACGGTATTAAAATGTTAGTGTTCCTGGGTGTTAGGTCATAATGTCCAATCTATAACTGAATTTCTAGTTCTTATTAGTTGTATACACAACCAATAATTCTGAAAGCTTCAGAAGACTTGAGTAAGGGGCAAAAGAATACACACAGTTGGCTTAGAAAACGCTTAATGCACAAGCATGCAAAACCACTACTGATAGACAGCTGGTTGTCTAAACACTGGAGACAAACAGAACTCTGATGGAAGTAGATTTTTTAAGACAGAAAAAGACATTAATGTATATTCATGGATTGGGTGTGAGAATAACGAGAGCTTGTAACATAGGTCTAAGCAAAAGTGAGTCAGCATGGCAGCTATGATGAGGGCTTTTTGTCTAGGAAATATGAGCTGCAGTTGTCAGCATGGCTTCCTTGATATCCTGTAATCTTGCAGCCATTATGAGTTTTGATCATTAAGAGTTAGAAAACAGTGGAGCCCAGAAAGTATAAATTTCTCAACATAGATCCTTGCTCTGACTAAAGAGATAAGGAGCTATGGAGGATTAAAGGAGAGTCAAGAATAAGCAACTAACATAAATAAAAAGATTCATCTAAATGTGCTACCTCAGAATCCACAACAAAATGTTTTAAAGCATAGTCATCTATGTTAAGAAAATTATAGGACTCGATAAGACCATATTTCGTGACCAGGTATATTATGAATATATAGATTAATGTAATCTAAGGTGGCCCTAACTGTATTTGACATAAGTGAGGGGCACACACTCAGTTTTCTTACCTTCCAGGGCCTGAGGGAGTATGAGGAAGGGCTAGCACGTGTGTTGATGAATTGCTTCCTTTCAACAAAGTATAATAATTATGGTCTTCCATCCACAGAGTATACTTTGAGAATGATAATGTCATCATTTATTCATTTCAAATGCAAAATATGAGGCACCATCTTTGTACAGATAGGAGGAGCATTTCAGATGAACTCAATACAGAATGGCATAATGTGAGTTGTATATATTATTGGTGGCAGGTGCATTTAATGTTTTTTTAAAGTTTTGTTATATTACTTAACTTTGATGTAGTGATTATAGGCTATTTTAGGAATCTACAATAATTCTTTTAGCAAGAACATCTCTGAAATATGTTGAAAACAAGTGGGAAACTGAATGTATTCATGAACACAGTAGGGGTCAGTCAAATAATGTACCATACTCCATATGGTGGGAGGTAAGCTAGGTATTTATACAGCTCTGGGGACGTCTCACATTGTATTGTTAAATTAAAAAGTCAGAAAAAAGTTACATATATTTTCTTCCCTAAATGACATAGGATTTAAAAGACAAAAGAGCTGGAAGAACACTATGAGAAATTTCAGCAATTTTCTGTGTTCTGTGTATGCTGTACTGTGAATATTCATTTCCCTGACCATATCTCATTTTATTATTTCCATTTTTCAATACTAAGCAAAGATTACTTTTGTAATCTTTATTGCATTATATGAGCAATAAAAAAGTCTATACTCTACTTGAAAAACAAGAGACATAAATTCTTCCTCATTGCAAAGGGAAAATTTTTCTGTGATTTTGCTGATGTTTGACGTAAGCTGAAAATAAACCTGGCTTCACCATAAATAGATTCTTTAAAACTTATATGTCAGTACTTCATATTGGACTTAATTCTGCTCCTACCATTGTTTCACAAAAGTTAAATCATGTCCATATATTCAAAGGGGGTAGGGTCATGTTCTGACACATGAAGTCACTCATGGATTCTAATTATGACCTCAAAAATAACAGCACCCTGCTCCTTCCCTGAGCAAGGACAGTCTTTGTCTTACCCTGGACACTGACTGATACTGACTTTTCTTCTTATCTTTCTTCCATACTGTTTGAGCATTTAAGGATACATATAATGCATTCTGATCAAGTCCACCACATATTCCCTCCCAACTGATTCTCCCATCTCACACCAAGTTTCCATCCCAACAATATAGTGATACTGGGGTGAGTGGAGATAGAACCATCTAGGCTAACAGGACACATGTAGCCTCTCTGGGAACACATTCTCCAATAAATCTGACTCTCCCCAGCCCCCAGCAGCTGTCAGCTCCCAATACCTGCTTACCTAAGGATGGGACATCAACAGCTATGCTCTCCATGCTATCATTCTGGCTGACCTGATCTTACCAGAGTCTTGTACATCCATTCACAGCAGCTCTGAATGTGCAATGATCCTTTATGCCTGGCAAATACTGTTTAGCTGCAGATGCCTACTGCCTCTGACCCTTCAGGGAGGGCCTCTTCGTGATGGTCACTAAGCCTTGTGGGTACGTGTAACATAGATGTTCCATTTAGAGGCCAGAACTCCACAATCTCTTTTTTTCTGCACATTGATCCCTCAGGAGTCATTGTTTAATTGCTAGTTTTTATTTGAACTCAAAGATGCTGTGAAGGACAGGGTTTCTCCTCACTACTGAGAAGATGACTCCTTGAGAGCTTGTGCCATCCTTAGTTCTAGACAAATATGGCCAAATTTAAGCTTCATTTTTCTGACAAGTCAAACTTGGTGTGAGGAATTCATAAGCATTCAGGTGACACCTGAGCTGTCACTCAATGTCAGAGCACTTATAAATCTCATGGGCAGCATTGGGCTCAGTCCCTGATTCAAAAGAAAAAATATATTAGGAAAATCAAAAATGTTTGAAGAAACCTAAAAACCATCTTTATTCATACACTTGGAAGTAAATGATGTTAGCTTTTTAGTAACATTTTCTTCACATTTTGTTATGTTAGAATTGACTATGTGTGTGTGTGTGTGTGTGTGTGTGTGTGTGTGTGTGTGTGTGTGTGTGTGTGTGTGTGGTGTGTGTCTCTGTATGTGTGTTTTATAAAAAATATTTTCCTTGTGGTTAATTATTTCTGAGCTGGTGAGATGGCCTAACGGGCATTACTCATGTCTTACATTTGTACTAGTATCCCAAGCCTGATGATCTGTTGTAAGAATCCATGGTCGAGAGAAGACCAGCTCATGAAAGTTGTTCTCTGACCCTCACACGTGGGATATGGCACGCAGGTGCCCACACTCTCTCACACACTCTAAGAGTAAATGTGATTTAATGAAGAATTAAAATATGGTGACTTTACTTTCTCAATTAGAAATGGTGAAGTCTAACTCTCAGGGAGATTTCTCTAAGATCTCACCTTCACTCCCAGATTACCTTTAATGATCCTTTGAACAAAACCTCCGTAGCTTAACCCATTCTTTTTCTGCATGCTTATAGCTCCACATTGGGCAGGAGAAATGACTGTGTGTTCTGTCAGCTTACCTGTAAACTGGCTAGGCTACAGCATTGACTATTATTCTAGAGTATTTGGTAACACCGTGTAACATTAGGTGTATGACAATTACTCCACAAATATTAGCTGTTATTTTTGTCAAAAACAGCCTAAGTCTTCTCAAACTCATATCATACTTTGTCCCTTTCATTACTGGCCTTTCTTGTGACATTCCTACTTCTACATCCATCCTATGTCATTAACCATCTTCAATAATAATGTCAAGTAAAACTTGCTCCAGATTTCTAATCAAGACACATATTTGCATTCAACAGTTACCTAACACATGTCACTTGCCTTTAAAATACATATTCTATCTAGTATCAAATAATTTAAATGAATAAAACATTTATATAGCTTTTACCATCTTTAGAATCTATTGTTTTTATTTGGGATAAAATAGTAAATTGAAAAATTAAATAAAAACATTTCCTCAAAGTCTTTTATTTTAGAAAGGGAAACTGAGATTATAAACTGAGGAAGGATAACCAGGATATAAATCCCATCTGATTCCAAAATGTTTTAAAATATTTTGAATTTCTGTGTACTGGTTGTTTTTGTTAACTTCAAATAAACTAGAGAGACCTGGGATGAGGCAAAGTCATCTGAAGAACTGCCTATAACAGATTGGCCTGTGAACATGTTAGAACAGCTTGTGCCACCCCTGAACATGTGGCCCTGACTGGAATAAGAAAAACAGGTTCATCTGACCCTGGGGATCCAGCCAATGAGCAGGGTTCCAGAATGGTCTCTGCTTCAGCTTTTGTCTCCAGGCCTTGAGTTCCAGCCCTGGCTTCCCTCATGATGGACTATAAGAAAGATAAAGCAAACCCTTTTCTCTCATGTTGCTTTTCAGTCATTTTTGTTTGTTCAGACACAAATAGCAAACTAGGGAATCATGATGTTAGGTATTTTAAAACTAGATAAACTGTTTGAAGAGAGTTTATGCACATGTTGACTCAATCACAAAGCATATATCACTTTCCACTGTCTTTGACTATTTTGCAGCTTTTCAAGAAAGAGTAGACCAGTAGAGGAAGGTTCTGTTCCAAGAGTGCCAATGCCTAAGGATGAAAACAAGCAAAGGGTTAACAAGGTGAGATCAGAGTACATGAATCTGACTCTGGTAGTGTGGCAGTGAGGAGTGTTGTGCTGCCTTCCCTGAGTGGGTGGTGGGAAGAGAAAATGGCAGCATCCTTCCAGGGGAGCTGCCTGTTACTCCGAGGTGGCATAGCCACCCACATCCCATGGAATGAACAAGCTTTCCAGTTCTCCGGAAGCACCACAAATGCAAGTGCAGCAGCTGAATAATGAGGAAGGGTGGTAGGAAAGCTGCCAGGAGCACACAGAAAAATATTTATGTAGAACTTTGACAGGTTTTTGGATTTACATTTTTAAAGAGTTATTTTTATTTTATTATTTTTATTAATTAAACATTTTTTTATTTTTTACATATTCATTTATATTATTACACATACAAACAATAAACTACCTGTAGCAAGAAGAACCATGATGCCATCAGAAATTATATAAATATTACATTCTTAGTGTTTTGGCTATTTGTATTTGACAGCCTTGAAGAAAGCATCTTTCCTATCTTGGTGTGTCTAAAACTCTAAATGTAAATCAATGTCCATTACATCTTGTAATTATTAACTTAAAATATCTATCTAGACCTCAAAGCATCTTAACTCCTAAACAAGTAAGCTTTATTGTAAAACTAAGCGACCTGGTCTTTGAGTTATTATATTTTATGCATGTAGTGTTTTACTTGCATGTGTGTATGTGCACTGAGTAAATGGCCAAAGCAGGAGGTGGCTGGAAGGAGACTTCCTGTGCCCTACCACTTGAGTTAGAGGCTGTGGTGAGCAGTGACATGGCTGCTGGGGACTGACCTGGCTCAGCCAGAGCAGCAAGCATTCTTACTACTGAGTCATTTCTCTAATCTGAATTTCTGCTTTTCTTTTCTGTCTTTCTTTTTTCCTCCCTTCTTTCCTTCCTTCGTTTCTTTTGTTTATTTCTTCAAAAAGGAAAATGGAAAAGCACTGAAGTACACTGTCATTCCAGTTGTTTGGGTGCCAGTGCAAGCTGCTAGAAAGCAGAAAGTGAGAAGCTCACCATTTTTCCCCAGGCTCTCTGTCTTTGCTCATGGGGATGAGAACCACATCAACTGACCTGAGTTCACATGTTCCTGTTCCTGAGGGAGACTTCTCTGTCACTGTTTATTCTTGGCCCATCAGGCCTGAGTATGGTACAGCTCCTGTCTAGGCTTTTAAGTACACAGTGTTTCTGGTCTTTCCAGCTCTATTCAAACATTGGCCAAAGCCCTCACTTATCTCATGTGTGAGCACATGCTAGCCTGCCTGTGGCCTGCAAGTGACTTGAAGGTTCTGCTCCACTGTGAAAGAGACAGCTTTCAGTGAATTATTTCTCAGTAAGTCTGCAGGGATGTTTCCATAAAGGATTGGAATCTGGGTCAGTGGATTAAGAAATATCCACTTTTATCTACTGTGCATGAAGTCCTACCCTTACCTACTGTGATTAAAGGCCAAGATAGGAAAAAAAAGGCAGAGGAGAAGTGGGTTGATCCCTGTTTGGGAGCTGGAAATACCATATCGCCTTGAAGTCTTTGGATGGCAGGACTTTGGGTACTCTAGCCTCCAGATGCAGGCATGTACGTTATGGAATGGCCTTCTCCAGAGTCTGATGTAACAGTCCAGAAGTAACAGTTACATCACCAACTTCACAATTCTCTTTCAAGACTTTGGGTTTGGTCTTTGCTATGCTACCAGCACCCAAGGTCTTAAACTTACAGTCTATCTCAGGACCTCCCAGACTCCATAGTTGAGGCAACATCGTCCATTGGTCAGTGAGTCAATATCATTAGGTATGTATCTCTGGGTATACCTGCTAAGCTGGTTTTAGAGCACCACTTGGCAGCTCTGTTTAGTACGGTTAACTTGTGATGGGAGCTTAATGTACAACAAAATCAGCTTTTGACAACAAAATCAGATAAAGACATCAATAAGTAGACCTACTCTTCTTCTCACTAAGTACATTTTGGAGACACCTCCTGTGACAACCACATAGGAAGCCTGTATAAACATGTTACTGCCTACATTAAATTCTGGATGGAGCTGGTCTATATTAGACACTGAGGCTTGACCATGAGCTGCATCATGAAATCACTCCTTCAACTCTGGCAGAGAGATCCATGGGTCTGAATGTTCTTAATATATTTCAACTGCATTTAATTTATGCTACATTTCTAAGACAAAACTCTTACATTCAAAAATCGTTGAAGCAGAATAGATACCAGCTATTATTGTTTATTTGTTGAGACTTATTACTGATATTATAATATGTTCATACTCATTATTTTCTTAGGATGCATGATAGATTTTGTAGCTCCAAATAAATATGAATTCTGCGTGAAGGAGCAATTACTGTATCTATTTATAAGCATTTCCCACTGTGAACCTGACTGTTGCTTCTTTCTGTACAATACTACAGTGAATAGAATGGATTTTACACAAGTCTCTATTTTTAAAATTTGATGAATGAGGCAGCACCATCCTGACACACTGACATTGCCTAGACATCACAAAGGTTGGCTGCAAAAGTGTATTCTAAGAAAAGCACAGCCAATTAAGGCCATAAACAAATGTAAGCAGAGGAAAGAAGCCGTCCTTCCTTAAGACAGGAAAGAACTAGGTCCAACATAAGGGCCATGTCTCCCATCTATATCTATCAGGCGCCCAGTTTAAACACAAAGCTGAACATTTGGGTGATTCACTCCCAAGTTAGATACTAGGTATTTGGGAATCACTGAATTATTCTTCCATAGATTCCTATTTCTAATAATGTCTTTAAAACAACAAAGCTGATCTTTTGAATTTCAAAATTTATCAAAAGCTTTATGAAGTTATTATAGATTTCTAATGAGTTCTTTTAAAAGTGGGGTTCCTTGGTGTCCTCTGTCTCTGTTTCCCCTTATGTTGTCTCTTTCTCTCTTATTGCCCCCTCTCTTCTTTCCATCTGTCTGTCTCTGTCTGTCTGTCTGTCTGTCTCTCTCTCTCTCTCTCTCTCTCTCTCTCTCTCTTTCTGCCTCTTTTTCTGTGTCTCTATCTCTCTCTCCCTTCCCCCCGCCCTCGTGTGTGTGTGTGTGTCTGTGTGTCTATGTAGGTCCCTGTACGTATATATGGGCATATGAAAGCAAACACCCTTGGAGGCCAAAAGGAAGTCAGAATCCCTGGACTTAAAGTTGTAGGCAGTTGTGAGCCATTTAGTGTGGGTGCTGGGAACCAAACTCAGATCTGCAAGAGCGACAAGCTCCGCTAACAACTGAACCATCTGCATAGCCCTCCAATCAAAAACAAAATAACCTTTATTCTTTTCCACTCTGATAGTTTAGGGGAGATATATGGGTCACTTTTATGTTTCAGAGGCTTTTCATTTTCACATCAATTCTTATTTCACTGTCAATATGTATCTTCAGAGCAAAAAGCAAGGCAGTTGATAGCATTTGTAATATTTCCTTTCCCTTTTTATTTTCTTTTTATGTGTGTGAATGTGAATAAACATGCATGTGTGTGTGCATCTCTGTGTGTGCATCTGTGTTTGTGTGTGTGTGTGTGTGGTTTGACAGGACCTGTTACTGCCAGAGATCGACATTGTGTATTGTTCCTTTGGTGTCACTCACAATGTTTTACGAGATAGGAACTAGCCAACTAGTCTAGTCTGGCTGGCCTGGAAACCTAGCAACCTGTCCTCTCCTCTCCAGTGATAGGATTATATGTATGGGACACCATACATAACTTTTAAAACTTGATTTTGAAGACTGAACTCAGACCCTCAAGATTGCATGGCACTGAGCTATCTCCCAAACAATCTACTTCCTTTTGCTCAAAGTGTTAGCTGATTTTGCTCTTCACACATGTTCACCATGTCTTTTTTGTTTTGTTTTGTTAACTTACATATTGCCCCACATAGCTCAGCTGCCCTTACACTTTTTATGTAGCTAAAGATGATGTTGAACTCCTTGGCTTCCTGCTTCCAGCACCTCAGCTCTAGGATTATAGGCATGCTCCAGCACACAGGGTACATGCTACCATTCTTATAATGAAAATGACTCAAGCTCACAAAGAACAACTCCTTTACACATACTTACCTTTAATTGTATATCTTTTCATATGCATTTTCATATGTCATATATACGTTTCAAAATGTACATTAAAACACATGTCCATTCAGTAGTGTGGTACAGAGTGCACCAGGGTTCTTGGCTGAAGTGGTATACAGTGTTCACTTTCAACTTATGTCATTTTTGCACTAATGTGCTTGAAAGAAGATAAATAAAATTTCCTCAGAAATTCAAATCCAATGCACTTTTAGTTTCCTCCCATTAAATGGTCAATACATTTTTGTCATGTTTCTTTTAGCAATATTGTTTCTTGACTCATCTTTTAGTCACTGAAGCTTTCTAATGATCCTCTTTCTATTATTATATACTTTGAATATTTAGGATCTTCTATATGAATGTATACATATGCCTTTAAGGGTCACTATCTCTTGTCTTTTCTTTGAAATGGGATTTGATGTTCTTTGGTAAATCACTTTCTATATTCCATTTATCTATTTAGAAAACAGTGACATGTGTAAGAAGCAATAGACTCTGAAATGTTTTCGACAGATTACAGGTTTTTAGGCAAGTGAATAATCTAAGAATTAAGTCCTGGTATCACCAGGGATGTAGATCCTGACCTTCTACTTCAAACTAGCTTCCTGCCCTGTGCATTGCTTCTGCACTCACATTTGCTGAGGTCTCTGTGCTAATATTCCAGCACTGCCCCCTGGATTACATGCTAGAAAAATACTGAAAGGCTCTATGGACATATCTTCCAATTTCGCTTGCCAAAACCATGAAAACTTAATTCAAATTATGAAACATTCTCAATAAATGTGGAAGCAGTACTATATGTAACAATGGCAGGCAGCCTTTTATATCCTTCAAGGAAATCCCGAAATTTGTGGACCAATGGATGGAACTAGAAAGGATCATACCAAGGGATTTTATTTATTATATGCCAAAATATCTCCACAGAGTGAAACCTACATTTTGTAAGACTGATGAACCCCATAATAGGCTATGTTTCATTAGCTTTTCCAGAATTCCTCTGGTTTCATGCCAGTGACATGGTGTTTGTGATAACTTTGTTTAACCTGGATGTTACCCATCATAGTATATTTTCACAAATATTAGGATAATTGACAATAACAATATACCTTCAAGGAATGATAGGCTTCTAGATAAGAGTAAGATTAAATATCCAAGTGTAAGTGTCCTTGTTCCTGAGTTATCATGAATTCTGTTCTTAGCATTCCTACACCAAGACTCTCTACCTATTAGAAAGTGACAAGTTAGGCTCTCCTTGTACGCATCCCTTGATTTTCTGTGTTGGTGTTTTCTTCACATTATTATGTCTCACTGTTCCAAAATTGTTAAATTTGGAGGCACCAATATTTCATGAACATCAACATGAAAAAGCTCTATGTCTATAATAACACTTGTTCTCAATCACCCTAAGGATGAGAAAATCCTCCTGTGAAGTTAAGTCCCATATTTTAAAGATGTCTGAATATTTTGTTGAATTCTGCTAATATTGAGCACAGTGACTTCTTGAATTCCATCTTTTCACTCTTTGTTCCACAATGCCAGGAAAATACCCCAGTGAAGGAAGAAGAAAATGTCTAGAAAACTTCCCAGTAGATACTTAGTCTATTTTAAGTCATAATAATCCTTAGAAAATACACGTGACTCTATGTATAGCTACAGGTAGGAAGCACTGAACTGAGGGCTAAGGGCCTCTCTAGAGGTTGCACACATTGTTTAGGGCAGCCTGAGAGTCAACATTTCCAGATTCCTAGTTTTATTTTCAATGAATATCACAAAGAGTGTGTAACTGAGGAGGAATTTGGGGTTTGAATATTATGTATAGCAACACATCAAAGAGCTGATGAATCTCAATTCCTAAAAACTATTTACATTTATTTTATTGTTTCATGTGTATGTGTGTGTGTGTGTGTGTATGTGTGTGTGTGTGCACCACAGTGCATGTGAAGAGTGTCAGAAGAAAACTAGAGGTGATAGTTCACTTGTTCTATCATGTGAGGCATGGAAATATTAAGTTCAGATTGTAAGATATGATTGCAAGAATGGTTTGAGACATCTGGTCGACCCCTGAGAACTATTTACAAGCATCAGTGTTACACAGTTTGATTATCTGGCCTCAGCATTAACTCATGAAAACTGTTTCTGTATAACATTCAATTCCCAAAGTTACTTCTTATTTTAGTAAAGTGTTGAAAAAAATCATAAATTCTAAAAATTGGAGATGTCTTTCTTGTACTGGACTTTGCAAAGAATGTTCCTGTGATTTCGGCGCTGTAACCTTTATAAATTCCTAGAAATTGACTCCTTATTTTATGTTCTTATATAGTTTTCTAGACACATCAACAGTTTAATCCCCAGATACTCTGTTGTGAAGAGTTATGCTAATTAGACAAGTGACCATTTATTTTTACTGATAATCCATATTTTTGGCTATGTCAGTCAAATGGGGCTCATTTTCTTTTTAAATAGAATGTGTGTGTGAATTCAAACTTCAACTTCTGGACCAGGTTTTGGAGTTGAGAATGTCCTGGTACACAGGGGATTATCCAGGCTAAATCTACCCCAATGGGACCCTTCTCACACACAGACACCACAGCCTGAGTAGGACTGATGTGTATTACTGAGGAACAAAAGAATGTCAAAGGCTTGCTAACTTTGGTTCTTCAGAGACTTAGTGAAGGAGTTTGGAGGTCAGGAAAACATGAAGTGAATCTGATACCAGGTACTCTCTTCTTAATATCAAAAAGGAGAATCTACACAATACTACGGAAATTTGCAGTTTACTAATTATACTACTTATATCAGTCTGTTGTTAAATTTTCAAAAACATTTTTAGCTAATGTAGCTTATTGTTTTTTGGAAAAGTGATGCATACGTGTTCTGACTTAAAGAACTTGGAATAAGTAACCTTCACTACTGGCAAAAAAAAAAAAACCTCTCAAAATCCTAATTGTGAGCAAAAAATACTTACACATTAAAGAAGAGGCTGCCATGCTTGCACTTGAACTCACATATGGGACTAAGGTATACATTTTCACAAAAACAGTCAGACAATACTTAAAATGGAATGCCCAAAAATGGCAATATCAAGAAACCATGTGTATCTCATGCAGTTGATTGGGTATTGGCTAAGAATATGTATTACTGTTTGCTGAAAGGGACAAAAAGTCATGTGAGGGTGAGAGCGTGAAACTTTGAAGAAATAGAGCCTAGTTGAAAGTGGTTAGCCACTGAGGGTACCATTAACAGAAGGATGGTTGTAATTATTGTGGGATACTGGTTAATGTCAGTGAAAGTGATTTATTATAATCAGCAAATTGGGTTTGAATCTTACTGGCTTTTCTTATTGCCAGGTGACTATCCCCATGCCTTTACAACACCATTCCTACCATCACCCATGGACAAGCCCTTATCAGAAATCTACCAGTGATGGGAGGTCTGCCTGATTCTGGACTTCTAATCACTAAACTACGAGTTGAAGAAATATCCTTTCTCCTTTATAAAGTGCCAAGATTCAACTAGTTTAATATAGCACCCGAAAACAAACAATGATGCTTTACTTTAAAAAAAATCACAACTTCCTTTTGGTGTACTATTTAATTTATTTCCTCCACCTATTTTCATGGTGACATAATAACAGCTGTAACTGGTCAGCATCAGTAAAGTTACATCGCACCTACATTTGTAACAGTTTGGTCCTATCTCTGAAGGTGAGAGCTCCTGAGTGAATCTCTCAATATAAGTTCCAATTAATTCAATCCACTCGCAAGATGGGTCACATCACAGGAAGAGGAGAGGAGGAGGCAGCTCTAAGCGTGTTGACCTCATCAGGACTAGCCCACCGCCTGACACCTGTGCCCATGTTCACAGGCTGATTAATGAGCTGTCACTTCAGTTGTTGACTGGTGAATTATTTATACTTATAAGCCACTAAATAATTTAAAGCTGAAATCTTAAATTACAGCTGAGTGTGACAAGGAGAAGGTGGCTGCAAACTCCAGGTGGAGATCAGTGGCCTTGTTCTCAGGGCACCTTTGAACACCAGCCCTGCTGACTAGTATCCAGGAAAAAAAAATGGCAAAAAACAGTGTCAGTCTGGTACAGCACATTTAAGAGAATAAAATCCCTCAGCAATCAAGGCAAAGGCTTCTTAGGAAAAAAACAAGCATGGGATTTCCGTGAAGGAAATTAAGTTTTTATAGGAAGTGAAAATCATCAGCTTCAAAATTGTGATCATCAAATCAAGACAGACTCTGTTTTAAACTTTGCCTCACAAACAGTTGCCATGTTCTGTGACTGCACATGATGAGGGTGTGTTCACCCATGGATAGAGCACTGGGGTTTGTTTTCCTATCACAATACCGCAGGCACAATTTAGAGATGAAATATTTAGTAACACAAAGCGCAGTGGGATTGGGCTGCAAAGCGGTCAGCACAAGCAAGGTAAATGCTAAAAAATAAAGAGGAAGGGGGGTGTTGAGAAGAGGAAACGGCAAAAACTTGATTCATCCATCAGCTCACTGATACCACAAAAAGGCTCCAGAGTTAGCTAGGAACTCAAGCCATGTTATCTTTATTTTTTTTTTTTTATTAATTTTTTTTTATTAATTTATTCTTGTTACATCTCAATGTTTATCCCATCCCTTGTATCCTCCCATTCCTCCCCCCCCCCCCATTTTCCCATTATTCCCCTCCCCTATGACTGTTCCTGAGGGGGATTATGTCCCCCTATATATTCTCATAGGGTATCAAGTCTCTTCTTGGCTACTTGCTGTCCTTCCTCTGAGTGCCACCAGGTCTCCCCCTCCAGGGGACATGGTCAAATGTGAGGCACCAGAGTATGTGAGAAAGTCGTATCACACTCTCCACTCAACTGTGGAGAATATTCTGACCATTGGCTAGATCTGGGAAGGGGTTTAAAGTTTACCTCCTGTATTGTCCTTGGCTGGTGCCTTAGTTTGAGCGGGACCCCTGGGCCCAAATCTGCCTATCATATTGTTCTACTTGTAGATTTCTAGGACCCTCTGGATCCTTTTATTTTGCTGTTCTCCATGCGTCTCTCATTTAGAGTCCCAATAGGATGCCTTCCCCTCTGTCCCAGTTTCCTGGTAAGTGAAGGCTTTCGTGGGACATGCCCCTTGGGCTAGTATGCAGATATAAGTGAGTATATACCATTGATTCTTTCTGCTTCTGGGTTAACTCACTCATTATGATCATTTCTAGCTCAATCCATTTATCCACAAATTTCGGGAATTCCTTGTTTTTAATAGCTGAGTAGTATTCCATAGTGTATATGTACCACAGTTTCTTTATCCACTCTTCTACTGAGGGACACTTAGGCTGTTTCCATGTTCTGGCTATTATGAATAAGGCTGCTATGAACATGGTTGAGCAAATTTTCTTGTTGTGTGCTGGAGCATCTTCTGGGTATATTCCAAGGAGTGGAATAGCTGGGTCTTGAGGAAGCCCTATTCCCATTTTTCTGAGATAGCACCAGATAGATTTCCAAAGTGGCTGTACTAGTTTGCATTCCCACCAGCAATGAAGGAGTGTTCCTCTCTCCCCACATCCTCGCCAGCATGTGGTGTCGCTTGAATTTTTGATCTTAGCCATTCTGATGGGTGTAAGATGGAATCTCAGAGTTGTTTTGATTTGCATTTCCCTGATGACTAAGGAGGTTGAGCATTTCTTTAAGTGTTTCTCAGCCATTTGATACTCCTCTGTTGAGAATTCTCTGCCATGTTATCTTTAAAAGGTGCAACCCTGAGCAAATTAGTAAAGCTCTAGATATGTTACACAAATAAGGGGTGGCTGCATTTTAAGACAACATCACAGTATTATAGCTATAGACTTTCTGCTAATTTAAGGCTTTTTAGAGTGGTGTGTGTGTGTGTGTGTGTGTGTGTGTGTGTGTGTGTGTGTGTGTGTGTTTAAAGGCTGAGCCTCAAGTAGAAATAGAGAAAAGACTGCTCCTCTGAATCACTGGGCACTGCTCATAAGAATCTTAAAGTAGGCCTCTATATTCTGTAGAAACAAAAACAAGGTATTATTAAATACTTTTATAATGATTTCTCAATCACTAACTTCCTTTGTTACTAAAATCACTATGACTTTCCTGACATCAGAGGTCTCTCATTCAAAATTTTAAGCTGTACTCATCTAAACCAAGACTTAAAAGACCTCTTCTTGAATAAGTAAACAAGTCCTTAAGTGATAGCCATTTGGTTCTTTGAAAATACAGGATATAATGTCCATGAAGTCTGAGGTCTTTCAGAGAGTATTGAGTATTCAAGGCCCTCTTGGTGCTCTTTTCTTTGAAGAAGATCTAGCCTACCCCCTCCTTCACATGGACTAACAATAATTAATGTCATCCTTCTGTTTCCAGAAGGGACTGTCTGCATTTCTTTTTTTTTTTTTTTAAGTCATTCATTCAGATTCAGAACACATTTCAATTGTTATCCCCTCACTTGTATCTTTCCTTTCCCCCTCCTTCTCTCCCTCTTTCATCCTATTCCACTGTGACAGAAGGAGACCTCCTCCCCCACCATATGGTCACAGAGTATGAGGTCTCGTCCAGGTAGCCTGCTGACTCTTCCTCTGAGTGCCACCAGGCCTCTCCACCAATGGGAAGTGGTCAGATAGGGGCCAGCAGAGTTCATGTCAGAAGCAGTGCCTGTCCTTCATACAACTGTGGAGAATGTGCTGTCCATTGGCTAGATCTGAATAGAGGTTCTAGGTTGACTGTCTCCTACAACAAGTCTATTCCTGATTTACCACTTAACAATCTCAGAATTTTGAATAGACACTGACACTTTGACTAAGGACAGGTGCATTCCAGAGTGCCAAATTATCAACAAGTTTATGGGTCATGTAGAGTTGCTAGTGACACAGTTATATCAAGTTTCCAAAACTGGAGATAACCAGCTCTTTTCTTATAAACCTTACCAGATGCTCGAGAAAAATAACACATGAGTGGCTTCTAAGTCTGGGTTATCAAGAACAGATAGCATGGGTTTAGGTTATTGTATTTGCCAACATATCTAAGTATTTATGCATATCTAAGTGTATATGCACCCCAAGGGGACCAGTCATGCACAGTGACAGACAATCTAAGGCAATTATGTTCACCGGCTTGTGTATAGACTTGCAGAGACCTAGAGAAAGCACACACAGCCTGTGTTGACCACTGAACTACCCCATACAGTTAGATTACGGAATCCTTTGTCCCATCTGAGACTCACCATCCCATAATCATCTGCACTGGGAGACAGGGTTAATCTGTATTTCTTGGCTTGACAAATGCCTTTGTCCAGGCTTTGTTCTGTCCCCCAACAGAAAGACACTGAACACTTGAGTCTGGAAAGTCCTTCATCTCCTTTTGATGAGATGCACCATAAGGAAATAAGATAAAAGCAACATCATTAGGATGCCAGAAATTAAGTTGCCACCAAAGTGTGTTAGATACAATAGGATAATTTTCTGCCGAAATAAAAAAAAAAATTGAATAGGATTGAATGGGGTTTAATAGGCAAAATACACAAGATATGATTGACAACTGCTTGACACCCCAAGAAACAAGAAATTACTATTTGCATTAGGAAAGGTTATGATAGAAACCGTAGGTAAGGCAAGGTTCAGATATCAGAAAACTGTCTTCCGCCATCATTAAAGTGTCTGAACTGACTATTTCAAAGTCTCTTGAAACAAATGATATTTTTTAAAGAAAGAAATTTTAGGAAGAAAATAGACATTTGAGAGAGAGAGAGAGAGAGAGAGAGAGAGAGAGAGAGAGAGAGAGAGAGAGAGAATATGTCAAAAAGAGTTACCAAAACTGCAATGTTCTCAATCCTGTATCTACTGGTTTAGACCAAACAAATAACATGCATTTGTACTGAAATTCTTCTTTGTATTATCCATCAATTAATACAGCATAACATGGCAGCACATGGAATGAGCCTTAAATCCACTAAATTGGTTACTCCCATACCATTAATGCCACTAATGCTTCAATAGGCTTATTCTTCCAGAGAAATTATTATTGCAGCTCACGGGGTATACATCTGGGTGGAATTGATAGCCTTTTTCCTCCTGTAGGGTGCATAGCACCTTCTAGCATTCTGAAAGCTAGCTAACTAGATTTCTCTATGTTCTGTAACACAAGTATGTGAAGTCTACAGCAATAAGGTCTTACAGTCAAGTTCTAGAGTCTAGCTAACAGTATTGCCAATTGTCTGGAGGTCTAGGAGACCTTATTCGCCAATAACTCAAAAGATGTGGCCCAGTCCTCATATGGGATTTTGTTTGATAACATATGGCATCTACTTGGGGATATTCCCTTCTCATTATAGGGTAATTCTATTTAAACTAGTTTTATATATGTATGTTTATATAGTTTAGGAAGCTTCTACATATTGGTTTTCTCTATTGATTTTTAAATAGGCCTTTAGTATTAGTTTATCTTTTCTCATATTCCTTTCTCTGCCCTTCCATTCACATCTCCAAAAGATATAGCAGTAAAAAGTAAGAAGGAAGGTGTCCTCTTCAGTCTGCATGGCCCCTGCTATTAAGAGTCTCATCTAAAGTCCCCCTTATATCCTCCTAGAAGCCGACCCTGCCTTATGTCCAGCTCATCACTGGGCTGCCTGCCCCCCACAGTTTCTTCCATCCTCTGCTCTACCTAGGTCTGTTCTTTACCCTTATTTTTCTCTGGGCTCCCTCTCCTACTTTGTTCCTTCACTTCAAAAACTTTCTCTGTCTATTCTGTTTCCCCTTCTGAGTGACATTTAATCATCCTCCCTTGGGCACTCCTTGTAATTTATCTTTTTTCGGCCTGTGCATTGTAGTATCTTTATCTTGCATTAGATAGCTAAAATCCACTTATAAGTGAGTGCACACTATGTGTGTCATTTTAGGTCTGAGAGACCTCACTCAGGATGATGTTTTATGGATCCATAAATTTGCCTGCAAATTTCATGATTTCCTTGTTTTTAATAGCTGAGTAGTACTCCATTGTGTAAATGTACCATGATTTCTTTTTTTCTTAAATATATTTTTATTTTTTACATATACATTTATATCATATATACACTAAACTACCTATAGCAAGAAGAACCATGATACAATCAGTAATTATATAAATGTTACATTCTTAAGTGTTTTGGCTAATTGTATTTGACAGCCTTGAAGAAAACATCTTTCCTAACTTGGTGCATCTAAATGTCTGAATTTAAATCAGTATTTATCATATTTCTTCATTATTAACTTAAAACATTTATCTAGACCTGAAAACATTTTCACCACTGAACAATTAAGCTTAATTGTAAAACTAAACTATCTGGTCTTCAATCCCATCAGAGACTTGAGAAAGAATAAAATTGATTACCTGAGTATACTGGGAGTGCAGGTTGGTAGATTTGCAAATGAGAAGATGACAGAGACAGTTTGTTACCCAAATAGTCACCCAAAGCTCTCTATAACATTGGAGCATCTTCTTTAGCTTTCTAGCCCAGTATATCTGTCAGACATATTTGTGAAGCAGGAACTATTGAGGCCTTGCTTACACTGTCTTGGCAAAATTTGGCTGCCAACTCTGTCTGCATCTAACCTGGCCCTTTTTATAGGCAGAATTCTGTCTGTAGTAGAAACAAGGACATTTTGCCCAGTGGCTCGTTTCTTTATCCATTTTTAGATTGAGGGACATCTGGGTTGTTTCCAGATTCTGGATATTACAAATAAAGCTACTATGAACATAGTTGAACAAACATCCTTGTGGCATGGTGGAGTATCTTTTAGGTATATGTCTGGGAGTGGTATACCTGGGTCTTGAAGTAGACTTGATTAGACTCCTAGTGGAGTGAGTAGAACACCACCCCACACACAAAGCCCTTGACTCAAAAATTACTCTGCCTACAAGATGTGCATGGATAAAACAAGAGCAAATAGAACAGAGATTGAGGGAATGTCCAAAAAATACCTCGCTCAACCCAAGACCCATGCCGTGGAAGAGAGGCAACCTGTGACACTATTAAGGATACTCAGCTGTGCTTGTAGACAGGATAATAGAAGAGTTTGTCGTTTAAGACGCTCCACCCAGAAGTGGTTTGAAACAGATGCTGAGACTCACAGATAAACATTCAGTGAAGCATGGGGAATCTTTTGGAAAAGAGGAGATAAACGGAAACAAGATCTGGAGGTGGTAGGAGTTTTACAAGAAGACCAACAGCGCCAATTACCAGGGCCGAGAGGGACATGTGGAGACTGAGGGACTAGTCATGGGCCATGCATCGACTGGACCTAGGCCCCGTATGCAGATGTAGCAGATGGGCAGCTCAGGTTCCATGTGGGCCCTCTAGGAAGAGGAGCGGGAGCTGTCTCTGACATGGACTCTGTTGCCTGCGTTTTGACCACTTCCCCCGTTAGGACAGCCTTGCCGGGCCACAGGGAAAGAGGACATGCGGAGACCTGATGTGACTTGATGAGCTAGAACAGGTGAGCGGGTGGGTGCTCCCCTCTTCTGAGGAATACGGGAGGGGGAGGAACAAAGAGGGGCGAGGGTGGGACTGAGAGGAGACACTATGACCTATGACCAGGTTGCAAAATGAATAAAGAAATCAATAAAAAACGATGTAAGAAGAATGATGTAAGAAAAAATGATGCAGCCGTACCAATTTGTCTGAGTCAGTAATATTCTACTGTCAAAGGAGTGCACAGTGAAACTCTACACAGTGAAAAAGTCTATCATGTAGCTAAACCATTAATTATCTTTTCTAGGAACTGATGCTTTAGCAATGTGAAAAATGATAGTGTGAGATAAGCCTCCTATCTTATATGGAGATATATTTTAATGTGGATACAAAACTATGAAGATTTTTTTTTTTTTTTTTTATTATACTGATAACATTTATTCTTTGACAACTTTATATTTGTATATAGTGCACCTGACTACTCTAACATTTCATGCTCTCTTATTTTACTCCAAAATATAAGCGCATATGACCATAGTCACCTGGTTTTTGCTTAAGAGACCAATATTATGCATTGGAGAAATGAAAGCCTCTTCAATGAATGATGTGTGGGGAAAAGCTGATATCAACAAGAGAAAACTAAGACCAGATCTTTCTTGCCCACCCTCCAAAAAGATCAAATACAAATGCATCAGGTACTTGGACATAAAACTTGAAACTGAAATTGCTGGAGGAAAAATTAGGCAATAAACTACAATATATAGGCATTGTTCACTCGGGAAAAAGGCTAGCAACTGATAATGGAACTTCATCAGGTTAAAAACAATTGTACACAGAAGGAAATTATCAAATGAGTGAAGAGGTGTCTTACAGAATGGGAGAAAATACTTGCTATTCTATATCTAACAGTAACATTTAGGTTGAAGTAACTTCAGTTTCCATTGTTTTGTACAATAGTTCAGGTATGCCTCATGATCTGAAACTAAGAATGTGCTTTATAATTATTATTTTAAATAATACTTGAATTTTCCTTATGACTAAAACTATATAAATAGAATGTCTTAGATCATTACTATAAGTATATTATATGGGGAGGGGGTGTGCCCATGCAGGCTCATGTGAAGACAGTGGCGCATGTCAGGTGTCTTCCTCAGTTGTTATCCATCTTATAATTTGGGTCAGTACCTTTAGATTTAAAAACTATGAAGATTTAAGAAAATAATTTAAAACAGTTTTCAAGACCTAATACTGGTAAAAATTTTAAAATTTACATCAGTAACCCAACCCACAAAAAGAACAGCATAATAGTCTGAACCTCAAAAATTAAAACTTCTGCAAAATGTTAATCAGCTTTCTGTTATATAATAAAATAACTGCGGTAATCAATGTAAGAAATGGAACAGTTTTGCTGGTTCAGACTGTCAGAGGTTGCATGAGATACTGACCTATGCTGGGCAAGTACATTACATAAGGAGCATGTAACAAAAGACACTGCTCACTTTAAATACTAGGAAATGGCAAGGACAAAAAGGAACAGAATCAGATGGAGGTCCTAATGTCTTCCGCAGCCTCAACGATAAACTTTACTTACTTTGGCCCCCATCTCCTCAAGGTTTTTCCACCTCCTAATGGCACAATAAATTGGTGACCAAGCTTTACACATTCACATGGCTTCTTTGGAGAAGAGTCGGGATCCAAAACATAACAAACCATCTCAAAGCCTCTCTGAAGAACAGGAAAAGGCAAAACTATAAACTAGAAGAAAGAACTCACTTGCCCATCTCTGACATGAGTTGGTTTCTAGACGATATTACCATTGAAGTCAACAGTGAAGAGCCAAATACTGCAGGGTGCAATTGGCAAAGACCCTGATGAGACATTTAGATAAGCTTTAGGATGTGCAAGCAGCATGCATTACAAGTCATTTAGGAAATCAAGTCACTCTGTAGACCAAGATTGCTGCCCATGTGGACCATTGTTAAGATCTGGGAGATGTTACCAGCATTATTAAATAAATTAAAGAAACAGAAAACTAAGCCAGGCATGATGGTATATTTCTGCTCTCACAGCATGAAGGAGGCCACTGTGAGCTTGCTTGGGCTTCCTAGTGAGACCCTGGTAAATCAACAGCAATGAAGTACCACATAGCCATCAGTGAAGGGGAATAAAGACTCACGACAAGATAGCACTGTCTAACATAGTGTTTGAAATAACAAAACAGAAGCAGTTACAATATCAAATGTTGATAAGGATGGCCAGAAACTGACCGTCTCCAAATCCATAGTGGGAAAGCAAATGGTGGACTCATTCTGAAAAAATATGTTGGCGATTTCTTGTAAATCTTAAGACACAATTACCTAGCCCAGCATTTAGATTGTGGGGCATTGACTGGTCCCAGGATGTAAAGAAAAGCTTACAAGAATCCTTGTGCAAATTTCTTCTTAACTATCTTATGTATCATAGCCCCAAGCTGGGAAAAAAATCAGACACCTTTCAATAGATGTGGAGTTAGCTGAACTAGACTGCTAGAAATAAAAGCTTTATGGAAGGCAATTAGAAGTGTTTAAGCACTTTGTGAGATCTTGCCCTTATAAAGACTGCCATGGCCAACCTGTCATGTACTGATAATTGATTATCAATATTTACTTTTGCTATCTGTTTTTTTACCTTCAAGGACTGATATTCTCTCTTCTACTTGATCCACTCTCCATGTAAAGCCTACCATGTATTTTCTAGTCAGCTTATTGGGTTTCCAATTTCATTCATTTTGACTTGAGTTCTATAATATTTCTATCTTTTCACTGATATCTTCTGATATCAAATCCTAAATTTTCTTTGACACTTCACCCAGCCTTATATTTGTATTTATTTGACCATTGCTCCTGCACTTATTGTTAGCTTCTTGTAGTTCAATAAAGTGTTTTTGCCTTCTTTAAACACCTTGAATTCTTCAATAAGGGTTATGACTACTCTTTTCAACTTTGTGTTGTGGGGTAGTTCTCATTAAGGTAATTTCTATGAGACTAGAGGATATGGTAAGTGTGCTGTGCTGTCTTGGTCATTCATGTCATGTTGCATTTTGTGATATGACCTGGGTACATGGACCTCTTTCTTTGGCTATGTTCTGATATTAGATTCTAGCCTGTTTTAAATCGGATCAGTGCAGGAACTCTATGACTGTGGGTAGGTCAGCCAGATAAAGTTGGTGAATGGTCTTTTTAATTGGACAAAAGATGGTTTCTGAAGCATAGATCTGGAGTTATCCCTGTGGGTGCAGACATGACAGCAGTCATAATGAAGTGTGGCTGAGGGAAGGGGCCAGCAAGGGTAGCTAGTGATCAAAGCAGCTTTCAGGGCCATGAATTTGAAGGTAGACTGTTGGGTGTTGAGATAGTGTCAGGTGGAGGGAGGAGAAGGAGAAGGAAAAAGCAATTTATTCTGCAATGGTGTCTTGTTCCTCGGCCTTGATCTTCATTCTCATTTGTGGTTCATGTTCATAGCCTATTTTGGAAAACAATGAGCATAACTCATGTAGTTATCTTCAAATGATAAATGCATGTGTTTTACACATATGCTCATATACTAAAATAGCTGAGGATTTCGAGCAAAGTATCTGAGAGCTCGAACTCACACTTTTACTCATGCTTTGATTAGACTTCATTCTACAAACACCAAAAGTATATAGAGGAACAGTAGTGCATCCCATGCAGTCTTGATGTTATTTAATTTGCTCTTCACATATTAATAAATACATTCTTAGCCATTTCCAGTCTCTTTCTCCACCTTTCAATGGTACTACTGAAGTATTAATGCCTGATTCACTCTCTCCTCTCCTAAAATGAAGTTGTTTGGGCCAACTTATAAAAAATACCCCATGTTCCTTTTAGTGGATATCAAGTCTTTTACTGTTCTGATAGAATACCTCTGTGTCTTAGCGATGATAAGAAATTAAGAGACTTAGAAAAAAAAGTATAAGAAGGGCAGGCATGCATTCCATCAGGAATTGTGCATAAGGCTAAAAACATTGCGGTAGGAGTTAGAGAGATGACCCAGTGGTTAGAAGTCATCGCCTGAGGTGAAGAGTGACTACTCTTGCAGAGAACCAAGTTCATTCAAGTCCTGGCACTCACATGGCAACTCAAACCATCCTTTGGTTTTTAGAATAGAGCATTTGATCCCTTTCTTATGGTGGGTCATGTGAGCTAGACAACTGGAGTCCCTTTTAGAAAGCTTGTTCCTTGCTTAGTTGTTCAGCAAATGAAAGAGTCAAAGCAGGACTTAGGGAGGAGCTTCTGACCCTGCTAGATGGCTTACTGACTCTGATGTTAGAGTATGTTTCTTTCAGACCTTGCAGCTCAACATAATTTAACTTCTCCAACTTACTCTTATCAAAGTGCTGCATGATGGTTTCCTGCTCTGTTAAACTTATCCTAAGAGATGATGATAGTGATGGTGGTGGTGGTGATGATGAGGGTGAAGATCTTGTCCATTGTTTGTCTACTGCTGAAAATAGGAACAATATAAGCATTAGTTCCCTGCAAACTGGAAACTGCTCTGGTAATTTTTTAGTCACTTTTTCCCCAAGCATATCTTAATCCGTAAGAAAGGAAGAAAGAAAGAAAGAAAGAAAGAAAGAAAGAAAGAAAGAAAGAAAGAAAGAAAGAAAGAAATATAAATCCTAGGAGCCCATGGAACCTCCCTCAAGAACTGGGTGGATATCAATTAGATAATATTAGTATTATAACTTAATTATCTTATTACAGTATTCATTCAATAATATGTAGATATATATTGCCTTTCAACATAGTAAATAATGTTGAAGTAAAAATAGCAACCAGAAGCATATGTGTATTATAAGTTCACTTCCTGATAGAGGAAGTAGCAGAAAGTATTTACATTACTTAAAGGTAGATATGTATATATGCTATGTAGACTATACTATGAAAGTAGACAATTTGAATCTACTTAAAGAAATCTTCAACCTTATTGGGTTGATGGGCATTTGGATAGACTGACACTGTGTGAAGTATTGGGCTTTCTTTGGAATCTGAAATAAGGATGGAAGTGAAGATTATGAGCTTCATTGTTATATACACAGATTTTTAAATTTTTATTTAAACAATTCATTAGATTATTTTGATTTTTTTTGTTGTTTTTTTTTGTTTTGTTTTGTTTTGTTTTGTTTTGTTTTAGTGAACATTTACAGAAGCCAGGGAAGGGCATTATGTATCATCTTTTATCACTCTACCTTAATCCATTCTGACCAGGTCTCTCACAGAATTGGACTATTCCCACTTTTTGGCCAGTGAGTTCCCAAGGTTCTGCTGTCCTCTGTCTACCACCCTGGGCCTATCGGCAGGGACAGTCACACATGACATCTTATGTAAGTGCTAAGGTTTTAACTGGGCACTTCTTGTTAGATACCAAGTACTCTTATCATCTGAGTTAACCCCATTGTCCAAAAGAATACACTGTGGTAATGAAACACTATTAACATGGAGCCATTCCAGTTCGAGAATCACAGCTGCTCCACACTGACTGTATGTGAGGTTTGTGCTTAGGCTTCTGTGTGCTCTGGTTGGTCTTTGCTAACTTGAGTTATCTGGAAAAAAGAAACCTCAACTGAGAAAAATGGTCCATCATGATTACCTGTAGGCAGATATATAGACCATTTCTTGATTTATGATTGATTTGGGCAAAGCCTAGCTCTTGGTTACAGGGGAGAGACAATAACAACCTAGAGCAGAAGATCCTCGAGTGAGTGAAAGCAGGTTGAGCATGCCAGTAAGCAGCACTCCTCCCTGGCTTCGGCTTCAGTTCCTGTACCTACTTCATTTTGGATTGTTGCTTGAAATTGTAAGATGAAATAAATCCTTTCCTACCCAAGTTGCTGTTGGTTATAGATCTATCACAGCAATAGAAATTCTAACAAGCACTGTGTGAAAACAGATATTGAAAGAGGTTCTTACGAACTATTTCTGCAAAGGAACAGATTACACATTTTTCAGGCTTTGTGATCTATACAGTACACAACCCTATTGTCTCAGTACAAAAGTGCTCAGAGAAAGTAAGCAAACAAATAAATCTTGCTGTGTTCTTTATATATTCTGAAAGTATATTCAATATTTTCCCTTCTTTCATGACCAAATAGTAGCACTAGTTAATCATGGAGTGTACCCTAAGTTAACAAAATCCTGCCTGCAGAGACACCATCATTTTTATATTATTTCCTTTTATTTGTGTATGTGTTTCAAGCAGATAGTGGGAAGAGTATATTTGTTCTGGTGTTTCTGTGTGAAGGCCAGAGATTGACACTGAGGGTCTTCTTCTGTTACCCACCAACTTATTTTTAAGATTCCAGTCTCTCGCTGAACCTAGAGCTTACTGGATGACTAGATTAGCATGCAAGTTCCCAAGGCCCATGTTTTTGCCTGCTGCCATCATGAGGATAGAACTGCATCCTTCCCTACCTATATTCATATCTAAAATCACTATATTCACAGAATCATTGTCCTATGTCCTGCCCCATTCTCATGTTTTCTTCAATCAGCAAACTGAGAAGAATGGCTGAAGAGGTCAAGAATAAGGGAAACCTGTGGCTCGAGTCTTTCATTGTGAGTTCATACTCTATTTGCTTTATGTATTGTATTTAATTAAGATATAATTATATCATTTCTCTTCTACTCAGCCAATTCAATGTTCTCAAGTCACTCTTCAATTTCATGGCCTCTTTTTCTTTAATTACAATTACATACACATGGTATTAGTAGATAGTTTATGAGGTATTATGTGGGAATTGGATTATGCAACTTTGGAGCACAAGAATACTTCAGATTTCCATCAGCAAGCTGTGATCTAATTTACTCTAACATGTATGTATGTATATATATACACACATATACATATGTCTCTATATATATGTATAAATGTACATACGTGTGTGTGCATATATGCTATTTGCTGAGTCCATGTCCATTTAGTGTTGCTTCTATGTGTTGTGTACTCTTTAGGGCTAACTACTTGGTATGAAGTAACCATTTAGTGAATGGTAAGGTCGCAGATCTTAGATGACAACATACTTCCACCAATTTCCTAAACCATTGTAACTGCTAAGTGCATTCTAAATACATAACTTTATACCCACAGATAAATATTGCTCTCACCCCTCATCAAAGCAGCTTCTTTCTGCAACAGTCTTAGACTATTACACATACACAGATGGCAAAATGTAGAGAACACAGAACCGTGGAAAGCTTGACCACTTTGGGCCATCTACCACAAAAGTTCTATACCTAAGGTTCAGGGAACATCACTTTCAGTGGTGAAAGGAAGCCACCTCCAGGAAAATCATCATTATAGTTGTCTAAACAAACATGCAGTGTGATGGTACCAACCCACATGCCAGTGTGGAAAGGGACAGCTCACCCTACTGGCCCTACCAAGTGTCTAGAAAAAAAGATATAGACAACTTATGACCACAGATAGAAGGAGAGCCAGTCTTTTCCAGGAATGAGCCCCTTAAGTGATGATCTACTTCCTTTATTAAATTGTGTAACTGAAACAATATTTATTTCCTGCAATCTTTGAAAATGAATGTTAGCCCTATGACAAGGAACCTGGTCACATGTTCATATGTAAGGTATCATTATGTCATCAAAACATTCGGTTCAAGCAGTAGGAAAATGCCAATAGAAAACTATAAATTTAAAGGCACTGTTTTACTCAGGATTCTCCAAAGAAATACAAAATGGGATATCAACAGATGTTTTATGAGGGGATTTTTATGGGAATCGGATTATGTAACTGGAGGGTAAGTACCTCAGGCTTCCATCAGCAAGCTGTGATGTAATTTACTCTAAATCTGAAGTCCTGAGAATCAGGGAAGCTGAGGTTGTAAATTCCAACTAAAGTCAAAGGACAGAGACCTAGACGGTACTTACACACATCCTGGAGTCTAAGGCCTGAGAAACTAAAGAAGATTAATGTCCCAGATCCAAAAAGGGGAGTGTCCAGCCTCCCTTCTCCTTGGTCCACTTGGGTCTTGCTGGATGATGATAATGCCCACATGGAAAACTCCCCCTTCTCTAAGGGTTTGGTTGTCTTCTGGGAAGTCGCTAAAGGTCACAGTTAGAAACAACATCCCATGAGCTATCTGTGAATCTCTTACCCCAGACAAGTTGGCATATAATACTGACGAGCACAAGTGCCTTAAATGGAACTGTACTACGATTGCAATGGTCATAGTACCAAGTTCAATGAGTCTTTACTAATAGAGTGTATGACTAAAACACAAATTTTACCACCTACTGACTTCGGAATAGAGAGAAAAAAAACTTGTTGTAGAACACTCAAGGAGGAATGGATACATTTTGTGAATTGAAAAGAGAATAGTCTTTATCTCAGAATATAGCAAGTAGTTCTAAAAAACACTGTTTAAAAGCAGCAAGCAATTTCATAAACTTAGATGAGCAGCTAGACACTGAAATAAGAAGAATTCACAATAGCCAAGCTATTAAATCTGAGTGGAAGTCCATCTACTGATGAATGAAACACACAATACACAATGGAATTTACTCAGCCACACAGAATGTAATTATGTCATTTGTGGAAAAATTGATGGGGCTGGAAATCATCATGTTAAGTCAAAGAAGCCAGACTCAAAATGACAAACAATTACGGATTTGGAAGTTAGATTTAAGTATATAGTTTTTAATCAATAAAAATATAAAAAAGAATTTATGGGAAGAGGAAGGAAACATCTGGAATAACGGATGGTGAAAAGGGGAGGGTTGAGTGAGTGTGAACAGCATGTATGTTATCCCTGTATCAAAAGATCAAATCAAAAATTTTTATTTATGTCCTATATACTATGTGTATGTATTTTACACACTAATAAGAAATAATTTGATAAGACACGCATTGCCTCGGTTTCTATGCTCAACTTATTCTTCATGAATATGTTTTTTATAGGACCTCATTTTCATTTAGCCTTTAGTGGAGTTGTCTGGACACATGTTGGGAGTGTGTTTTCACTCTCTATACATTTTATAAACATTGCTAATTTTCAGTCTTCCACCCTAGACGTTGCCCTGTTTCTTGCCCATTCACTTTTAATTCTCCTCCTCTCCTATTGTGCAAACTACAGACACCATGGACCACTATTGATTTAGCATCCTTACCCGTAGCATCTTGGCTTCAAATTTAGGTCCCTAAGCCATCTAAATTGTTCTGCTAACCAAGTTAAATCCCAGAGCTCAGAGCTGCTACAGGGAAGGCTTCCTACATCTCATCCCAGTGCTGTAATTGAAATTAAAGTAAATTATTCACACAGTGCACATTAATGTTGGCGAGGCTCCTCTGTCTTCTTCCCAAATGACATTATGAGTTATGCCAAACTCCACTCATTTCCATTTTTGATATGTTTAATGAGTGGTAGATGAGGAGAATGCTATTGATGCTGTATAACTTAATTTTAGTCAGGCATTTAGGGAAAACAATGACTCCAACTTTTCTTTTGGACAAGACAAGTAAGTATCAACTACAGGATACAAAGGTACCAATGGCAAGACCAGTGCTTGAATACCTGCTTGATAAGAACCATACAGCAGCACTCGGTTTCTATTTGGTTTCTTCCGCATTTCTCTTTTGACTAAGCCTTGATCAATAGAGTCATTAACAGCAGAGTAAAGTTTGCAGTTATATGTTTGCAGTAGTTCAAATTAGAGATAAGGAAAGATTCTAGGAAAATGAGATAAAATATGGGAAAAGAAATAAATTTTAAACAGTAGTGCTGGTAATATTCACAGTGAATATATATATATATACTCAATATGAACAAAGACACTACTGTCACTACTTTTGAAGATGGATACAATAACTGCTGTCTCTCTCCTTTTCTTTATTTTTCTCTCTCCTGCTCCTTTCTCTATAATCCAAAGTAAAAAGGAGTGGCTGAATACAAATAGACTATCATGTCAAAGGTCATTTCTGAGTGATAGAATTAAGTTTCTTTTCTGTTTCATTTTAACATTTTAAAAAGTTGAGCAACAAGCAATGTTAGCTGTCCAGCAAGATATTTGTTCATTTATAATCAAATGGCTATTATAATAATGATGAAAGAAAATGCCCTGTGGAATGCAAAAAAGAACCAGTTCATTGTTGGGTGGGAAGTTAGTATAGCCACTATGGAAAATCACATGGAGGCTCCTTACGACTTTGTAAATAAAGTTGTCCTATAACCCGTAATATACTATAATAGGTATCACTTCAACAATATGTGACAGTGCATGTTCACAAAATGAATATTCACAATTATTAGGCCATGTATAAATTCAACTTGAATTCTAATAACACACTAACAGGACAGAGAAAAAGGTAACTATTCATTTACAAAATAAGGAATCCTATAGTTTGTGATAGCGTTGATGAAATCAGGAAACTGTGGTTTTCATAAGACAAGCATAGGCAGAAGGATGATGGACATCATGTGACCTCATTTACATGCGGTGGGTTCACCTGCTTCCACTCTAACTGCAGTGGTGGGTGGTGCAGCCTGGAGTAGCCGAGGGGGTAATCGGGGTCTAGGGAGGAATGTGATATTGCTTACGGGATGCAATATCAGCCTTGGAGGAATGCGCGCAGAAGAGCTATTGTACAAGGTCAGGACATCATTCATGATGGAATATTGTGTTTTGAAAAATAAGAAAAATTGGTATTTCTTACTTAGAGAATGGTACCCAGGCAAGGCAATGCATGCCTCTTAATTTAACTTAATTTTTAAAAGATAAGTCTTAAGTGATGGTTTACTGATAATGTATATATGGCCTTTATGATTTGAATGGGAAAATATCTTTCATATCCTCAAACATAGCATATAATAGAATTTTTACATATACATTGTATTTTTAAATGTATATACAATAAACTACCGACAGCAAGAAGAGCCACGAAACAATCGGGAATTTTATTTATATATATATATATATATATATATATATATATATATATATATATATATATATAATACTCATATGTATATTTGTACATATATATGTATATATGTATGTATGTATATATACATATATATGTTACACTCATAATGTTTTGGCTATTTATATTTAGCAACCTTGAAGAAAACATCTTTCCTATCTTGGTGCATCCAAAATTCTCAATGTGTATCAATATTTTTCAAATATTGTCATTATCAATGTATGTCTTAATTAGTACCACCCAACAACCCATTAGGTCTGTAAACTTTAAAAACAGTTTATGTATATCTAAATGCAATATTCTGGCTTAATTTAAAAATACTTTTTATGAGACAAAATTATAAGTAACATAAAAATACAGTAAAAAGTGAGGAGGTGTCGGGATGACTTTGAAGTTAGGAGCATTGGCTGTACGTTCATAGGACAGAGGTTGCTTCCCAGCACCCATATGGTGGCCAACAACCATTTGTAACTCCAGTTTCAGGGGACGTGATGCTCTCTCTTGGTGCAGGTTATGCACCACTGTGGCTGCAGGGTATGCATGTGTGCACACACATACATGCACACAAAACACCAATATACATAAAATTAGAATACATAACAATAAATGTGTGAGCAGGGTTGAAGTAAAGTTCTCCATTGCAAATCCAGTGCCTAGTGTGTGGATTAGGAAATTATCCTTTGCCCAGAAAGGCCTGTTGCTTTTGCTGCTCTGAGCATAGGAACATAGGTACTAAAAGAATTAAGCCTTAACTGTCCCTGCAGGCTAACTAACATTTCAAAGACTTTTAGTATGTACTTCCATTCTGTCTAAGAATTCACTTCCTTATACCTGTCAGAATACCATCTTCCCTGCACCTGAGACTTTGTGCAGTTGCTCCTGCGATCCTCCATGACAAAAACAAGAGGGCTAACAAGGGCTTTGGTTGGCCTCGGACCCTGATTGGGGCTCAGGCAGTCAATGGTTCGCCAGCTTCATTCATTGACCCAGATCCCCACAGCCACGAGTAAGAGTGAGGTGTTCAAGACAGACTCTGCCTGGGTTTCTAACACTACCAGTTTTTCACAAAAGCTCTGATCTTTTATTTAGTGTTAAGGTTGGCGACTCCTCCAAGCACGTCAATGTGTCCTGGGTGAAAGCTTTGTAGTCGTCCTGCTTATTTCTTTGTATCATTCTTTTCTGGTAGCAAAACTTCCCAACTTTCCCTTGAAACCAAGAGAATCACTGAAAATAACATATAGGCTAGCAACTGGGGATGGGGTGGGGGGAAACTGTCCTTTATGCAGAAAGAAAGCAGTCATAATATTGAATTCTACTGTTTAATGAGATATTTAAATTATATATAATCAAAAGGAAACCTATTATTTTCCATGATTTAAAGGCTCCCATGTGAAGGATGAAATACAGGAGTCTCAGAAGATAAGCTTGCTGCCTAGCTTCCAGGACTCTGAGGAGCCTTGGAGAGATCAGTGAACTTCAGGTTTCTCTGCCTTCCCTCTGGTGCCCTGTGCAGGCAATTGCCTGTGCTCCTTTCTCACCAGGATTTCCTTCTTCAGGATGCTTTACCTGACTGCTCTGTAGGTAGATTCAGATGTCAGAAGGAACCTTGACCTTCAGCAGGCAGGTGGACTGCAGGTCTTCACATTGCATAAAAATCAATGGAAGGGCTACTCTAGGCAGTGTGTTTCAGTTTTACTTAGAAGAGACTTGATACCCTATGAGCATATACAAGGGGAAGAGGTGCCTCCCAGTCACAGTCATAGGGGAGGGGAATAGGGGGGAAGTGGGAGGAAGGGAGGAATGGAAGGATACAAGGGATAGGATAACAATTGAGATGCAATATGAATAAATTAATTTTTAAAAAGTCAAAAAAAAAAAGATCTTTAAGGCTTTCAAAGCAGTACTTTTGTATGAAACTCTAAATTTAAATTACATTTATTTATTTATTATATATGAGTTTGTGTGTACACGTGTGCACACATTTACACACCTACAACAATAGGTGTGTGAAAGTCAGAGGATAGCCGGGGGTGGGGGGACCCAGTTCTCTCCTATCTGATGTAGGTCATAGAAATGGTACTCGAGTTTTCAGGCTTGGTGAAAGCATCCTTATCCACAGAGCCCTCCCACTGGTCTTTAATTTCTTCCTTTTTTTCCCCCTTCAATTGTATACAGATCATAGTTTTTTGATAGTATTGTAACCATGATTGTACAGTCCAGAAAGCAGAACTGAGAAGAAATTCTGCTGACTATGGCAAACATCAAGAAAGCACCCATCTTTCTGGTGGATGCTGTGCTATCCATATGGGAGTGGTACAGTGCAGAGAAGAGAACCTTGCCATAGAAGGGATATCTACTGCAGATTGGATGCAGTGATAGCCAATAAGACACAATCTAGAATCACCTCGGAAGAAAGTTGCCAAGAGAAGATGTATAGACCAGACTGGCCCAAGGGCTTGTCAATAAACAATTGTCTTGATTGTGTTAACTGAAGTTATACACCCTACGGTAGGAGGCATCATTCCAAAAGTTTGGGTAGAGAAACTGAGCTGACACTTATATTCATTCTCTCTCTCTCTCTCTCTCTCTCTCTCTCTCTCTCTCTCTCTCTCTCTCTCTCTCTCTCTCTCTCCCTCCCTCCATCCATCCATTCCTCCCTCCCTCTCTCTCCCCCCCCTCTTTCTCCTTGACTATGGATGTGACTAGATGTCTCAAGTTGCTGGCTTGGCTTCTCAGGAAAGACAGACTGTATCCTGTAACTATGAGCTACAACGAATCCTGTATTTTGTTACTTTCTTTTTGTCAGGATATTTTATCACAGCAACAGAAATGAAACGAGGACAGATGTGAAGTTTTACAGTATATGCTACCAGTGTCAAGATCATCACTGAAAAAAGTGTTTTTAACTCAATGTGTCTACCTCATAAATTCAGCTGATCCTATATGGAATCCACTTTCACTAATGTCTGAATACAATGTGTCACATTAAAACTTCTGGGATATTAGCAAGGAAGTCTCCTGATGCTAGGAGCATGAGAGCCAAACACCTTTCTTTGGTATATTGTACCTGTTTGTTACTTTTCAGCTGTGGTGGTCAAACACCGTAACCAAAAGTAACTTATGGAGTCAAGGAAACAAGAACTTACTTAAGATGCACAGTTCCTTGGCTAGATCTGGGTCAGGGTTCGAAGTTTACTGCACACATTGTCCTTGGCTGGTGCCATAGTTTGAGCAGGGCCCCTGGGCCCAGATCTGCCCATCATAATGTTCTCGTAGGTTTCTAGGACCCTCTGGATCCTTCTGTTTCCCCATTCTCCCATGCTTCTCTCACATTGAGTTTTAATAGGAAGTCTTCCCCTCTGTCTCCCTTTCCTGGTAAGTGAAAACTTTCATGGGACATGCCCCTTGGGCTAGTGTCTAATTATAAGTGAGTATATACCATTTGACTCTTTCTACTTCTGGGTTAACTCAATTATTATGATGTTCAATCCATTTGTCCACAAATTTTGGGAATTCTTTATTTTTAATAGCTGAGTAGTATTTCATAGTGTAAATGTACCACAGTTTCTTTATCTATTCTTCAACTGAGGGACACTCTCCACAGCTGAGTGGAGAGTGGAGACTGTCTTACACACAAACTCTGGTGCCACATATTTGACCATGTCCCCTGGATGGGAAAGCCTGGTGGCACTCAGAAGAAGGATAGCAGGCTACCAAGAAGAGACTTGATACCCTATGAGCATATACAGGGAAAGGAAGTCCCCCTCAGTCACAGTCATAGGGGAGGGGAATAAGGGGAAAATGGGAGGGAGGGAGGAATGGGAGAATGGAAGGGATGGGATAACAATTGAGGTATAATATGAATAAATTAATAAAATATATTTTTTAAAAAGATGTACAGTTCCAGAGAAAGACCTAAAATGGTGGGAGGCATTGGGAACAAGAACCTGAAAGAGTACATTGTTAACAGTAACACAAAGAAAAATAAATAAATAAAAGAAAAATGGATGATGTGGGCCAGGGCTGTAGACCCTTAAAGGCGCTAATGACATACTTCCTCCAGCAAGTCCTCACCCTCTCCCCAACAGCACCACTGACTGAGGAACACGTGTGCAGATGGAGGAAGTTTCTAATTCAAGCCACCGTAGTCTTCTCAACCAGAAAATTAGGAGATGTGAGGTGCTGAAGGGAAGCAGGACTACCTGCAGGGTCACCAGAGAGGGTGAATGTGAAGACGTATGCCAGGCTGCCAGATTGTTTTCACTTGGTCTCTAGCCACTAGCAATGACTAGCGTTCTTATAAATTCCAACTCACCAGATCTGATGATGTTCCCCAGAAAAAAAAATAACTGAGGAAAACGGAGATGTGGTCTGGCAAATTATGTGTCCCTTCTTGTGGGTCTGTCTTCATCTAAGACGCGTTGCATTATTGATAGCGAGGCATAAATATTTATTAACTGCACAGCATATCTTTTCCGCCAAAGAGGACAAAAAAGAAACAAAGAAAAATACCCAAACTGAACATACAAAGCTGTAAATTCTCTTTTTAAACTGCCAGATGGAAACTTTTCTTTAGACCACAGTGGTAAGCAGGCCCTGATGTGCATGTGGGCGACCTCAGACAGCCTCTGTCCAAGCCACCAGCATCCATTCTATTTCCAGGCCCTGTGTTCTCCACTCATCTATGTCCACCGGAGAAGGGTAATTCGGAAAGCTTGGAATGGGTACATGGTCA
Source organism: Acomys russatus (assembly GCF_903995435.1). Taxonomy (NCBI): domain Eukaryota; kingdom Metazoa; phylum Chordata; class Mammalia; order Rodentia; family Muridae; genus Acomys; species Acomys russatus. Next base: position 2,262,085 of record NC_067147.1, read on the forward strand.
GGTAAGAGCTAAAAGCCGCAATCTCATCAGTAAGCCTGCTCTTCATACCCATGTCAGTAACAAGAGAAATGACAATTAGTATAATGAAGTCTTGTATGGGAAAAGAGTGTACTTAAAATCATCCCTATGTATTGAGCATTTGTATCACTATGTACTTGTGTTACACAGTTTGCCTGAAGTAGTTATTTCAAAATGCTTTTGAGGGAACATCATGCTTTTCTATAAAATCCCTGTGAAATAATCTAAATACTATTTTGTTTACAAAACAATACAATTGTTTTCAATATGAAAGTCATTGCATGTCCTGTTGCTTCCAGAGATTTTATTTAAGGGTGTACTTTTCCCTATATCACGCGTGATGATGTCATGATGGTAATTTGCTAGCCTGTGCTAGTAAAGGGGGAGTGAAAATATAAAAGAAAAGGAAAAAAAAAGAAACCATTCAATAGCTATGAACAACGGCCTACAGACCACACAAACCCTTATCTGATGAGGAAACACATTGAAAAAGATTTCACACCATGGTTAAGTTGTCTTCATCATAGAGGGCAATGACACTTATTTTTAAGACATTGCACACTGCTTTGACCAAGACAGGATCTTTTCTCATATGTTAGAACAACATTTAAAGAGGGATCACTAAGATAAATAATATGCAGAATACAGATTTAAGTCAACTTTAGAACAGCATCAACCATTGGGTATTGTTTGCTCATTTGTACTGCTAACTTTGTTGTTGTTGTTGTTGTTGTTGTTTCAAAACAGGTATTCTCTGTGTTGCTGTGGCTGTCCTGTACTCACTTTGTAGCCCAGGCTGGCCACAAACTCACAGTGATCTACCTGCCTCTGTTTCCCTGAGTGCTAGGGTTACAGGGGTGCGCCATCATACCCGGCTTGTATTGTTTACATTTAATTTTATTTATATATACAACTTCACATGGGAAGACTTTGAACACTGGCTGCTGTCACTGTCCCTCATCACCCAGCCTGTATACATCTTTTGTTTCTACTAGCGGGTTTCCCATGTCTCTCAACCTAGCATCATCTCATGAACTTCCTGTCTTTGTCCCTGTAGCTCTGAGGCTGAGGATGTGTACTGCATCCCATTGAGAAGATCTAACAACGCTGTCCTGAATTCTCACACGGATATAGGCACTGCGCCTTGATTCAGTGCTTCATCTATACTTCCTGGCCAGCAGTAGGCATGTAAGTACGGGACTATCCATGGAATAATTGTGTGAGTAATGCTGTAGTCTGACCTTGGTTTCTGTCCCCCAGTTGCCCATTGTGACTCAGGCTTGATTCCCACATCAGTTAGATTGAGTGGTAGTAGAAACCTTGGTAAGTGGGCCTGAAAGAAGGCACTTAATGCATCAGAACGGTCACTCAGGAAACATGGAGACCCCCCCCCATCTCTTCACAGATTTCTTTTGGATTGAGATACGCATTTCCACACACATGATGTCTCCTTGTGTTATGCTGCCATCCACTGACTTCACAAAAGAAAAATCAATATCCTCTCAGAATAAATGCTGAGCCTCCAAACCCATGAGCTTAAAAAACCTTCCTTCTTTATAAGCATCCCATGCCAAGTATTTCATTATAGTTATTAAAAACTAGTGGAGATGCCCAAGCAAGTGAATTCATTAATGTTGATAAAATGGTTACTATTATAGCAAACATTTGGAAATCTTCTTAATACTATGGTTAGTATTAAATACCTTAAATTAGCGCATGCCCACTGGTCATCTTTTACTATAGAAGCCATTTCACCAGACCAACTTTCTTGAAAATAAGTCACACAATGAGCAATGTCCACTAGAGCCTAAGATATACTGTTAAAGTTTTGTATACTGCTTTCTAAATTTACTATTGCACTTCTGTGAAAATTTAGAAAAGTTTTATTGGGATGTTCTTTCTTGTTGCAAATATACATTCCAGGTAAAAATATGTGACATAGCCACCGGTTTACAAATTGCTCATCTATTTTCTTTTTAATGATGACATTCCATTGATTTTATGTAACCATCATGATCTTTACGTTAATTTCAAATGAATTTAAATGTTTAATTATGTTTGCATCTGCTATCAAAACTTCTTGGTTAAGTGTGGGAAGAATCATTCTCTTTGTCACTGAGTTCATAGAAGGACCTTTCTGAGCTCTGCATATGGCTGCTTGGGCGGGCTAGGGTGGCTCATTGTTCACTATGACTTGAAAATCGCATGAAGTTGGCCATGACAGAAGGCTCTGACCCTTGCATATCCTACTTTATTTATGTTTATGAAGACATAAAGCCACTATAAAATAAATATATAAATAGACATCACTGTTTTAATTGCTCTTGCCTAACATGGTTCCACAAGAAAATATGTTCTTTCATAGTGTCTGGTCTCTGTGGGAATTCAAAAGCAGTACTTTGTTTTTCAAAGATATATTTGATACTTGCATAGTCACCTCTGTAAAGGTAATTCTCTTTTTAACAAATAATTTTCAGTAGTAATAGTAATTATAATAAAAGGAACATTATTGGTAAGTTATCTTTTATGTACCAAAGTGAGAAGATTACTTACATCAAGTTAAAAATTGGTAAACCAACTTGACTTTACGTGATTTGAATCTTTTGCTTTCTGTAGTAAAAAAAAAATTATTTTTTCACAATGGGAAGTAAGTTGCAAGTAATTATTTGGCAAAACCCAGTAAATAAAATGAATTCCTCAGTCTATCTGATCACAGAGTCTGTTTAACTGAGAACAACCTTACAAATAGCCACCCACCTTTGGTCTGGAAAAAGGAATAATTTATTCCAAGCACGAGGCAGAAAATATACTTAATTTATTCATTGCACAACCTATGCACCACCTCAGGGTGGGGTGGGGGTGCTAGAAAAACACTGTGAGCTAATAAATTATTTCTCCTTGTGTGGAAGCCTGTCACTGTGGGGAAGCACTAGTAAAGCTTACAAATGACTTTTATTCTGGAAATGTTGATTTAAACACGCACACACACACACACACACACACACACACACACACTCACACACACACACACACAAAATGGGCTTGATTAAGCTTGCCTGTGTTCCATATAAATTTCAAATAATAAATGGATAGTTAATTAGAATCCAAATAGGAAATCAGGACCAATGAATAGATATAAACATCAACTAAATTTTTCATGATTTTTTTTCCCTTTTTGTCTCATGTGAAAAAATGTTTTCATGATTTTTGGACCCTCCTCATGTGAGTCTTCTCTGCAAATGTCAGCATTTGAATAAACTTCCAGCCCTGCTTCTTCACAGACTTCTAAACAGTTGATGTAATCCAGATAATTCATGTAAAAATACACACTTTAGAACAAATCTCATTTTATTGCCTTTGGGACACCCTTATTTCTTTTTTATTGACCCAAATTACCCCCCATTAGCTCTCTCTAGAGCACAAATTCAAAAATAAATATTGACCCAACACTTTATTTTGTGTTGTGTTGACTTGGCAATGTACAGCCAATAACAGCTACTTTGAAGCCTCTGAACACTCAATTTAACCCTGAAAATTTGCATTTATAATTGATGGTTATGTTTAGCTGATTAACAGTATAGAGAAACACTCTGAAGATTACCCGTGAATTCCACTTATTTTGTAAAATAAACCCTAAGTAAGACACTGGTAGAATGTCAATCTCTGCGAGATGAGTGGGATTAATGGGACTCTACATGTGGACTGCTAAATTAATTTTTCTAAAATTGGGTAAATATCAAGTGAGACCAAACAGTTCAAGTAACAAACTTAGCAAACAAAGTGAAAAAGAGGGGAAGATACTCAGTCTCTTGAGGGTCTCAGAGACAAATAATTTAAATCTATTTTTATTTAAGATAAAGGAAAAGAGGATGAATGTATATATAAAATGAAGGGTATGTTAGGAGAAAAAAGGGTCCCTTGAAGAAGGGGTTCATTTACTTCTTAAAATACCTTAAAAGTTTAAATTAGCCCTTTATCATAAAAGACTACCCAAAATAAGATTTATAAAATCAATAATCATATATATTGATTTTATTTGATTTAATTTTAGACAGGAAAATTAATATCATTTTTAATGCTATAGAAAGCCTCAAATCTTATCATTAAGACAGATGAGGGGGGCTCACTCAAACATTTGCTTTTACAGAAGCACCATTTGATGGGAAGTGATGAATGGAGCCATTGTTGTTGATCATTTGGGGGTTATCATAGATTCTGAAGGAAGAAATGATTTGAAGTTTGCCTTGGGAGGAAGCAGCATGATTTCTGGAAATGGCTGTCAATCACAGTCACTTCAGGGAGGCATCTGGAGAGCAGGGAGCCACACCCAGTGCTCGTCAATTCTTCAGCACGCCTTTATTGAGCTACAGTGAGTAGTTATTCTGCTCAGGGTGATCGGTGCTGGGGATGAGCTGAGGAGAACTGCAACTTCTATCTCTTTACAGTATTCCTTCCTTCCACAGAGAATTTCTGAAGGCACCAAGTTGTAAAATGCATCAATTATGGAAAATTGTATCAAAGTTCCTGAAAAAAAACTGTAAAATAGGTTTACAGTATTAACACTACAATGCTGAGTTTATACACAAGAAAATGATATTACCACCTAATAAAAGAAAACAGTATGCCCTTTTAGAATTCTTCAAGACAACTGAAATAGAGAATCAAACTAAGTTCTGTTGATCAGATGAATGAATAGAATATGTGGTACAGATACTTGATGGAATATTACTCAGCCTCAAAATGTCCCTAACGCTGCCATTTGTTACAGTGTGACTACACCTGGATAGTGTGGTGCTGTTTGTTACATTGTAACTACATCTGGATAATGTGGCGCTGTTTGTTACAGTGTGAGTACACCTGGAGAATAGGGTGCCATTTATTACGGTGTGACTATACCTGGAGAATATGGCACTGTTTGATACAGTGTGACTACACCCAGAGAATGTAGTGCTGTTTGTTTTTTGGTTTTTGTACTTTGGTTATTCGAGACAGAGTTTCTCTGTGTAGCCCAGGCTGTCCTGGACTCTCTTTGTAGGCCCTGCTGACCTCGAACTCACAGCAATCCCCCTGCCTCTGCATCCTGAGTGCTGGGAATAAAGGCCTGAGCCACCACACCCAGCTTGTGGTACTGTTTGTTACAATGTAGCTACACCTGGAGATTATGGTGCAGTTTGTTTCAGTGTGACTACACCTAGAGAACATGTTGCTGTCTGTTACAGTGTGACTACACCTGGAGAATAAGGTGTCGTTTGTTACAGTGTAACTACACTTGGAGAATATGGTGCCATTTGTTACAATTTGACTACACCTGGAGAACATGTTGCTGTTTGTTCTATACTTGAAGCACACAGTGCCAGTTGGTACAGTGTGACTACACCAGGAGAACAAGTTGCTGTTTGTTACAATGTGACTACTCCAGGAGAAATGGTGCCAATTGTTACAATTTACTGAACCTGGAGAGTATGGCACCATTTGTTACAATTTGACTACACCCGGAGAACATGTTGCCATTTGGTACAGTGTGACTATACCTGGAGAACATGGTGCTTTTTGAAAGGAATCAGAGATAGGAAATGTATTCTACGCTCACACTTATGTCTGAAGTACAGCATCAATGAGCATATGCATGTGGAAACATGAACAGGGAGAGTAAAGTGCTGGTTACCCAAGGGCAGGAGAAAACGGAAATGTGTGGATGCAAAGATTACAAAGCAATGCAAGGGCAGGATGTGGAAGTCTAAATATCTGCTGGACTGTGAGCCACACCTTGGATTTTACTCAGGAGTTTTCTAAAGGCTTACAAGGCTGCTCCTGCCACAGTGGCAATGGGTATGCCTGTGCGATGAAACATATTCCTCACTGTAGTAGCCATTTTACTGTATTTGTGCATCCCCTAACACTCATACAAAGGATCTTAAGGAAATAAATAGGATTTATGCTTTATAATATTTTTCACATTTCACCACCTTATTTTTTATAAGGTTCAGAGATTTGAACCCCAAATGAGAAGAAAACAGCCTCTGTGGCTGACCACTAGGAAGCAGCCAGTGCAAGTTCAGCTGGGTCCAGGCTGGAAAAACAGAGTTGGCTGTACCAAACTTGCCAAGTGCCCACAAGCCAATTTCAGTGCTGTGATTCTGCCCTGATCCAAAGCCAGGGTCCTGCATCCCTCATGTGAACTGAGCCAAGAGCTGCTGTGTCTTTCTGCTCAGCAGCTCTGTCTTGCAGAGCCATGGTGGCCTCCCATAAGCCCACAGCCATAGACAGCCATAAAGTCCTCCTAATGTAAAGGGATTCAGTCAGTAGATTAGCGGTGGATCATGGAATGGCCTGGAAGAAACTGACTTGGACTGTGAAGTTATGATGCCGGTTTGGGCTGGTGCTCTGGGTTCCTGCATGTAAACAAGGACAAAATTCAGACAAAGAGATATAATATGCATTTGAATGTGAATCTTTGTTGTAACTGGGCCTGAAAGTGTGATTTTTTTTTCACAAAGAGCAACTTAGGTGAGACACTGTTTTCCATGGATTGCTTTGTATCTTCCTGCTTCTTGTCATTAAATTTATGTTTGCTCCCCCACAGGGAGTCTAGTTAGAGCAATAGAACATTAAAAACAGAGGAAGAAATCACCACATGCATTTTGTAGCATTTTGTGATGATGATGAATAAAAAGGTGTGGGGATTGAGGCAAACAGGCTCTGGATGTGTGGGATGTATTTATGGAACTGTTCGAGCTAGGGTGAACACAGAGGCTTCTCCAGGATAAATGAAACTGGCCCCTCAGGAAGGTCATAGGATTTCAAGAGTATTTTAAATGAGTCTTTAGATGCACAAAAACCAATGTGCGCATTACCTTTCGACATGAATATTCTGACTCCATGGTACACACTTCAGCATAAACATCACCTGCTGTTGGGAAATAGCTCTGGCGCTTCTGCCTTGTACCCATCCCGTTTTAAGGTAATCCAGACTCGCTTTCAGTGTCTTGAATCCGGTTCCTTCATTGGCCTCAGCCCTAGAGTTTTACACTTGTCCTCATGTGTCTTCCTACAAGACAGATTTTTCCTCAGATCCTACCATAAGGCATTTCCCTTTTCCCTTGTTATATTTCTGAATTGTTCCAAATTTCCACCAATGATGTATTTTTTGTCTACAAGTAATGCTGAATCACAATAAAGGCTTGAAGATGGTTGAGGCAGATACTATTCCATCCCATGGTCCTCATTTCTGCCCAGTGTTAGTCTCCTCCTTTGTTCCATTACTCTAGGATTAACATATTTGGAAGCCTCTTGACTGCAGAGTGTGTGCTTATTTGTACTGTGAGGTCATTCCTCAGGGTTCAGAGCATGCTGCCAGTGTTCATGGAAATGGGAAACATAGTACTCATAATAATTTCATGCAGTGTATTCAGAAAAATGCTCATTAAATAACAGTTATACACTAGGAGGCTCAGTGTATCCCCAGGAATAAGGCTGCAGGGGTACGCACAAATCTGTGTCCAGACAGCCAAATATATTCGCCTCATACACTGATCTAGTGTAAATGCTAATCTCTTCTTTGTTCCCACATGATTTTTAACTGCCATGCTGAGCACCAGGCTCTAACTCTGCCTCACTCACAGGGCACTCAGAAAGCTGCATTTTGGAGAGTGTTAGAGCAGTGACTAGACGTTATATGTGAAAGTTGGGGAGGGTATCAGCCCTAATAGAATTAGCATCATCAATATTTGTGCAAATAATTAGCCTTTCATATTTTAAATTATCTAAATTTCATAGAAGAAAAAATTAAGAACATTCACATAGAAAACATTAGCTAATTGATGAACAATTGGGAGCTACTTCCTGGCATTTAATTTGTAGTTTTCATGCAAACAGACATCATATGAGAACAAACATATCTTGACATGGCTCTTTAAATTGTCTTACAGATAAGGATAACATTGTCTCCATTTAATTTTGTGATACTATTGGATATGAAGGAATAAAATAAAGTCAGCTTACTATACTTAGAATGCACTGATCAAGCCTAGAGTTATGGTGGAATAAAACTATTTGAGCAATGTTTTAATGTTGCCCTGCCTGGCTCTCAGCATCTACTCCAAGCTGGCCTCAAACTGATAGCAGTCTACTGACCTCAGGATTATTGTCTGCCATGCCTCCAGGTGTGAGATTTATACATCTACTAAGGATGATAAATTTATGGTTGCTTTTGTCTCCATCAATATTGAAAACAAACAGAGAATTTTCATTATTTCACTTTTTATGCCTGGAAGGCAGCTACCTATTTTTACCCAGGCACGAGTCTCCAAGTGTGGAAGAAAGGCTGCTGCAAAACCAAAGTCTCCAAAGACAATCAATCTGAATCATTATGGTCACAGACGAACCAGACCCCAATTTAGCCTGAAAATAAAAATTAATTCCAGGCAAGAATTCAGAAGAAATCAAAAGGATGGAACACAATTTGTCTATTTACCAAGAGAACGAATGTGAGACATGAAAAATAGCATGAGATGAAAAAGTCAATTCTCTGTTTTAAAATGTGTGATAAGACATCACCATATAGGAGATGCTCTGACCATCCACACGGCTCACTCTTTAAATTCTCCAGTGATCTTACAAGATAGGTGGAGCGAGGACTCAGGTTAAAGTGGAGGCAACTTAAACCCTGCAGGAGAGGTGGTCCAGTTTTCCCAGCTTAGCCACTAAATGGTGGAATGAACTCTCAGACACAGGCAAAAGTTGTGTTAATGTGCTTAACCATTTCAGCTGGCCAATATTTAATTGTAAATTATTTGAAAAGTGTTCACCTATGAACATTATGGGCAAAATAATATTTCATCTTCCTAAGTGAATGTCAGGGTTTTCAGTACCAGACACATGATTTTTTTTCCTATTGAAGCGCTAATTACTAAATCTAGTTTAGGGTAGGGTAAAAATTTTCATTTTTTTCCTCTTTTCATTTCAGCAGGTTTAGGGTAGTGAGAATTTGGTAAGTTTGGTTTCCTGAAAAAAAAACACACACAGAAATAATATAAGAATATGCTTTCATTTTAAGCCTAGGTGTGGGGATATGAGGCTGCTTCATAACAGGTGATGATGACTTGCCTCATGCTTTAACAGGTGCATGGTTTTGCCAGGTACAGATAGTTTCTGTGTGTGGCATTTGGAATTCTAGGAACTTTTCAAAGAATATATAAATGCTAGGGCCCTAAGTGGCAGGGTTGCTGTTGTTGGGTGGTTGACGGTTGGATGCTGTTGGTTCTTGGTTGTCAAGTAGTCATGCACAGAGAAATAATAATAAGAAATTAGATATCCTCACAGTGAAGATCAAACTTGTCCCAGAGAACTCAATATCCCCCTAATCAACACGCACAGAAATACAAACGCTGGCTACAGGTTAGGTAGAATGTTTTGAGATGGCCGACTAAATTAATTGTTAGGAAGGACTAAATTAATTGTTAGTCTGGGGACCTACTATTCATCACTAAGATAATTATGGACTTATGTAAGACTTTCACAAGTGAGCTTGTTTTAGCCTGTCAGGATGATGACCACTGTGGGCTCTGTTTGTTTCCCATCATTCAGAGTCTGTAAGAAGGAAGCATTCTTCAAAGCCTTGTTCCATGACAGCAGCAACTGCAATTAGAAGGGTTTTATCAATCTAACACAGGATGGCAACACCCTGACTCGGTCATATCTGAGCCCCAGATGGCAGTTTTTCTGCAGAAATTCATTCTTCCACTTCTACCATAAGGAAAAGCAAGCCAAAACACAATTTAGTATAGTTATAAAAAATAATGAACTCTGTCAAACTGTGACTTGCTTCTGAAAATTTAAAGGAAGCCTCATGCGCATTTACCATCTCACGTCATGAAGAGACTCCCCAGATCCTTGTTTGTCTTGCTGTATTTTAAGTCCTAAGACTATTCCTGAATGCATCAGACTCAAGAGTACATTCAGAGCCACAAAATGAACAAACAAATATACATGCACATGACCATATACACGACGCAACACAAATTGGAAACAAACTATATGAATTAGAAAACACAAGTGTGTTTTCTGCCTGTTTGTTTAACACATGTTGAGTGAGACTTTGTTGGTCAAGGCTCCATTTTATCCCCTTGGCTTATTTTGGAGCACGAATATCATGTCCTATATGTGAGCTTAGAGCCTAGGCCTGGTTTTCTTCCCACAGTGGTGCAGGATGGCAGGGATCTAGGGTAAAGCATCCATGCTTCCTGAGATTGGTGGTCACAGGAACTACCTCCAGGTGCATCCAGAAAGTGGTAAACAAAGTGGACAGGAGCCAAGAGACAGATGTCAGCAAACAGTAAATTTTACTTTTGTCTTTGTGTTTAAATATAACTATCTTTCTATTTCCCCCAGATTGACTGTGGAGTACTGTATGAGATTTAACTAATTACCAAGATGTAACACACCCTAAAATTACTAATACCAATTGAAATGCTTGGAATCATACCATTCGCAGTGACAGACTAATCAAGTCCTATAGCAGAAATATTCTTGCTAAGACACCATATCATATGCTCTTCCTTCTTAGCACAATCATATGAGTGAATCTGCTTTGTGGATAAGGAGACTAAAAAACTTTCCAAAAATGGCCTGTAAGAAAAGTGAGCTAATCATCGACACAGATCTTTAAATAGCTCATAATTTCTAGGAATAGATAAAAAAAAAAAAGAGTAGTAGCCTTGCCATCTAAACAATTCTTTCTAGATCATGAATTTTAAATAAGAAATGAAACTAAATTTTTAAAGTACAGTACCTAGAAGAAAGTATTTAAAGGAATTCACACCCCTTGCTGAAGACACTGAGTAACAATGAATTTTATCACTGTCTTCAACTTAGTAAAGAACATTTACCTGAATCATACAGAAAATTTCAAAATTAATAGTCAGAGACAAGGCAAGGTGTGCTGAAGATCAGCAGCAAGTCAGTGATGCCATTTTCCTTACTGCTGTTATTCAACAGTTACCCAAACTTTTAGCTAATTCACTAAGATGCTGAAAGAAAAAAGATAGTGTAGGATAAATCACATTGTGTTTATTTATAAATGCCTTAGCTGTCTCCATGGAAAATCTCCAATCACAGATTTAAAAGTAAAACTGAATGTGTAGAGAGATAATAGGGAAGAGCACTGGCTGGGTTCAGCATCACATGGTTGCCTCATCACTGCCTGTAGGTCCAGTCTCAGGGATCCAATATTGCTTCTGGCCTTTCTGGGCACCAGACATATAATATGACACACAAACATGGAGACAAAACACTCAGACACATAGAATAAAATAAGTAAAGCTTTAAGTAATTTTGAATGTAAAAAATACTTTGAAAACTAATAAGGAACTTTACTAGAGATCCTGGATAGAATATTAATATAAGATCACAACTGTTTTTCTAAATATCAGCAATGAACAAAGCAAAGGATACAAAGCAAAGGAAATATAAATACATATAGGTTTAATAAAATATACATGAAAATACATCTGATCGTGAATTTAAAACCTCACAGAAAGTTAGTCAGTGGCACACACCTGTAATCCTAGCACTCAGGGAGACAGAGGCAGGAGGATCTCTATGAGTTCGAGGTCAGCCTGGTATGCAAAGCAAGTCCAGGACAGCCAAGGCTACACAAAGAGAAACAGTGTCTCAAAAAACCAAAATAAAACCAAAACCAGCCAAACAACCAAACAACCGTCAGGAAGTCAAATCAGTACCGTGGGCCATGTACTGAGTTTTCTTAACCTGATCAGATGACAGCAAGCTGCCTGAGCCAGTCCACACAGCAAACATCAACAACTGGAAAGTCATGCTCAAAACTTAAGGCATAGAACCGTGCTAAGAGCACTGAGGCAGCCGAATGTTTGGACACAATAGATGCATTAAGGACTTGAGAGCTGCGAGATAAACCGCCACAAATATAATCACCTGGTACTTCACAAAGATGAAACCCAGAGTTTTGTTTAGCAAATTAGGAAGCCATTGGTCATTCATATCTTTAAAAAATGAAACTTTTTAAAAATGAAACGTGGAGTCTGTGTATAGTTTCCTTCCTTCCACCTAAAATACAAAATAATAAAATTTCTAGGAGACTAAAATGGAGAAAAATATATAAGAGTTTGACTAAATCACAAAAAACCCAAGCCACAAAAGCGATTACATCACTAAAATTACTACCCTATCATTAATGACAGAACAGACACCTCACAGACACACAGCGTACATTATATAATGTATCATATTAATATTATATACTAATGAATATTCATATGGATATGCACATAATATTTGTTTTCAGAAAGAATTGTAAATGAAACAATACTTTATTAATATGCCAGTCCTTTAACCAAGACTCATAAATAGCAGCAAGGCTGTGGGAGTCCAGCCTTCACTGGGGCACTGCAAGGAGGAAAAACACTATAGAACTTACTTTAGTAAACTCCTTCCAACCCTAAACACTTCTCCTATAGGGTTAGCAACTTAGTTCCTAGCTATTTATCCATGGGATTTACAAACATGCCCATGCTAACAGCTGTGCATAGATTTTTATAGTATTGTCATTCATAGTCACCACAAGCTAGAAACATGCAAGACTTTCCTAAAAGATAAAAATATCAATTTACATATGTACAATGTAATATTTTATTCTTTATTGAAATTAATGAGCCTGTAAGTCACAGAAAAATGTTGGTAAATTTTAAATGCATGCAAACAGGTAAACTATACCAGTCTGAAATATCATATAGCGTACAATTCCATTGCAAGACTTCCTGGCGTGACAGTACAGCAGATAGTTAACCATTCAGGGTAAACAGGATGATATGTGACTGTGACACACAATCTCAATCTGGATTGGACAGTCTTTCCAAGGGTGGTCATGGAAGACCTAAGTGACTGTAGACATTAATGGGTTTTGTGTGACTAAGGCCAAAAGATGCCTTGCAGGGCCACCATTCTCCAGTAGGTGTGGGTAAAACAGTCCTCACACCTTTGTGTATTCTTACCATAGCTGAATGAGTGAGGTGATGTGTAGTCGTGTGACTGAGAGATCTTTATAACTTGATATATAGGGAATGGGAAGATTCAGACAGGAAAGGAAGTAGAGTCCTGTCTGCCCACACTTTTACACAGTGGACAGCCAATCTTATACATTCCTAAAATGATGGGGGATTTCCGTTTTCAAATCCTCTATCTGTAACTGCTGTAGACATCGTGTTTTCATCTATTGTAACCATCATTTCTATACAATGTAAAGCTGAAATATAGTACTTTTAAAATAGCAGGATTGTCTACTCACTATGAATATAATCTCATTTTAGAGCGTTTGCCCAGGGTAAGGATTGTCCCAACTCTCAAGGCAACATAGCAAGACCTTGGTATTTGCTGGGACTGGTAACAGGATGACCTATCAGTACTAAAACCCATGCTCTGGTGATCTCTTATATAAAGCAGCTCAATATAGCATAGATCCCATATGTGTTTTTTCGTATTTTAAAAAGTCTCAGCATTACTTGTAATATATATTCCATTGTACATGTTGGAAAGTGATATGTCCATCTATATGGTTTAAGAAATAAAGATAAGAAAACATTCTGCGCACATTTAGTATAGACAAGTTTGAGGATATTATGGTCTATATCTGCTTGACTGCAGACGCAGAATGAGTGCATAAGGTGTGCCCACTGTATGGCGCACCAGCTCTGACAAGGATTCTGAGCATGTGGCATAGCTGTTTTTTAATAGCCGTCTTCAAAAGCATTTCTAGTCTGCATGATGTCATCAGAGGTGTAGTTGTTGGCATAATTGTAGGCATCCAAGACACGTTGCATTCAGGGACAAACACAGGAGTAATCAAAAGGACAATTATCAATAAGACTGAGTCTGTATTAGTGAGGTGGAGAGAGAGCAGTCACTCCAAGGATGCTACATGTAAGCAGTGATGTACAAGCATGTGGAATCAGCAGGGTTACTTAAAGTGGAGAAGATGAGGAAAGACTTGCCCCGGAGGGAAGAGGTTCCACCAACATATGGAGGCACAAACATGCTGTTCTAGGAGGGACAGTATACAGAGGAGGAGCAGGAGCACCATCACAGGCCTGTCCGGACCGGATAGTGCTCTCACTCATAACAACATGCCACCAGACCACATCCGCTGAATACAGAAGCTGTCCGCTCTCAACAACCAGCAAAAGGAAAACAAAACAAAACATAAAACCAAACTCCAGAGGAAACCCACTACAAACCCTGAGGCAATGTTTTCTCTCCAGCCTTACACGGGCTTTCCTTCTGCCAATCCATCCATGTGTGTACGTGTGTGCGTGCATGAGCGTGTATGATTTTTTTCTCTTAAAACATATCATATGTGCCCTTTAAGCCAAATATTTGGCATTTAAATGTCTGTAAAAAAATAGTAAAAATAGTCCTTATTATAAAACCTTACACATGTACATTGCTTCAGTGGCTATTTGCAGGGCACCTTGAATGCATACAACCTGCACTTTATGTACCTGCACATCAGGACCATACGCCCACTAACATTTGAATCCTTAATTTGAGAATTGATACATACTGATTGTACATATCACACGGCAAATCACACGGCATAGGGGCTAATGATTCTGTGAGTAGCAAATTCAATAACCCTTTCTCTGTGTATTAATTTAAAATATGGCAGTAAACACATAGGTTTACATTGTCTATGAGTTTGCCTGACACTTGTATTTTATCTTTGTTTAACTTTACCAAAGGTCAGCACTGTTACTACAGCCATAGAAGCTGTTTCAGTCCCTGTACTGGCTGACCCTTACCGTGAGCCATTGCCTTTAAGGTTTTATTTTATTTCTTTTTACCCCTGTATCTGTTATTTCAGGTCTAGAGGGTTTTGTTCACATTAAGATAATCTGCCAATGCCTTTGTTTGTGTGGACGTTTTAAACAAATGAATTTAGAAGCAAGTGAAAGTGTAATTTCAGTCCTCTACAATCAAAGTTTTCAGTTAGCATCTCCTTTTATGACTGCAGTGCATGGAGAAATTGTGTGAGAGGCCAAGTGGGCACATGAGATCTAGGGTAATCCAACACCTGACCACCCCTCTCACAAAGTACAAGATCTCAGTATACTAACTTGCAGCTGTCGGAAGCACCATTTTGATCAATGCGCACCATGGGGGTGAAAGGCTGACGGGGCTGCATATGGACTCTAAGGTGGAGAGAAATCAAGGGGGAAACAGTAAAGAAGATCACCTCACAGCCTCAGAGACACGTTTGTCACCTCCTCCTGTCCCCACTTGGTCAGTCTCTGTCCTTCTCACAAAGCCCAGTGGACAGAACTGACTGAATAGAATCATTCTGATTGGATGTGGAAACCTTCATTCTGCTCTGTGGCTCCCTAGATCCTGAGCTACGGGTCCATTTCCGTAGGGACATGGCGTGTTTGGGTGACACAGTACACGTGATATCCGAGGAAGACGCTTTCCCTCAGACAAAGAGGAAGAAGTAAAGGGCAGGTGAAATGATCAGAGACAGACTCAAGGGAAAATAAATTAAAATTATTTCTGAAAGCTTTGAATATGTAACCCAGTAGTATTAGACTGACCTTAATGTTTTACATTTTAATCCTGCAAACTAGCAATAACTACTACATAATTGAGGGATGGAGAGAGGGAACTGTGAGGGCAGGAGGTGGGGGTAAGAGAAAAGAGGACAGAGGGAGGGAGGGAGGGAAAGAAAGAAAGATATTAAAATAACTCTGGAGAGAGATGTGGGGAGAAGTGGGATACCCAACCCCCATTTGTTCCTCCTAACTACTGGGAGGAAAGCCTGCCCACTAATCATTCCTCTTCTGTCAAATAATTACGCCACTCCCTAGTCCCTCTGCTCATAGCTTGTCGGGGACTCTAAGGTAGCCAAACTTCTTTCTGACAGTCTGGCATGGAGGATCTTTGTAAATCTCACTCGCCGCCCTGTCCTTCACCACATTTATTGCAATAAGCACACTGAAAAGCATGGAGGCTCAATGCTGATTTGTCCATTCAGTAATTCTGAGAGCTGTCTTGGCCTTTGAGCCAGCTGTCCCCTCCCAGCTTGAGAATGGGGCCCTCTGGAAGAGGCTGGGAGGGAGACTGCTTGTTAGACAGGAATTGACAGTCACAGAATGCAGGGCATGAGGGACCCCTCAGAAACTCATGTGGACCATTGTGGGAGGATTAGCAAAGGAGAACACACTTCAGGAGGCCGGTGGTACACCTCCCCAAAGAATACAAGCGGGCAGCGATTGGGAGCTGGGCGGAGAGAAGCCCACCCTTTCAGTTACAGGTCTTATGAGGTCTAATTTGGCATTCGGCATCTTTCCTCAATTTTTTGTGTGTCCATCTCCTGGCAATTCTTTAATATTTATGCCATTCAGGGCATTCTGCACGCTCTGAGGAGCTGGCATGGGCAATGTTCAATCTGCAGTCTTCTGTATGCATTCAGATTGAGAGCAGCTCCCTAATTGGTTTTCATCCCAGTAATCCCATGGAGAATAAGGTTACATACTGAAAAGGACCGAGGTGAGCCTGGGTAAAAGGGGACTGTGAACTCCATTCCTGGCTTTATTACAATGCTCTGAGCATGCGCCTTATGGGGAAAAAAAAAGAAGTCCAGATTGCAGAGGTCCAGCTGAGTCACGAAGAAAGAATATCCAGCAATGCAAAAATAAAAATATTTGAGGTCAGCCTCACCCATATTTCTGTATGACGCAACGGAGGTAAACCATAGAACACGCATTTAGGTTAAATGGTACTCATGAAGAAAATCCATTGGAAGTGCAAGTAAGACTGAAAAAACAAACAATTTGCAGGCATCTAGAAATTTGAAAGAAAATTATTCATTAACTTACTAGAATTCTTTTTAAGTGTTTAAAAATGAAGGCAACTGAAATTCATATTTTATATTTTGTTGGGTTTTTTTATTGTTGTCTTCATTTTGACTCACTGTTAGCCCACACTGAGCATTGCCATAGAGAGTTCAGCTATTCTCTGTTTACAGAATGTCCTGTTGCACTGTAAATGACAATGGCGCTTCTGGAGGCTAGAATGTCAAACTCATTTGGTTCAAAGGTAAGGACAATGAGGCATTATTTTAAACATCTGAAACATGTGATAAAAGTTAGCCTACATGAAACAGTCAGACAATTCAGTGCGAATAAGTATTTTAAAATTCTTTTTCTCATATTGACTAAGCTGCTATTCCAAAGCCTCGATTGGGCAAATTTGTTTCAACTGCCCTATGTTATAATACCAGAGTGTGTAGGGAGAATGAATGTTCTGGAACTTTCTAATATAGAGTAAGAGAGCTATGTTTGGTAATCTTGCTAGGCTTTTAGTAATTAAAATTTGCCAAGTCCAAGTCAGCCTTGGAAAGTGTATCTGGAATTAGACTTCCTAAAATAAACAACAACAATAACAAATAAAAGAAAGAAAGGCACAAAGGGAGAAGGATGGTAGTGTAACTATTCTCGCTCAGGGGAAATGTGCCTTTAACCTTTTTTTCAACTGCATAAAACAGCACAAAAATGTATATAAATAATGACATCAATAATATGCTTTGCCAGCTAAATAAAAGTGCTGTAATTTTAGAATTAAGAGAGCATTAAAACAACACTTTCAAATCTCAGCCAAAAAGCATAAAGTGACCCACTGCATGCCCGCACACACACACTCACACTCACAGCGGTAGCCACTGATAAGACCTTACATTCTCACACTGAATGATTCCATCCTCTTGCTTTTATGTCACGTCACTTATTTTATGAAGGCTTAACTAGAAGACCTCTTCCTATTCAAGAAGAAAGAATATTTTTCTACCAAGAATCTTACAAGCTCAAAGGCCATTTAACTTAGCTTAGCCATCTGGTTTATTTTGCATTAAAGGAACTTCTCATTTAATTTACCAGTCTATAATAGGTAACTTTTTCAATATGGAGCTAAAGGTCACTATTATATATAAGGAAAATTAAGCCGACGTTCTCAGTTGCCTTACAGTTCTCTTAGTTCAACTATGCCAATAAATGAACATGTACAACAAGCCGAAGGGCTTTTTATTACAAATTTAATTCATTTCTCTAGACAACTGTGAAATTTGCCATTGACATCAGTCATTACCCCAAGGCGAACTAAAAGATGATCTCAGTTAATAAATGGTCCTTAACAAGGAGCGCTCCCATCTCCTGTGATATTGGCACAGGCACATTTTATTAATGCAGGGCTTGCTTCCTGCCAGAACACCAGCATTCACGACTATTTGGTGTGCATGTTTCCTCTTCCTGCTCCTGATATTAATAATTATACAACAGGATAATTAGCAACACAAAGAGACAGTACTATGAGCTTGAAGCTAGATTTTCAGCGCGTTAACCTTCTGGGAAATAAAGAACAGAAGCAAAGAGTCGAGCCAAATAACCAACGCAGGTTGATTTCACAGTGTGTAAAAGGCTAATTATCTGTGAAAAGTCTGACCTCAAGTAACAGAATTACAGAAATGGGCATGCATTTTTATTTTAAATAAAACTCAAAGACACTGCTTCTGCATCTTAAGGAAATCTGCACAGTGAAAGCGTGAGGGGAGACATTTGAAACTTAAACAAAATAAACTCTGTAGGATGCGATGTGTATGGAATAAATATTACTGATAAATCCAGGCACCTGAATGCTCGCGCATGGTTTCTTACTCCCACCACAGAAGCCATCGTGATGGGGGGAAAAAAAACTCAGTATGCAACAGAAGTAGGTTAAGTGTATTTTGTTTACTGAAGACAGGCCACCATAAAAACGAGAAAATATTACTAGTTCTTCACAGGTACCATATGTAATTCATTCTGATATCGGAATATTTATCCACTAGCAGTAATAACAAACTACAATTTTTGTCATGAAAAAAAAATAAATTGTATTTGCAAAAAGCAAACACATTACAGAGTGTGTAAAAATGCAACATTCCCATTTTCTAGTCAGAGTTCCAATTTATTGAAGTAACAGAGCAGAAAATGCACTGACAGCTGTTACATTTTATTGCGAATTAGTATATAGGTTTTATATCCAGTGAGCAAACGCATGATACATTGTATTCCAGTAATTGCCAGTGGCTTTCAAAATGGAAACAGGATGATCTCAGTGCAATTATGCTCAGGAGAGAGCACACAGAACAGTCCCCAGCTCCACACTGCAATACTTGAACAATACTAACAGTAAGTACATTTTCCCTTTTAGTTTTCCAAAAATTAAAGATCAAAGAGGTCAAGCTGGTTTCAGAGCATCAGATGTAATTCTCTACTTCTCTAGGTGCTGCCCCATCCCAGAGTGCACTTCTTTTATTTAAGTCTGTGTAGCAGGATGTTGTAGTTCAGGATTCCAGGAAGGTCAAGCGCTGCCCCCTCCTTTCCCCCTCCTCCCTCCGGGTGCATTGTATCAATATTTTACTTTCTTGGACGAGTCCTCTATTTCCTCTCTTGGCCAGAGTGTAAAGCGTTAAGAGATATGATTGCGGCTTAAGTTTTCTCATGCTTTAGGAAATGAGCTATATGCCCCGGATTCTTACTTTACCCAGGAGACAGAGGTCATCTTATTCACCTTTCCTGCCTCCCTCCCCAAGTAGCTGTTCTTCCTCGCACATGACCATTAGCTCCAGGCCTGGGGAAACAGCCAGTTGTTTTCATAAGGGTTAACTCGGATTTCATGGATCATTTTACTAATTCGTAGGACTACAGATTAACAGGTAAATGCACTGCAACATTCTAGCCAATCTTCCATTCAGTTCTCATTTATCTGAGACAAAATTTTGCATCCCTTCAGAGGACTATTTTCCCCTATTTTTGCAAACCTTTAGAATCTACTTCAATTGCTTGGCATCTTCTCTGATGCCTTCCCCACCATCTATCGCTGCTGGAGCCTTCAATAAATCCGGCTGTCTCCTCCCCTCTAGTGGTTGCCAGCCAGCCTTGCAACAGAGGAAAAACAAGGACTGTAAGGCTCACAGGGGGATGCTGGGCAATTTTTTTTTTTTTTTTTTTAAGGTTGAGAGAGGAGGGGTGGGGTGGGGGATAAACCTAGCAGTCTATCACTGCAGAAATAAAATTTAGCAAGCATTTAAAAAGATATTCTAGCAATGGCTACGGCTTCATCAACACCAACCTGCTGACATAGTTTTGCGATCTCGGCCCGTTATTAGTGATTGAATTAATAGCGTGTTACAACTTGTATCTAGTTTAATAAAAGAAACCCACGAATGAAACAAAACCGTAAAAAGCGTGTACTAGGACTTTCCCCCAGGCTGGAATCGAAATTCCGTGCAGCTAGAACAGGAAAGATCAAGGGCCCCTATTCTTGCACCTGGCAAGGTTGTCCCAGGGCAGCTCAGGACTCCCTTCATAGGACTTAAAGCATGGTCCTACCATGGCCCCTCTAGAAACGTCATCAAAAGCAACAACAGCTACAACAGAAAACTAATGATATTTCTCACCCGCGTGTCAGAACCGATGGTGTAACAATAAAGCGCCCGGTGGTGCCCTTTGCCACCACAGTGGCCACTTTAAAAAATAAAATAAAATAAAAATGAAAGCTCAGCTTTCCTTGCCTCTCTTCAATTGTTTTTAGCCCCACAGAAATCCCAAACTTATCTGGAGTGAAGCACACTGAGCTTAATAACAAATCTAAAACACTGACCTTTCCTGTTTTCCTGTTAAAATATTAATATTATGAGTTTGTGAATTTTGGTAGTTTTAAATATAGTTTAAAGATTTTTCTTTCTGCAGGCACAATATACAGATAAACTGTACTATCCCAGACAGGTTTTTCTTTCATTTTATTTCAAATAAAATATTAATGTTTAGTTGTGCTCAAATTTAATCATGCTGAATTCACTAAGGTTTCCTCACAGGGTGTGAGCAATAATTAACGTACCGTCTAGTCTAGCAACAACTAGTAGGGTTAGTGGCCAACACTCTCTACTGAATTCTTTGGTAAAGAGAAGATTCAAAGACACACATTGCCTATTTGGAACAATTTATTGCTCCCTCAACACACACACACACACACACACACACACACACACACACACACACAAAGACACACACATACGTGCATGAAAACCAACCACTGTTAGAATTTAATGGCTAAGGAAATGGACTTTTATTTATTTTGGAAAGATTGAGTATTGATTTGATTAAAATAAATAGCTAGTGCTTTTTTTTAATCATTTAAAAAAACCTTCAAAAATATTAAAGTTGATATTTGTATCGACTATCATTAAATTAACAGCACTTGGCTTTTTTTTTTCGGTAGCACAAGAGTGTACATATACAGATCATGGGGATGGCTGACTCTTCCTCTCAATCCTACCCCAGAATCTTCCCAACTGTCTACAGGCATCTAACTAGGGGGGACTGAAGTGTGCTTATCACCTGTGTCACTGAAAAGGGTCCTGCAGGGCCTGATCAGATCTCAGCAGAGACAGGAGGGAGCCTCTCCCTTGGAGACTGCATTAGAGCTGAGTGAGTGTGTGGAGCCAGGGCTTGAGGGAAATAAAATAAATCAGATATGGAAAGATGAACATGATCTGTCACAATAGACTTTCAAAACTGAAATCAATGAGGAATCTGAGAGATGATACTTTTTCCTCTAACCGCGCAGCAGAATAGAGGCTTATCTTATGTTGGTCTTGCTGGGTTTTGATATGCTTAATCCGGAGGCTCCTACCATCTTGACAGAGAGCTCTACCTACATCAAGTAGTATAGACTGACAGAACAGAGGCGAGTATTTCCTGAAACAAGGAAACACTGAAGTTCTGTAAGCCATTACATGAGAGTGCGTTACCCATTTCAGAATTTCTGCAGTCTTTCCCAACTTGGGGACTAGTAATTTTATTGGATGTGGGAACTGGAATTTAAAGCAATTTTAATGTTCTCCCTTAGCAAATCAAAAGAGGTAAAAACTTTCCCATACTTCTGAAACAATGATTTTTAAATTTCAATGAAGACAAATAATCACAAAAGGAATCATCATAAAGTGAATAGACATCACCTACAGAAATAAGAAACCAGAATTTCCCACAGTTGCTCATCATCACTGTTGACTGTGTAGGACACTATGCTGGATTTATCTCCAAGAACAAAATGTTTTAAATTAAACCCATTCTTTCTTACTTGGCTGTGCAGTACAAATATATTGTGAAAAGTTTCTTTTCATTGCTCCCTATTGAGGAACAGAAATGAAATATTGCAAGTCACGGACGTGCATATGCTCCAGCAAATTAACTCATCATCCTTGTTATCTCATGCCAAACATTAATTGTGCATTTCTAACCCAAACCAATATGGAAATGGACAATTCTTTATCCGTGTTCCAAGTAGACTGAGTATTCCTCGGAAGTAAACAATAGGGCCTCTATTTGAAATTGGGAGTTTATCAGACGACGTAATTAAATGTGTTCTACACCTCAGGGACCCACTTTTGTATCAAATTTATTTGTTGAACTAATATGTATTTAGTGCCAGGTGACAGTACTGGTAACAACATACACCAGTGAGCAAAAGCAAACTCACATGCATGTGGAGGCCCCAAGTTGGAAAATAAGCTGGACAGGAGTCCAACAATCCTACAGGTCAAGTCTAGTGTCCTTTCAGAATGGAATAGAGATATGAGCTGTGAAAACTGCTCTTCCAAGTTAGCCAGGAGGATGACACCAGGCTGAGTTAATAAGATCCTCTGAAGTAAGAAGGAACGAAGTGTGTATGGGAGTGGAGGAGGGGGAGCTCCACTTGACAAACGAGGCTACAGGAGAATAACTCGGAACACGCAGAAGAGAAAGCACCAACCTGGCAAAGCCCTGGAGAGGGATGACCAGCTCAGAATGACAGAAGCTCAGATGAACACAAGCCCCTGTACTGAGGGCAGACGGCATATTGCACGGAGCTTTTTGGGGGGCAGTATTTTGGGTCTTCAATCACAGAAAAGAAAGGAAACCTCTAAGTTCTGATAGGGTTGGATGATGTAGTCACCTAAATCAAGATGGTGGAAACAAAATGCAGACAAGCTACACTGCAAGACCATCTCATGGGAAATAAGGTCGCATGTTTGAGGTTCAAAACAACCCTGTGAGGTGCCACACCACACAGGACCATTCTCTGCAAAACAGAGAAGTGCATAGAGGGAGCAAGAATAGACCCACTATACCTTCTTTTGCCCACCTATAGCGCACATGGCATTGGCATTAACTAGCATGAATTTGAAAAAGAAAAGATTCATCAGATGTAACTAGGATTCTTGTAGAATAGATTTTCTCTTTCTGTCAATAGATTCATTTTTTAAAATCGTCTGCATACTCTGCTTATCCCAGGGAAAGGATTAACATGAGAATGTTTGTTAAAGGTCTTTCAAAGCTTCACGGGCAAAGTATACATGACAACAGACGCTCCAAATTGTTTTCATGATCTCTGTGTGGTTTGAGAGACACTTAATCTGGTTTCAAATACTTTTGCTTCAATAGGTCAGGTGAACATCATTTTTTCAGATACCAAACTTAATGACTACTATTGAGAACAAATATCACCTGGTTTATATTAAACATACAGAAGAAGAAACAGAGACACTTATTTTCACCAGAGTACTTTGAAATTAACTGTCGTTCAATGTTATTTAATAACTTACTCCATGCCTATAGGATTAATCTCAGCAAGGTGGAAGTTGCAAAACTGAGAAAAGACCTAAACTTGCACAGATGTTGTGAGCTAATGTTATTGTACCAGCATCATAACTTAGCTTTAGTCATGTTTATTTGCTTGGGGAGAATGTTTGGTATTTGGAATTACAGCATTTGAGCCAGAGGAAGACGGACAGTGAAGACACACATCAGTCCTATGCAGGAGGGGAGTGTGATGTTCATCATCTTTAGCAACAGGAAAGCTGTCTGTAACATACATACTTAAAACAAGAGCAGAGCCCAAATCTCTCACTATAGAAAATTTCAGAAAACCTGATTTATTTTTGCATCTCACAAAGGGACTATTTTATAGTGATGACAATGTAAAACAATCTATTGCTTTAGAAATATGAGAATGATATATACACATCATTGTTGATTACCTCTTGTCACAGAAAACTACAACTCACATCTTCCTCCCCCCATAGCTCCTTCCTACTGCCATTCTCTCCCTCGGCCTCTATGAGACTTTTCTAAAGTCCACGTATGAGTATGTAAGCTCTTCAGCACTGGTCTTTCTATGCTCTATATCTTTCATCTAGCATTGCTTATCATTTTTAACATAAAGTGAGAGTGCAAATTATTCCACTTTCATATACTTCCTTGGGAGGGACAGGTTTTGAAATTTTTCTTAAACATTGAATGTGTTTCTTATAATTATTTTGTATGTGATTCCAAATATCATTTCACTTTGCACATCTTTCACAAGTTTTGAGCGACTCTACTTAGCAAAATTCATAAATCTACTGTGAGTTATTCTGCCCTCAAATTATGAAAAGGCCAACACATCGAGTGTTTTGCCTCATACTGTCGTAAAGGTCACTGAATGTTAAGTGCTCCTATAAATAGATATGGGTGGAGATGGGAGTGATGAGATGATAAAGCCCATTGATCTGATTTGGGTTGTAGTTTCTCAACCTTTAAGGGCACTTTAAACTTCAGCTTCTTTTGTCTCATTCTTTCATGTAATTATAACCGTTACCTTTCCACAATATATTTTTATTAAAAAAAAAAAAAAACTCACAACTAGAATGTGTGCAATTCCATGCAACATTATAAATCAGCATCCATTGCAAAACTACGCAGAAAGGCAGACACTGTTTCACAGTTGGGGTGAATGATACAGTGTCTTCCTATCACCAAAGGCAGAAACAGCAAAGGCCCTCTTTCTCTTAAGACATAAGTCCTAGTGGCACTCAGAGGAAGGATAGCAGGCTGCTAAGATGAGACTTGATAGTCTATGATCATATAGTGGGGGAGGAGGTCCCCCCCCAGTCAGAGACAGACATAGGGGAGGGGAAGAGGGTGAAAGTAGGAGGGAGGGAGGAACGGGTGGATACAAGGGAAGGGATAACAATTAAGATGTAATTTGAATAAGTTAATTAAGAAAAAAGACATATGTTCTGCTCTGCTGTGTCATTCATTCACCACTCATCCATTCATTAGTTCATTAAGAGCTTAAAGCACTTGCTTATACACTGGCCAGTCTAAGACTATAAATGTTTATATTTTCATATGTATTCTGGGGTCACAAGGAGAGTATGAGTCCCTGCTGGTCCCATGGGATCATTATTGGTGCAGGAACCTGCCATTACACTACAGGCAAGCGAAAAGCATGACAGCCACCTCAAGAGGAAATTGGAGCCTGAAGACTGGTCGCTTTTTCTAGATTAAAAGGGTGGAGTTGGCAAGCTCACCTTGTCACGTGAAGATCAGGAATGAATACATTTGGGGTGTGCGACACAGGACCTGTCAGTCTGAGAGACATCAGACATTGGCAACTATTGTATCCTAAGAATTTGCAATTGGGTGGTTTTTGTCATTTACTAAGATTACCAAGACTTCACCAGTTTATACTCTGTCCTAGGCTCCTGTAGCATATGAGATGCTACACATAGATAATTCAGCTTAGTGCATCATAAACAGCCAAAAGGAATGGAAAATTGTTCTAGAAAAAAAGGCAAGCAAAGAGTGACTGAGAGCAGAATATTAATGTAGGAAAACTATGTCAGTGGTCATTAAGAAGCCATAAAACATATTTAGGGAAAAACCACCAAGCAGAGTAAAATTCCAAGTTCAATAAAGGAATTTTATTCCCCTGACTCTCAAGGGTGAGGTTCTGTCATGTTGCCTCTTCAGCACTTTGTGTCTTAGTAAGTATTGTCCACAAATAAGAACATTCACCCACTTTGCTGTAATGTAGTCACCAAAATCAGGAAACCAACACTGTGGTGCCCTCAGAAGCACCTGCTTAAGTTGTACTGGCATGTTCCCCAAATGCTCTTTCAATGTGAGGATCACATCCAAAAGCACATGTTCTGGCTTCATTCAGTCTGGCAAATCAGACAAATCCACTTATGACAAGATGATTCTTTTCAATAAGGTTCTCAATTGGAGTTATCTAGGGTTTCCTGTTTGTACTCACATTGTGTGCATTTATCAGGAGAATCCCTACTAGGTGGTCACCAATGTAAATTTGTCCCAATATCACCGGTGTTACATATACGTGAGTGTGTGTGTGTCTGTGTGTGTGTGTCGCGTGTGTGTGGGTCGTGTGTGTGTGTGTGTGTGTGTATGTGTGTGTGTGTGTGTGTGTCGCGTGTGTGTGTCATGTGTGTGTGGGTCGTGTGTGTGTCTGTGTGTGTGTGTCGCGTGTGTGTGTCATGTGTGTGTGTGTGTGTATGTGTGTGTCTGTGTGTGTGTGTCACGTGTGTGTGGGTTGTGTGTGTGTGTGTGTGTGTGTGTGTGTGTGTGTGTGTTTTGGAGGGATGCAGAAACTTCCATATTTAACTAGGTGGTAGTGTTAGCCAACCACACTAATTCTGAAGTACACCATGTGTTATTATTTCTATTCATTTGATAAGGTGGTGAGGAGGGATCTCCAAAATTCTTCAATATAGAGTAATTCATTCTCCAAGTATAATGTTATAAATGCTTTGTAGTGATGCATTTTAAGATTATATAAATATGTTTCTTGTCAAATTGTTTATTGGAAAATAGTCTCATAGATTCACTGAGTCTTTTTTAACTCAAATTTTTATAATCTTTCACTATATCACAGTCAAATTGCACCATGTTTGGCCAGTACGCAATGTCTCAACATGGTTTTCATCTGTGCTTTCAACAAGTGACAATCTGAATTATTTCTTTGTTTCAGAGTAGAGAAAAGCATATAAGGGTCATGTTTTCCTAGGCCTCTCAGCACCAGATTCCGTCATTTCTCCATGAATCCATGGACTATAGCCTGGTATTTAGAGATCTACATCTATACACCAGGAGTGCATGCTGGCCTTGGGGTGACAGTGTCCATGGTCCCTGCTACTGGGCACAATGGATGTATGCACAGATCATAATGCACTCCCTCCTGAATATATCCACTTCTGTATATGTATATCTGCTTACATTTATAAAAAACACTGGTGCTGCCTTCATTTGAACACTAGAGAAGAAACACTCACTTTACATTTATATGAAACTTTCTATTTTCCATTCATTATTATTAATTCCCTGAGAATTTTGTACAATACGTTTTGACTATATTTACACCACCCCCAATTCCTTTCAGATCTAGTCCCCTCTTGCATTATTGGTGTATTCACATAATCTTTCCCATCACCCACCTCATCCACTACCACAACCCACTCTTCTGACTTCCTGCCTCCTTTACAGTCCTTGCTTCTTCATTCACTATTATTTGACAGATGGTCCTATACAGGCCAGACATCAATACCCCTCGTATCCATCCACAGAGTTAAGCAACTTAAAGCTGTGATTTCCAATGAGAAGAATGGCTGTTACCAGACTGAAAGTAGAAAAAAAAAACATGCACTGGAGGCTCAATAAAGTATTCAAAGGAAACACTAATGAAAGAAGCAATTAATATGTTGGGGGGAAGAATGAAGGTACATGTCTCTGATAATGTAGCCTTACGTGTAGTAAAGAAGAGGTAGTAAGTTGCCAGAACTTTATAGCTTATAGCTTAATTGACAGAAAAATCACTTAAAATTTATGAATATTGGGTCCCTGATCTTGGAAAAGGCCTTTTTAAAAATTGAGCTCTCCTGACAGGGCCCTAATGCCTTAAGGAAGCTTAGTGAATGAAGTTTGGATGTCCACAGGAAAATTATGAAATAATGTCTTGTTTTTTTTTTCTGTTACTCTTGTTTCTTGTTAATTCATTGGCTACAGGGTTTTAGTTCATTTTCTTTTCTCCTAGGTAGGGAGACTGGCAAAATATACTTCTATAATAACCAGAACATGTCTGTCATTCTTGCAGCTGTGTCTGTTAAGTGACTAATAAAGAAAACAAGGAGCACATCTTGGATGGATAAGCTAAGAAGTTGAGTGCTGGCCTAGGCACTCTTCCACGCTCACACCTCTATAGCTCCAACTGTATGAGTGCCTCACTGCTGTGTTACATATCACCACAGACATCGTGTCCTATATGTATGACCTTAAATTCTTAAGGTCTGAAAACCCTCAAGTGTGCACTATAAAATAAAAACATAATGTGGTCCAAACTTCATTACTTCTGAACTCTCTAAATGACAGTCTATTCCTTGATTTTTCTGGGGTTTGCAAGTCACTCCCATTCCTGAGCTAGTGGCCTACTCCTTCACCAAAAAAGGGCATCATTCTGCCTACATCATTTCTCACTTATCCTATGTGTACACCGACTTTCACACCTACCCATTGTGAGGACATTGAGTCCATTTGTGACAATCCCCACATCTTATAATACAGCTCATTTCCCCGTGCATGTTTGTTGCCCCGGGAGCTCAGCCACTGAACATCGTCAGTGATAGAATGTTTTTATTCTGTCTACTAACTCTACTCGGGACAGTTCTCAATATGTGTGTCTATGCAAAACTACAACGTGAAGGTTCTGAGCTCAGTGTTAAGTGCTTCAGGTACAGGTTTTTATTATGCCCTTACAAGGAACCCTTGAACAGCTATGATTTTGTATGATTTTTAGAGATAAAGTCATAAGGAATTTAACCAAGGTCCTTTTACAGAATCAAATCCACTCATGTGGTTAGAATATGAAACCGCCCCCTATGCTCATGTCTTGAACAGTTGGTCCCTGGTTTATGACACTAATCAGGAAGGTTGCTGAACATTTGCAAGTTGTGATAAAACTTGGGGGTTTTACTGACAGGTCTCATTGCCTACTTCCATTTTCTGTCGTCATGACTTCCATACTATGACGATTGTAAGCTCCATAACTGAACACTAAACAGACATTTTATCTTTTGCTTTTGTCAAAGCATATATATATATATGCTTATATATATGCATATATATATATATATATATATATGCATATATATATATATATATATATATATATATAAAGTCATGGTAAAAGAAAAAGTAGTGAAAATACTTATAAATTATCTTGGAGCTGGGAAGGAGTGGACTTCATAAATACAAACAAGTCTATGACTCAAAAGTCCACAGTGAATAGTGATCATACAAACTGCTAAAGCCCTGCTCTTTGTATTTTCATCAGTGACAGTGCACTGAGTGTAAAGTGTGAGCAGCCTCAAACAGCAACCAAAAGTGAAAACAGACGGCAGCAGAGTGTGGAGGGCCTTCTGTGCAATGACCTTGGACAGGTCCGGTAACACATATTCTCTCTTTGTCACTTGGGGTACACGCACTGATAATTGTAATTTTGACAATAATAAATCCAGAACAATGGAGGCACACATACATAAGGAGGATGATAAATAAAGTCATTGAGGAATACAAGAGGAAATTACCCAATGAATTGGAAGGAAAGAGGTGAGTGGGGAGATGGTTTCCACTCGATGAAGCACTGTGAAGGTGAGCAATATGGAGCTGGCTTTGGTGGAACACAAAGGGGTGAGCTTCCCAGAACTGCAACTCTCCAAGGATACATATTATGCAAACATCCCATCACCAGTATGCCCAATATGCTCACTTTCTTTTATGTAGTCAAGCTTTAAAAACTCATTAGAATGCTTACAGAAATGTTGCCACGTCATATGAGTCTCTATGTTTCCTAATCATTATATCATTTAAGAGTTTTTACAAATGCAATAATTTTATTTTCTCTCATTGAACTGTAACACCAACACAACAAAAGTACATATAAATTAAATTACATAAGTGAAGGTTAATGCTATTTTCAGGTTCCTTTAATAATGCCAACATTTATTTCTGATTGGCCTCCTGGAAGAATTAAAAAGGTTGAGTTTTTTTTTTTTTTTGTTTTTGTTTTTTTTTTTTTTGTTTCTTTTGCAATTTTGAGGATATCCATAATCACGAGAATATGGAAATAGATGAAGTATCCTATGTTCGATATCTTTCCTAGCTAAGCTATATGCAAGCATAAAATAAATGCTCACAGTCTAAACTGCCTCACGACACATCATGATAAATGCAGCAAGTCAGCATGAGGCACGCCTATCCTGGAAGATAGTGAACTGAATCTGGAGCCTTTAAGAACCTGAGTACAATGTACACAGCGGGGTGTGGAATGCTTGAGTTCCCATGTTAGAAGCCTGCGGAGTCCATCAACATAGGAGAACTGTAACAGAAACGTCTGTGAAATGCTAAAACTTCCCAAACGGAGGACCATCGTAACTGTACCTCCACAATGATCACTGCTTGGGTGGGGAGCGACCAAGGATGAACTTACAGAAGTCATATCCATAGTGCATAATATTTGAATGGACATATTTTAGACCATAGCTATAGTGTGATCTAATCCGCCTTCCTTACCTAGCCCAGAATTCTTTTCCTCTCAGATTTTATGTCCACTGTGGCCAGCATCATTTCCTCCACATACACACATAGGTATCATGGCTGATCTTGGCTTAGACATTGCCCTAGGGTGGAGGGTGTTCTCTTCCTGAACAGGACAGGACACATGTCTACTTCATCTTTACTTGACCACATAAGAGCTAAGTGGACTGCCCCCGACATTGGTCTGTATCAGCACTTTGAGTTCATAATACCCAATTTAACACTTAATTATATTTATAAAAATGAAGGGAGAGATGGTATCCAAACAAAAATTTCATTTATTTTAGTGATACAGAAACCAAGGGATAGAGCAGAGGGAAGTGATTTCTATTAAGCGTGGTACCTCACCAGAAGCAGGCCAATCAACCATGCAGTTTTTATTTATGTTTCCGTGTTGTTTCCTGAAGGCAAATACATGTTCTACCCCCTTGATGATGCCAAACAGTAGGCAGCCATAAATCACCAATGACAAGCTGGAGCTCAGCCTGCAGTGGCAGGAAGAACGGAGGATTACTTCAGCAATATTTATTTAAAAAGGTCACTGTTCGGTAAAATCTAGAAAATGAGGGACATCTATGTCAGATAATATTTCAACAGATGTTTCTCAAGAAGAAATAAAGTAAATGTCAATAAAATAGTGTCTGCGAACATTTGACTGGACTAAATGGCAAGCAATACTCTTTCAGGATGCTACATAATTCATTAGTGTGTATTTGTACGCGCGTGTGTGAGTGTGTGTGCAAATTATAGGTAGACAGATAGATAGATAATAGATTATAGATAAAAGAAAGAGGAAAGGTAATAAATAGACAGAAATGATGGGATATATATACATGAATATTAGATAGACAGATAATAGATAAATAGATAATAGATGGATAGATAGATGATAGATAATAGATAGATACAGATACCTACATATATAATGGATGGGTGGATTTATAGTTAAATGATAGAAAGACAATGGACAGACAGGTAAGTAGATGAGTGAGAGGCAGGTGATAAACAGAAGATAGATAAAAAAAGGAAGGAAGGAAGGAAGGGAGGGAGGAAGGAAGGAAGATAGATATATACAGGTACTTTTTCTAGGTTGTAGAAGTAATTTAAACGTTTTGGTAAATTGCATACATTTTTGACAGACTGATACATAAAACAAGTGTGTGTTTTGGATGACTAAATTTTTCCCTCATTAACTAACTAGCTATGATTAATAATTCAGTTCTACCAAATCTTATTTTTTTTAATATAGAGTGAGGATACTTGTATTTATTTATTATCCTTTGAGATAAGGTCTCATGCAGTTGAGGCTAGCCCTGATCCTTTGATTGCCCTCCCTGCCTCAGTCTTCCACTTGCATGGAATGCGGGAATGAGCTTCCCAGGAATCACACTGACACTGATGCAGTTAGGATACAGATACTGTCATTATCCCAAGAATCCCTCACATTGTTTCATTACCACATCTACTTCCATTGGCACTCCATTATCTCAACACTAAGATCCAGGAATATGTTCTGCATGTGTGAAGTCAGCTCTATAAATGTGGTCTGACCAGTGTAACCTGTTCAGACTGCCCCTGTTAACTCAGCATACTCACCTGGAGATGTGTCAAGATGTGGGTCCGTTCTTGGCTCAGTTTTATTTTTTTGTTCTTTGCATTCATGGTATGGACACTTCTCTATTTGTTTACTGACGTATCCAGTGAAGAACATCTAGGATGCTTCTTGCTTTGGACTATTATGAATATTGCTGTCCAGGAGTATGTTTGTGTAGATTTGTAAACTGAAAATACAACTCCCTTCCTGTAGGACCAGTGCTCAGTAATATAAATTGATAAATGTGTAGTTCTAACTTTAGTTTATAAAACATTCAACACATTGTTTTGCCAGATTGGTGGCCCCATTTTACAGGTGCAGAAACAATGTTTAGATGACCCAGGTTCTCAATATATCACTATCATTGTTTGAAGGAAGGATATTTTATTTCTATGATTTTTCTAAAGTCTTGCTATGGATTTAGTTTCCATTTCCTGACAGTTAATTATAATGATATATTTTCTTCAGATATGTGTCTTCTATACTTCTATGCTGTGTCCTTCTGTATTTTTATCATTGATATGCTTTTTTATTATTGATATGGTTTACTGTTAATTATATAGTTTTTAAGACAGAGTAGATGTTGGTCCTCAGTTATATATGTGTCCTACAGATATTTTCTCCAACTCAGTATCTTTTGTTTTATTCCTCAGAGTATTTTACCATAAAAGACACCTTTGAATTAATGAACTTTCATTTGTTATTTTTATTTGTTGATGATCAGGCTTTTAGTAAAATTCTAAGTTTTATTTGCCTAAATACATACCACATATTTTCTCATGTTATTTGGGTCAAAATGTTCCATACTGCATATTATATTTTGGATGAGTTTGTGTCTATGATGTGAAACTAAAGTTGGGTTACTTTTTGTCATCATGAATATCCCATCATTTCTCAGTGGAATTGCTTTTGCATGGATTTCACACCATTAACACAGTACACTTTAATTACTGAAACCATTCCAAATTCCAAATAAAAGAAACCAATTCTTTCATTTGATACTTCCTTATTCTCCATGTAAGTGTTATAGCGATATTGTCTTCAGTAACTTATATGAAAACTCTCATTATGTTGGATGGGTTTTGCATCTCTGCTACATTGAGTCTTAAATCATGAACATGATGTATTTTCTATTTGCTTAAATCTTATTTTATCTTCTCTAGAAGTATTGTATGGATTTTATCATTCAAAATTACGTGTTCCATCTCTGCGGTTTTCTTTAGTTACCAGTAAAATCTATGCTAGCTGTAACTATGTTAAGTGGTCTTCACCAATGATATTTCCCTCTTTTCCTGTATTTCTGAGAGTTTTACTCATGTCCTGGTAGTCAATTTTTACAATATCTTTGTCCTAACAGGATAATATTTGTATTTCTATTTTAATTTCTTAATGGGGCAGATTATATTAATTGAATTTCAATTACTGAATCAAACTTGCTCCCTTGGGACAAACTGGTTCTGATCATCATAACTCTACTGTTGTGCTTTGCTGCCTTATATTTTGTCCATGTGTTTTGTTTAAAAGTTTGCTAACAGTATTAATTTGTAATTGTCTCACACATATTTTCTCTATTTTTAAATTGATGAAATACAGTATTGCTAGGTATAATTTTTGCATACTTTTCTATTTAGAAAAAAATATCTTTTTTTTGCTTTATATATTTAGGCCTGTTTGATTCATACCAAGAACTGCTATGCATTGTGACTAACATAATGCATCTATTTCTCCTTCCCTTTAAGTTTTTGTGCTGTAGACGCTACTATATCTGAAACCATTGTGATAATGCTGCTTTTCTTAGCATAATATTTATATACATCTTTTATCGCTATTTTAATTCAATCTGACATTACTACTGCATTGACTGAAAATACATTTTCTAACAAATTTTAAGTTATTTTTAAACATTTCATACATTCCTACAAGGTGTTTTGATCATATCAGTCCACCATTACCTTTCCTCAATGCCTTCTGTGTGCTCATCCTCTCAATTTCATGTCTTTTTCCTATTATTAATAAGAGTCCACTTGGTGCTTCTTATATATACATGGCTGTCGACTCATCTACTAGGGAGTGGAAAATCTACTAGCAGATGAAAAAAATTCTTCAAGAAGTAATTATTTCAAATTTGTCAAACTACAGGAGCATAGAGATTTAAAGAAGTGTATGAATGCCCTAAAGGAAACTCTTACCAAGACACATCAAAATCAAGCTGAAAACTAGAGAAAAAATCCTAAAAGCAATAACTTTATGTATAGGGGCAAAATTGTTATGTTTCTCCATAGTTTTTCATTAAAAATGCTGGATCAAAGAAATTAATATAGTATCTGCAAAACACATATGGTGAAGAACACTCAGTTCAATGCTATCCTCTGAAAAACATGTTCCAGGAACTGTAGGAAAATAGGCACTCTTGAATCGAGGGAAACTAAATGAAGAAATTTCTGAAGTCTTATTTCTAAGAGATAATATTAAGATACAATGTAAACAAACAAAGATAAAATGATAACCTTTGGAAAGCTGTCAATAAGAATGAATATAGTAAACAAAATTATGGGAAAATATATCAATTTAGTGTCACATTTTCTAAATTATATTAATGATTAAGGTAAAAATTAGAACATCCTGATATATTATATGTGTATATATATGTATATATATATGATTTTATATATCGACAGATAACATGCTAAATATAACTTTCATATAAGACATACACTTTTCACATAACAATGCAAATGACTTCAAAAATATAGCTAACCATAGACATTATTTTTAAAAGTTAGGCAAAGGGATATACTCAAATTCACAATAGAGGAATAACACTATAATATTAAAATGTAGTCAAGTAAGCTACTTGGAATTTTTTAAAAAACCAAAAACCAAAAACCAAAACAAACCAAAACAAACCAAAAACAGTAGAGCAAAATTAAAAATATGGTACAAGAGTTATATGACTTAATGTTTAAGTGTGCTTCCTTCTTATGGGGATGATCAGATTTTAGGCCTCATCATCCACACTGAGTAGCTCACATCAGCCTGTAACTCAAGATCCAGGGTAGCCAATACCCTCATCTGAACTCCATAGATGCCTTCAAAATCATGCACATACAAAAATACAGACACATAAAAAATATATGATTTATATTTATATCAATTTTAAAGTTATATTTAAAGTAAATAAATATAACATAAAATAACATGAGCTCTAAAATGGAAGTGACTCTATTAAATATAAATGGTTCAAACATCCCATTTAATGCACAAAGACTTGAAAACTAAATTAGTAAGCATGATACAATTGAATACTGTTTAGAATTTCTTTTCCTCCATCTTGGGGAGATGCGGACATACTTGTTTATAGTGTTATCACAGTGAAAGCTTTGGCCAGGTCTACTTCTAAGTTTTCTATATTGTATAAAACAGCAGTTTTCAGGCTGTATCTTGTTCTTTATGACTCCATTTTTAAATGTAGCAATTTGCTTGATTTTGAGGGCAGTCTAAGGCAGAATATCTGGAATCATAAAGCAAGACTAATCTATAACTTACTTTTGCAAATAAAATATTAAACTACAAACTTACCAAATTTAATCAAGACCTATAGGTGTTACATCAAACCTATCATACTACCATTCAAACACTTTCTAGCTCATTTTAAAAACTATTTACTAATGTGTCAAGTGTAATTTTATGATCAGGGAATTAATCTAAATAATTAAGACAGAAGAAAAGATCTCTCTGCTAATAAAATCAATAGCAGTTGGTGAATTAAAATAATACAAATTGACAATGCTTATAAATTTATTGTTATCTGATAAATTTTAACTGCAAAGCGATGGCGCTCTCTTTCTCTCTCTCTGTCTCTCTGTGTCTCTGTCTCTGTTTCTGTGTCTCAGTCTCTCTCTGTCTCTGTCTCTCTGTCTCTCTCTCTTTCCCATTCTTCCCCCTCCTCCACCCCTCCTGCTTTCTTTTTTTCTTTCTTTCTTCATTCCTTCCTTCCTTTCTGTCTGTCTTTTTTTTTTTTTTGTCTTTTTTCTTTTCTTTTCTTTTCTTTCTTTCTTTTTTTTTTGTTTGTTTTTCAAGACTGGGTTTCTCTGTGTAGCCTTAGTTGGCCTAGACTCACTTTGTAGTCCAGGCTGGCCTTGAACTCACAGTGATCCACCAGCCTCTGCCTCCCAAGTGCTAGGATTAAAGGCGTGCGCCACCACCGCCCAGCCTCTTTCTTTTTTGTTTTTTTCTTTTTGTTTTCTTTTGTGTGTGTGTGTGTTAAGGTGGAGGTCTTCCTAGGTAGCAGTTTGGCCTTGAATTCAGGCACCTCTTAATTCAGTCTTCAAATTTTTGAGACTACAGACAAGAGGGTATGTCAGCTCATAATGTCAGGGTCCCCACTCAGCCATTGCTGGTGTGGATGGGCTGGGGTCAGAGTCTACATGCTTTAGTATATTAATGATGGAGAATGTTTACAACCCTTTACCCTTATGGCTTGCCCACTTTCTGGCACACCAGAGAGAGAATACAATTTTTTTTTTTTTTTACTCACTCCAGCTTTTTTTTTTTGTATATTTATTTATTTATTTATTTTATTAATTTATTCTTGTTACATCTCAATGTTTATCCCATCCCTTGTATCCTGCCATTCCTCCCCCCCCCCATTTTCCCATTATTCCCCTCCCCTATGACTGTTCCTGAGGGGGATTACGTCCCCCTATATATTCTCATAGGACAGCAAGTAGCCAAGAAGAGACTTGATACCCTATGAGAATACAATTTTATGTTTGAGATTTTGTTTTCTATTTCTACTTGTATTTTATGGGTGGTTCCATAATTAGCACTATGTTTGTGGTATAAATGGCTGTAAGAACGAGGAATTCCCGTAATTTGTGGACAAATGGATTGATCTAGAAATTATCATAATGAGTGAGTTCACCCAGAAGCAAAAAGAGACAAACGGTATATACTCACTTATATCAAAACACTAGTCCAAGGGATACGTATCATGAAAATCTTTACTTACCAAGAAAATGAGTCAGAGGAGAGGATATCCGATTAAGACTTTAGGCAAGAGTAGCATGGAAGAAAGAGGAAATAGTAGGACCCACAGGGTCCTGGAAACCTACAAGAAGAACTTTATGACAGGCAGATCTGGATCCTGGGGTCCTCCTCAAACTAAGGCACCAGCCAAGGAGAATATAGGCAGTAAGCTTCGAACCCCTACCAGGACCTAGCCGACGAACATGATATTCTCCACCGTTGAGTGGAGAGTGAGATCTGACTCTCACATGAACTCTGGTGCCCCTTTTCTGACCATGTCCCCCGGATGGGGAGACCTGGTGGCACTCAGAGGAAGGATAGCTAGTTACCAAGAAGAGACTTGATATTCTGAGAGCATATATAGGGGGAGGAGGTCTCCCGCAGTCACAGACATAGGGGAGGGGAGAAGGGGAGAAATGGGAGGGAGGGAAGAATGGGAGGAAACAGGGGAAGGGCTAACAATCAAGATGTAATATGAATAAATTAATAAAAAAAAAAGAACATTGAAAATCCTTAGGAACTTTGGTTTTTCCTTGGTTCTGAGCTTTCTAAGTAGCCTGGTCACTTTCTTCTATCTTTCAGTTTTCTCAAATTTGCTTTCTACAGTGTCTATCATCTCTATACGTATTTTAAAATCTCTATTATGATTTCTAGAAGCTGAAGTCAAGAAAGATTCACTTTAAACAAGAAGACATGGTGGGCTTCCATTACAGTATGTCTTTATTCAAGAGTGGAGTATATGACATTTCAGTATCATATAATAATACTGAAATTAGTCAATTTACATTCAAGGTACCCCTGGTAAATGCTTCACCAAAATCATCCCTGTGCTGGTTTCTATCACAGGACAGCAATTCATTTCACTGTTAGAGAGGGTTCTGATTTTACTGATTTTCATGTTGTTTCAAAGCACTTGTGCATGAGGTTTATTGCTTTGGATCAACTGTACAAAGGTGGTTAGCGGTCATATTAGATTAATTGTCACCCATGTCTTTCTAAAATTTGTCTTTTTTCTTTTGTCATGTTGAGAATTGAACTGTAGAACTTGCATGTGACTAGGCAAGCTCTCCTCCACTGAAATTTGCCAATAATAATAATAATAATAATAATAATAATAATTAGTAGTAGTAGTAGTAGTAGTATATTAAGGTTGTCATGAAGGTGTTCAGTTCAGACTGGCCTGGGACTTGGATTTCCATGCCTCTGTTTCCAAACAGATGTCATTAGGATTGCCCTACACCATCCTGCTTTTATTACTTATGGTGGCTATACTCAAATTCCTTCTAATTTTTGAGAGGATGCATCATTGTTGATTTTATTCTAATTACATCCTTCTCATCATTTCAGAACCTATTTTTTCTACGGTAGGACATCACTACACACACTGAGTAGTCTGTGCTTCTACCCAATTAACCTGTTTATACTCAACTCCACTTCTATAGCATTATCATTTTTACATTCTACTTATAAGGGAAATCACATGTGTTTTTTTGGTAGCCAGTGGTTTTTATTTAGCATAATGTACTCTGAGAGCATTCATGATGCCCCATTGACAAATATCTTACACTATTTTAATTGTTCATACTTTTAATACCATATTACAATTACCTATTTACCTATGACTTCCACGGTTAATGAGAATTTGTTTCTAGTGGCTACTATTATAGGATAATGCTGTTATGTAATGGTTTTTGTTTTTGGAATTGTGGTATTTTTATGCATATTTGGTATTGGATTACCTCTGTTATGGGACAGTATGATGACTTCTCACTAGATAATAACGTAATTGAACCAATTTCCAGTCTTATCAGCACCATTTAGAAGCTCTAGCTGCTCATTTGTCCATACCTGGTCCTTTCACTGTCTCATTGTAATGCCTCAGCCATTCCTTTGCAGACTAAACAGACCGAAACCCTGCAATATGCCCAAAAGAAAACAACAGAGCTAGCACATCACAGCCTCAATGGACACACCTACGGAGTGGAGACTTAGACATCTAAGCTGCATGGTGGGTGATCGGGGCAACTATGTTGCTTTTTATTATTGCTGACTTTAAAAGACTTTGGAGTAGGCATGAGAGGGGTAATGGTAGGTGACACATTCGTCTCCATCCTGTAGAGGAAGATAGAGTATCCCATGTCCCTTTGTGAGAATATTCCTTATTGTTCTTTCAAAAAGCAGGAGGAAGTGTGAAGACCCTCTCTCCCTATGGCTGTGATGCTGTCTCTCTTCATGTCACCTCAGGAGCCTCTGATGGCTGCCTAAGACTGCAATGCCACCTCTCCTGATGTGCTCCCACTTCAGCGCCCCATCATGGCTCCCCATGGCCATGAGTTCTTCCTCAAAATTTCTTCTGACAGGGGCAGTTTTTAAGATGCAGAACTGAAAATCATGTTGAAATGTAAACTGCAGTCAGGCAGTAAAAATGGCCTTTCTCCCCTACACACAGAGCTTTATAGTGGCATCTAGGCATTCTTGAGAGTCACTAAGAAACATTTATCACAGGAAGACTAGGAACAAACAGAAGAAGGAACTGATGTCCAGGCTGCATTTGACAAATGCTTCTCAAGATTCCCTGCAGACAGGTGTGATCCAGACCACAGAGTCACTGTGCAGAGTCAGTCACACAGCACACTAACCACCTGGGACTCAGGTGTGGGCTCTGCTTTCACATTTGTTAACTTTTGCAGGATTTTCTTCATTGCTGTTTCTGATTTTATTGCAGTACCAATTCTTTCTACCTGTTCCCATGTTGCATATAAAGTTTTCTAAGACTCCCAAGTCATGGATAAAGAGTAAAGAAAAACCGTGGGCACTCATTGGTCAGTGCTGGCTCTCAGTAAAAGGAAAACAGGTCTGTGTACCAGCTGTCCATCCCACAGTAGGCTTTCCTTATGTGTACACAACTTATGAGTCACCTGGGTTGATTTGTGTATTTTTACAGAAAT
Source organism: Acomys russatus (assembly GCF_903995435.1). Taxonomy (NCBI): domain Eukaryota; kingdom Metazoa; phylum Chordata; class Mammalia; order Rodentia; family Muridae; genus Acomys; species Acomys russatus. The sequence continues at coordinate 2,302,200 of NC_067147.1, forward strand.
AGGAATTTACTAGTAACTTAGAGGAATCACGGCCAAGAACATAAAACTGACCTAATAAAATAGAAAAGATAAGGTTTTTTTTGTCTCTTTTCCTTTACTTCTAATAGTGTATTCTGTGTAACAGGCACCTGTTTCCAATATAATCATTAGTTTTGCATGGACTTCTTTCCTTAAACTTCTCTCCATATGTGCTTTTCTTCTTTTTCCTTTCATTTTCACATCCTGTGCCTCTATCTTTTGATGCAGCTTTTCTTGTTATTTGTTTTCCTGTTTCTGTACTATGTGCTGGAGTCTACACTACCATGATGTTTTTACTTCTAGATTATATAGTGCATAGGTTTACCATTCTTAAACCTACTGGAGATTAATACTCTAGAAAAACAATACTTTTGTTCATAAATTACTATATAATATATAAGAATTCATTTTACAAAAAGTAAACCTCATTGAGAGAATACGTCCATTAGAGAAATATGGAAATTATAAAGTGATACTTCTATTTGAGCTCACAGGATATACCTTGCTTGGCATGGCTGAATAGGATGCTTCCAGGGCCTTGGGTTCAATGCTTTCATGAAAATTGATACAGCCTAGTCTAATCCCCAGAAACAACTTGAAATGAGATTTGACACCCTTAACTGTCAGAGAAATGCAAATAAAAAATGTGTGGTGATTCTTTCTCACTGAAGCCGGAAATCATTATTATAAAAAATTAATCAATGAAACAAATAAATTAAAAACAAAAAACCAAATAACAAATGCCTCTGTAGATAGGATAAAGAGGAATAAACCAAATAAAAATGCTGGCATAGATAAGGTAAAGAGGAAAAAGTATCACTTCTAGTGGAAAGTTTACTTTGTAGCCAAAGTGGTAAAACATGAAAATTTCTCAAAACAAAACAAAACAAACAAACAAAGAAACAAAAACCAAAAACAAACAAGCAAGCAAAACATAGCTCTACCATGCATCCCAGCTTTGTCACTCTTATCTATCCAAAGAACTCTACTTCAATGAACCAAAGACACCTAAGCATTTGTGGTCACTATGACTCACTCTCACAACAGCCAGGAAATTCAAGCAGCTTCAGTGCCAATCACCAGACTGATCAATGGATAACAAAGGTGAGTGGCACAGCAACAGTAGAAATAATGCAGTGAGAAAGAAAATTGAAAGAACACTTGCAGGGAAACTGTGGGAAGTAGAATTTATTTTATTTAGTGAAATAAGCCAATATTAGAAAGAAAATGAGATTTAAAATTGTGCATTTCAAGTATAAGTATAAATCATATATAATTTAATAATGATGCGTGCACATATACTTACATGTATGTGTACGTGTCACGAAACTAGAAATGGGATTGTGACAATGGGTGAAAGGTGGGAAGAGGGGAAAAGTGAGAAAGCTGCTAAAACGCATATTCTATAACAGCAGAAGGAAGGCAGGTAAGATGATACAGAGGGTAAGGAAAATGTTCCATGTGGAGCCTGTTAACCTGCGTCTGAGCCCTAGAACCCACAAGGCTCAAGAAGAAAGCAGAACTCTGCACGTGTTCTTTGACTCATACACCACCACCATCCCCAAACCAATAAGTAGAAATTTTAAGAATAAGAAGTAATAGAAGCAGCAACTTCCTCTGGGAAGGAAAAGAAGAACAGGAGGAGACAGGAATGAGGAAGAAAATAGGGAAGGAGAAGAATTTAAAACAAAATACGATGATAAAATCATGTGAAGATGCCGCAATGAAGCCTATCCTTTTGCTTGCCAGCCAAATAGTAACAATAATTTCAAAAGATTTCACAGAATTTTAAATATGTACAATGTTATTGAGGTAAAGTGGTAAGCAGTATGTTCTTTTATAAAAAACATATTTCAAAGACTCTAGAAAACTGAAAATTATACTGCTAAATATAAAACAATGAACATGTTATCAATATATGTCACCTTTCTTGGCCACCTATCCCTCCCACATCACCTGCTACAGAGGCACACCTCCGCACTGTCTTGAGTGTGCCCTTTATTAACTCCCTTTCCCATCCAGTGGAATATAAATCAACTATATAAAGGAATTTCAGTTACAGATTCTCAGTGTAGAAAAGTCAATAACATTTTGATTACTCCCTCATTTTTTCATTTTATCTCACATTTTATAATGTACCTATGCTTTATTTTTTATTTATTTATTTATTTTTTTTTTTGCCAGCTCAATCTTTATTGAGGTAGTACATGTCCAAATTCTAGTGAGCATACAAACCACCTTGGAGTCTTATTATACCTTAGTTTCTGAGTCGGTGGGGCTTGAAAACCACTTTCTTCAGTCTTTCCTTTCATTTTATTTTTTTTCCTCTTTTTTTTTTAATTAATTTATTCTTGTTACATCTCAATGTTTATCCCATCCCTTGTATCCTCCCATTCCTCCCCCCCCCATTTTCCCATTATTCCCCTCCCCTATGACTGTTATTGAGGAGGATTATGTCCCCCTGTATATTCTCATAGGGTATCAAGTCTCTTCTTGGCTACTTGCTGTCCTTCCTCTGAGTGCCACTAGGTCTCCCCCTCCAGGGGACATGGTCAAATGTGAGGCACCAGAGTACGTGAGAAAGTCGTATCACACTCTCCACTCAACTGTGGAGAATATTCTGACCATTGGCTAGATCTGGGAAGGGGTTTAAAGTTTACCTCCTGTATTGTCCTTGGCTGGTGCCTTAGTTTGAGCAGGACCCCTGGGCCCAAATCTGCCTATCACATTGTTCTACTTGTAGATTTCTAGGACCATCTGTATCCTTTTATTTTGCTATTCTCCCATGCGTCTCTCATTTAGAGTCCCAATAGGATGCCTTCCCCTCTGTCCCAGTTTCCTGGTAAGTGAAGGCTTTCGTGGGACATGCCCCTTGGGCTAGTATGCAGATATAAGTGAGTATATATCATTTGATTCTTTCTGCTTCTGGGTTAACTCACTCATTATGATCATTTCTAGCTCAATCCATTTATCCACAAATTTCGGGAATTCCTTGTTTTTAATAGCTGAATAGTATTCCATAGTGTATATGTACCACAGTTTCTTTATCCACTCTTCTACTGAGGGACACTTAGGCTGTTTCCAAGTTCTGGCTATTATGAATAAGGCTACTATGAACATGGTTGAGCAAATTTTCTTGTTGTGTGCTGGAGCATCTTCTGGGTATATTCCAAGGAGTGGAATAGCTGGGTCTTGAGGAAGCCCTATTCCCATTTTTCTGAGATAGCACCAGATAGATTTCCAAAGTGGCTGTACTAGTTTGCATTCCCACCACCAATGAAGGAGTGTTCCTCTCTCCCCATATCCTCTCCAGCATGTGGTGTCGCTTGAATTTTTAAGCCACTTAGAAGAAAAAGTGGGAAAGAGCCTGGAACATATTGGCACAGGAGACAACTTCCTGAACAGAACACCAACGGCCCAGGCCTTAATGTCAACCATTAATAAATGGGACCTCATGAGGCTGAGAAGCTTCTGTAAGGCAGGAGACACTGCCAAGAGAACAAAGCGACAGCCTACAGACTGGGAAAAAATCTTCACCAACCCTACATCTGACAAAGGTCTAATATCCAAAATATATAAAGAACTCAAGAAATTAAACACCACCAAACCGAATAACCCAATTGAGAAATGGGGCTTGGAACTAAACAGAGAATTCTCAACAGAGGAGTATCAAATGGCTGAGAAACACTCAAAGACATGCTCAACCTCCTTAGTCATCAGGGAAATGCAAATCAAAACAACTCTGAGATTCCATCTTACACCCATGTACCTATACTTTAAACATTTAAAAAATTATCGTTTTTCATTGCACATATTTATGGAGTACAGTGAGATTTCATTCCATATTGAACACTGATCTAGTGAGGGTTCTAACTGAAGTTTTACCTCCTGGCCATTCCTTTTGTTTAGACACTTCCAGCTTTTCCCTCCCAGTTATTCAGGAAATACAAAGAGTTGGTCGTGAACCACAATTACCTAACGTGCTGTAGAAGCAACAGCTTATTCATTGCCTGTTTATCTGTTGTAATTCTCTAGCTTCGTGAATTTCCTTCCTTCCTGATGAGCACAATCATGCATTCAAGTTGGCTGCTTAGAGTGTTAGTTTGTGAGGCAGAGCACACTGTCATTGAGCGTAACCCCGCCTCACTTATAGTCAACACATTCCTGCAGATTTGTTGCAAATGACAGGACACCATTGTTTTTATCGCAGCATACTATTCTATTATGCGTATATGCTATTATTTTACTCATCTTATCATGATAATCGTGGCTAAACTGCATCTCAGCTACTGTATACAACGCAATGATAAACACCAATGTACAGGCATCTCAGATATGATGGCTTATTAACAGAAGTTAGCTGTTATTACACGATAGACTTAATTTATATTTGTTTTTGAGAAAACTCCTCACTCTTCATCATGGCCCTATTTTTATACATTTCCCCTAATAATTCATCAGGGTTTCTTGTCAATTTGTTTTGTTCATGTTTCTTGTTATAATAGAAACTTTGACTAGGTGAGATGATGCCACGCTGTGAGGTTTGTCTGCATTTCTCTGAGAGACAGTAATTTTCAATATATTCCATAAATATATTTCCCATCTGAATCTACTGTTGTATGATTTCTAGTCCCTTCATTTGTCTATTTTTCTTAGTGTATTGCTTGTTCTCTCCTTTTGTTAGCTTTTAAATGTCTTCGCATAAGATGAATAGTTGAGATATGTTGACACAACTCAGGGAACTATACTTCAGCACAAAGGCATAGTCCACCATAGCAGGGCAGTCACAGCAGAGATATCTTAAAGCAGCTTATCACAGTGCAGCCACAGTCAGGAAGCAGAGAGAGATGGCAGCTGTGCCCAGCTCACAGCAGTCAGGAAGCAGAGAGAGATGGCAGCTGTGCTCAGCTCACAGCAGTCAGGAAGCAGAGAGAGATGGCAGCTGTGCTCAGCTTAACACAGGAAGCAGACAGCGATGGCAGCTGTGCTCAGCTCACAGCAGTCAGGAAGCAGAGAGAGATGGCAGCTGTGCCCAGCTCACAGCAGTCAGGAAACAGAGAGAGATGGCAGCTTTGCTCAGCTCAAACAGAGAGAGATGGCAGCTGTGCTCAGCTTAAAACAGGAAGCAGAGAGCGATGGCAGCTGTGCCCAGCTCACAGCAGTCAGGAAGCAGAGAGAGATGGCAGCTGTGCCCAGCTCACAGCAGTCAGGAAGCAGAGAGCGATGGCAGCTGTGCCCAGCTCACAGCAGTCAGGAAGCAGAGAGAGATGACAGCTGTGCCCAGCTCACAGCAGTCAGGAAGCACAGAGAGATGGCAGCTGTACTCAGCTCCTCTTCTCCTTTTCTATACAATACAGAGCACAAGTGTAGGGAATGGCACATTCCACTTCTACTGTGGCTCTTTCCACATCAATTATCTTAACCCCACAATGGCCAATTAACACCCCCTTAGATGTGTCAGTAGGTACTTGTCTAGTAGGGGACTCCTAATGCTGTAGACTTGACAATTACCATGCACCACCATACTGGCAGACTTTCTCAATTGCAGAGTCCTAGGCCACATCTTCACAGGTTATTACCCATCAAGTCGTAGCGCACATCAACCTTTTCACACATTTGAGCATCTACAAACTTACATTTCTAACCTTGAGGGCAAGTTTCCTATTTAAATCTGTCATTATATTAGCATTCAAAATAAATCAAAAATTATTTTAGCATTCAAAATATGTCTGTAATAACAATTTTCTACTAGCACAGTTTTTGTTGTTAATTCCACCCTATCGATCTCTCAAATTGCTGTTTTTTCAAACATGGCAGTGGTCAAGAAGAACAGCAGTTGTACCCTTCCTGGCCAGCACAAAGTTGACTCATCCAGGCTTGAATCCTACTCTTCAGATCTTCTAAGCCTCAGACATTCACATATTTCCAAAGTGAATTGCCAATGCAAAAAAAAAAAAAAAAAAAAAAACTTCTCTATGGAGAAACTCAAACTAAAGGACAGGAGCCATAATGCTAGTGATCTTTAGCAGAGAAGGGCTTAGCACACTACACAAATGTAGTAAGTTTAGTTGTGTGCTATTTGTTCATACAGTATTTTTGTTTGAGCTTAGAACTTAGGATACAAAGTATTAAAAACATTTATCAAGATACAATATTACAAGGAGTTACAAAGGAAATAAATTACAAGTTGTTGGCAAAAATAAAGTACTATGAGGCTGTTATTGTGAGAGTCTAAAGAGAGAAATAACACTTAATATCATTTTACCTTATTTTGTGTATTTGTGTTTAGCATGTGCGTGCTGTGTGTGTGTGTGAGAGAGAGAGAGAGAGAGAGAGAGAGAGAGACAGACGTGTGTGTGTGTGTGTGTGTGTGAGAGAGAGAGAGAGAGAGAGAGAGAGAGAGAGAGAGACAGACAGACAGACAGACAGACAGACAGACAGACAGACAGACACAGAGACAGAGAGAGTGCATATGGGTGTGCATGTGGGTGTGGGTGGGAGGTTAACATTGATGGTCAACCATTTTAGTTGTTGGAGCTCACTGATATGTTTTGGCTGCTGTCACCAAGCACCAAGATCTTCCATCCTCTTCTGCCAGTGTTGTGGCCCAAGATGAATGCCACCATGTCCACTGTTTTATATGAGTGTTAAGGATAAAACTCAGAAGCTTGTGTTTGCTCAGCAAACATTTTACCAAATAAACCATTTCCCCAGCCTAATAGCATGTGCTTAACATCCATTTGATTTTATAACTGGCCCTTTCTCCATCCAACTCTGGTGAATCTATCAGTTATTTGACTTTTGCTTGATAAAGAATTAGGATGCAGACTATTATTTGAATGTTTCCATAATTTCTGGGGATTTGAAAAATGGTAAACAATGTTGAGACCACACTAACACCAACACTGGCAGAATCTGGGCATTGTCAGATTCTGTGAAAGAGAGACTAACTCCATCCTCTCTAAGGTGAATTAAAGCATGTCTTGTCTTCTTGTGTACTCCATGAATGAGCTAAAACATTTTATTTATCTGCTCATACCTTTCCTCTGTCTAGGAAACAGTTTGTTTGGTTAGAGATTTTTGTTGCTGTTTGTTTGACTGATTGTTTTTATTATATTATTTTAATTAAGGATCTATAAGGCTAGAGAAATAGTTGTATTGTGTCCATAAAGTAACTAGGCAGGAACAGATGCCAGTGACAAACCTTGGAGAATGAGGGGGGATATTCAATGGTGAGTAGATCACAGAGACTGAGAATCCGTTATGTACATGTGGTAAATTGTTTTTGCAGCTTTGGAGAAATCTTTTTTTTTTCTTTAAATATAGATCAATTTCACTATCAGAGTCAAATGACAAATGTGAAGGAAGAGATTAATGTTAAATGGATGGATATTTTGCCTATTTATCCATGAATGGACCAACCCAGCCACTTTCAGTGAAAATGAAGATAGTGAAATAGAGGGGTTAAAACCCCAGCTATACATTATGGCTAATGTTCACTTATAAGGAAATACATACCATGCATGTCTTTCTGGGTCTGAGTTACCACACTCAAGATGATATTTTCTAGTTCCATCCACTTGCCCATAAATTACACAATGTCTTTGTTTTTAATAGCTGAGTAGTATTCCATTGTGTAAGTGTACCGCATTTTCTATATCCATTCTTTGGTTAAGGAATACCCAGGTTGTTTCCAGAGTCTAGATACTACAAATAAAGTTGCTATGAACTTAGTTAATCAAGTGTCCTTGTGGTATGGTGGAGCATCTTTTGGGTATAAGCTCAGAAGTGGAATAGCTGGGACTTGAGGTAGAACTATTCCCAATTTTCTGACAAAAACCATATTGATTTCCAAATTGGTTGTACCAGTTTGTGCTCCCAGCAGCAATGGAAGAGTGTTCCCCTTTCTTCACATCCTTGCCAGCACAAGCTGTCACTTGAGTTTTTGTTCTTTGCCATCCTGACAGATGTAAGATGGTATCTCAGCGTCATTTGATTTGCATTTCCCTGTTGACTAAGGTCATTGAATATTTCTTTAAGTCCTTCACTGTCATTGGAGACTCCTCAGTTGAGAACCTTCTCTTTAGCTCTGTACTCCATCTTTTAATTGATTTATTTGGTTGGTTGGTGTTTAATTTCTTGGGTTTGTTATATATTTTGGATACTAGCCCTCTGTCAGATAGCCAATGTACAACCCACAGATCCAAAGAAGCCAAGGAGGTCCCAAGGAAGAGTGACTGAATCTTACACAAAGGAGGAACTAAGATAGTCATCTGAAGTAGTTGGGGGAGGGAGCTGAGTGGGAGAGAGTGTGGGAGGTGTATCAAGGACAGTGTATCAAGGACAGGTATAAGGGGTGGAAAGGGTGGGAGGTGTGAGAGGACCTAGAGAAAGAACTGGAATCTGTGGGGGAGAATCTCTGGGACAGAGGAGACCCCTGGGACTCTATGGAGGTGACTCTAGCTGAGATCCCTAACAGATGAGGAAATGGAGCTTGAGGTAGCCGCCTCCTGTAGCCAGGTGGGACTTCCTGTAGAGGAAGGGCGACATCCAACCACCCATGAAACCTTCAAACTAAAACTTGTCTTGCACATAAGGAGGGTAGGGATAAAGATGGAGTAGAGGTTGTGGAAATGGCAAATCAGTGATTGGTCCAACTTGAGATCCACCCAATGGGAGAGAGACAACCTTTGACATTATTAATGATACTCTGCTATGCCTGCAGACAGGGGCTTTGTCTAGCAGCTGATGGAAACAAATACAGAGACCTACAGTGAGACAATGGACTAAGTTCCTACAGTTTTGGGGAAGAGTAGGAAGAAAGATAGAGGGAGCCAGAGGAGTCAAGAAGACACATAGAGTCAACTAACCTGAGTGCATGGGGGCTCACGGAGACTGAACTACCAAGCAAAGGACTTGAAGGGACCAGATATAGACCCCTACACAAAAGTTATAGATGTGTCACATGGTTATCATGTGGGTCCCAAAATAACAGCACAGGGCTTTCTCTGCTTCTGTTTCCTGTCTTTGGATCCTTTCCCCTAGCTGGACTGCCTTGTCCTGCCTCAGTGGGAAAAGATTGCATTGTCCTGCGGTGACTTGCTGTGCTAGGGTGGGTTGGTACCTCCCTTTCTCTGAGAAGCAGGGGATAGAATAAGGGAGAGGGGTGTGTGAGGGCAGGACTGGGAGGAGAGGAGGGAGGAGACTTGGATCAAGCGGTAAAGTGATAAAATAAAATAAATTGGAAAAAAAACCCAGGTACACATTTTCAAAACTAAAAATATGTAATATGGCTTGAATTTCAAAAGGAAGCTGATCCTAGTTATTACTCAAAATCACTTTTCTCTGCTTAAAGTATGTTGTTTAAAGTTGTATTGAAATTGAACTTGCTAAACAAATAATTTCAGTTATTTGTAAAGTACTCTAACTGGTTGAAATAATGAATATGTGGAGAAATGTATAAAAGTACACTTGAATTTCCACTTCTAATAAAGCAGAATCTTTTCAAATCACACATGAAATTATTTAAATATTTTTTTGTCTTTCTCTCTTTTTTTTTGTTTTGTTTTTTTTTCTTTTTTTTTTATTAATTTATTCTTGTTACATCTCAATGTTTATCCCATCTCTTGTATCCTCCCATTCTCCCCCCCCCCCATTTTCCCATTATTCCCCTCCCCTATGACTGTTCCTGAGGGGGATTACCTCCCCCTATATATTCTCATAGGGTATCAAGTCTCTTCTTGGCTACCTGCTGTCCTTCCTCTGAGTGCCACCAGGTCTCCCCCCTAAGCTAAAAATAACGTAGAATTTTAATAACAAATGCTACTCTGTTCTCTATTATAATAAGAAAGGACGACAACATTTGAGTCTTTCTAAAAGGTCTAAGAAGTCAATATTACAGCAAGGAGACACTTTAATTTTACTAGCACACAGATAAACTACTAATAAAAATACCCAGGAAACACTGAGAACGACAATGTTCAAATGTGATTTTGTACACACACACACACATACACACACACACACACACACACACACACACACACACACACACTGGTGTCCTCTCTAAATACCTGCACCTTTCTAGGAGGGCCACCACAAAAGATGTAAGTTAACTTTACCACAGAGAGAGGCACGCACATGGGGGAAAAAGAGACTGTGAGAAGGTGGTGATGAATATTATGGTGATTAAATAATGCTCAGCATACTTTTCCATGGAGGCTATGAAGCAATCTCCTCTGCCTCTCTGAGATCTACCATGATATCAGCATGCCTGAGCTTTGGGACAGACGGGTGTGCATTCTTTCCTGAGCATGCTATAAATGTGTTCACTACTTGTGGTACAGTTACATGCTGGCTAATTGCCTTTGAATTGAGACTCTTGTACATTAGAAATTCATTCTATGGCTCCTCAGCCATGAAGCATCTTGAAGCAGGATCTTCCACATAAAGAGTCAGCTGCTCACCTCTGGAGCTTTGGGACCACTGGGTATGCCCAGTGGTACACAGGACTGTCACATTGTGTGTTGACCTTCCTAGGGACACATGTGTAGAATTATAAACTTCCCTCTCTTCAAATCCTTACTGTATCTCTTGTGTCTCAATGTGCCATAATAATTCAACTCCTTCGTGTTGGCTCTGCCGTGCTTAGTAAGGCTCCATCAGCTTTGCTGAGTCAAGAAATCAGAGCGCCAGCTCAGTGTCCTACACAGGCGCTGGTTAGCCTCGCTCAGCTCACAGTTGCATTGCTCTGCCTACTGGCACCAACCTCAGCAGATACGGAGTGATCTTGGTGGCTATGGTTATTGAGGGATGTTGCAGAGATGCTGAAGATCTGTAGATCGTGGTGGTCTTTGCTGTAGACCATCTACATGGTCTCTAGGAAGCTCATTTCTTAAATGCACCTTTTCAAAAGGGATGGGATGTAGGTGTGATTTTTGTTATGTATCATGCTCAAAATTCCAAGTGCAATGAAAATCATCTTCATACATTAACTGCCAATTTCTGTTTCAGAACAGATTTACAGGAAAGGAGCTCATTACTTGCATTTTCTCTGCCCCCAAATTCTCCTCTTTAGATGCAGGTTTTTAGAAAGACTAATAAAATCTGAACCAACTTCTTAAAAACAAGGCAACCATTTGTTTTGAGATAAAAACTTATGTCAAGTCTCAAAATCAAAGCTATTTGTTTTTCAACTGTACAAAGACGAAGGAGAGTCTTGGCGTTCCATCATGTACGGGTTGCTCCCAGGTAAATACTTAAAACTTGGGAACAGAGTTTGAAAAAGCATCTAAAAATTTATGTATGCAGATTTTTTTTAAGAAATGCATTCTTTAGGTATTTTTGTTAATTTGCTTATACTCTATAATTACTTTCTTTATAGCTACTTTTGCCAGAATATTTTGGCTTCACAGTTCCTCAAAATAGTCTTTAAAACTCTTTACATAGCTTCTGTTTAATAAAGGTTCCTTTTGCTATAAAAACTACTTCTTTTTGATCAGACTTTTCTCTATATCTATATTTATATCTCTTGTTACTTCCTTTAGATTGAGTTTCTGAAACAAGCTTGCCTCAAACTTGGTATGCAACCATAGCTGAGGCTGACCTTGAACTTCTGAACCTCCTGCCTGTACCTCCCAACTACTTAAAATACAAGTGAGTATGCTTTACCACTCGGGTTTATGTGTTGTAGGAGATTGAGCCTAAGGTCTTGTACATGGAAGGCAAACTCTTTACCAACTGAAACACACACACACACACACACACACACACACACACACACACACACAGGTGAATGATACAGGTGATTGTATTTTATTGATATGAAAAATATTTATTTATTTATTTATATCCCCAGTTTGAGGAAATCACACATTTTTAAATTGTCACTGTAATATTTTATTCCATGATGCACATAAACAAAGGCATACATACATGGTTTCAAAGCATGTTGCACTGGCCTGTAATTTTTATTTTTATGTTTCTGAGATAATTGGTGTTCAGAAAGACTGAGTACTGTAGGAGTCCTCATGGAGGCCCAAATGCATCTAAATTGCTATTTCCAAGTACTGCCTAATATTGTCCTTCCTGAACTTTCAGATATCACATTATCCATTTACTGCAAATTCACCAGTTTCCTAGGCCCCCTTTCTTAGCCCATGCCCCTCTATTTTCTGATCTGGAACTGTGGCTCTACCTTTCATTTATAATGGTTTCTCACAACTTATTGTATGTTCAGCACTTTGGATTATTATTTGAGAGGCTGTATAAGCCCTTCCATCAATTCTGACTCTTCCTTGCAGCTGGTGGGAGAACCAAGAGAATTGAGGATGTTCAATTTCCTGCCACTCAAATAGAATAGGAACCAGACCCGGAAGTTACCTGATAAGTCAATATCTGCCTGAGATACATCACATGTAATCATTTATTTGAAGAATGTTCACTTTCTATAACATGTAATGTATTTACCTTATGGAAACTCAAGTAGTTGACATTAAACTTTTACCTACTTGAGTAAGTAGGATGTCAGAGAGGTAAATGCCCATTTGTAGCCAGCCTCTTTGGTTATAGAAACCTGAAGTTACAAAGCCAGTGAACACACATAAGGTCCCTTGGCTGGAGCTGCTTAGGAACATCACCATACCTATGTGCAGATAATTTCCAGATGAAACCAGTGTTGTCCCTGGGGAAATGTCAACTGCATCGCTCTGTGATCCTGGCATTTCCATTTAAATGTAAACATGAATAACACCTGACTTTCAAAACTGTTTCAAATAAATCTATACACTACATTCCAAATATTATAGTTTCAAAAGCAACAGCTATGTATTTTCTGTTCAGTTATAAAATTGGTACTTGAGTCATATAAATTTGACTTTCTGCCATGTAATTAGAAGTAAAATTTAAATGTTTATTTTATGTATGAATCTATATAAAACCCTTTTATACATAAGGCGGCTTGTTTAGTATATATTTCCATACATTATTTTTGTGAATATGAATGTACCATATACTAAAATGAACTTTATTCCTTTATTTGACAAATACTTGGTTTTGATTGTCATAAAATGAAACCGTTTTATCAAGATGTAAAGTGAATAAATGAATAAATAAATAACTTAAGCTGTTTCCATGTTCTGGCTATTATGAATAAGGCTGCTATAAACATGGTTGAGCAAATTTTCTTGTTGTGTGCTGGAGCATCTTCTGAGTATATTCCAAGGAGTGGAATAGCTGGGTCTTGAGGAAGCCCTATTCCCATTTTCTGAGATAGCACCAGATAGATCTCCAAAGTGGCTGTACTAGTTTGCATTCCCACCAGCAATGAAGGAGTGTTCCTCTCTCCCCACATCCTCGCCAGCATGTGGTGTCACTTGAATTTTTGATCTTAGCCATTCTAATGGGTGTAAGATGGAATCTCAGAGTTGTTTTGCTTTGCATTTCCCTGATGACTAAGGAGGTTGAGCATTTCTTTAAGTGTTTCTCAGCCATTTGATATTCTTCTGTTGAGAATTCTCTGTTTAGTTCCAAGTCCCATTTCTCAATTGGGTTATTTGGTTTGGTGGTGTTTAATTTCATGAGTTCTTTATATATTTTGGATATTATTAAGAAACTGTGGTACATATACACTATGGAATACTACTCAGCTATTAAAAACAAGGAATTCCAGAAATTTGTGGAGAAATGGAGTGAGTTAGAAATGATCATAATGAGTGAGTTAACACAGAAGCAGAAAGACTCAAATGGTATATACTCACTTATATCTGCATACTAGCCCAAGGGGCATGTCCCACGAAAGCCTTCACTTACCAGGAAACTGGGACAGAGGGAGGACATCCTATTGGGACTCTAGATGAGAGAAGCATGGGAGAATGGCAAAGTAGAAGGATCCAGAGGGTCCTAGAAACCTACAAGTGGAACATTATGATAGGCAGATTTGTGCCCAGGGGTCCCGCTCAAACTAAGGCACCAGCCAAGGACAATACAGGCGGGTAAACTTTAAACCCCTACCCAGATCTAGCCAATGGTCAGAACATTCTCCACAGTTGAGTGGAGAGTGGGATATGACTTTTTCACGTACTCTGGTGCCTTACATTTGACCATGTCCCCTGGAGGGGGAGACCTGGTGGCACTCAGAGGAAGGACAGCAGGTTACCAAGAAGAGACTTGATACCCTATGAGCATATACAGGGGCAGGTAATCCCCCTCAGGAACAGTCATAGGAAAGGGGAATAATGGGAAAGTGGAGGGGGAGGGAAGAATGGGAGGATTCAAGGGATGGGATAACCATTGAGATGTAACAAGAATAAATTAATAAAAAAAATAGACGAGTAAAAATAAATAAATAAATAGATAACTTAAAAAGGAACCATTAGTAACTCACTGCATGTGTTATATCTAGTGATCTGGGTTTATACTCCAGGTCTGTGGCTAACTAGCTGTGTGACTGTCCTTCCTATCACCTCGCCTGTCAACCACTACATCCGTGTTTTAGGAGGCTGGATGGGCTGACATATTGATCTAGGTTAGTTACACCTGCTACAAAACAAAAAAATCTTAGTCACGATTATCTGACACTGTTACTTTAGGGGTAGTAGTCACTGAGATGAACCTTTTGTTTAAGGTAAAAGTGAAAAATTATTGTTGGGGAAAAAACAAAAAGGATAAAATTCTTAGGAGTCTCCAGATTTTACAGAATTTACCTTCCTCTCTGTCACCCCCCCCCCCATGCTGTGCAATTCTAGGCCTAGGCTGGTAAATCATTACAGAACCCTCCTTGCATCTGTAGAATGTAGTTAGTTTTAATGATCTGCAATCTTCTTGAAGTCATTAGAAGGTCCATTTCTATATGCCCCTGTGAAAATCATCAGCACTATAGTCAATATAAACACTTACTTACAATTTTAGTTTTCCCACAGCAAGATCAAGATGGACAGGAAAGTTCCAGGAAGCATGTGGGCTGCCTACCCTAGTATACTGAGCAGTGGGGAGAGCGATGCTGCTACATACAAGGGAAAGACTGACACCTGAGGTTGTCCTTTGACCCTCTTATGTACACTGTGCCATGTTTGATTCTACCACATAGGAATGTTCACACATGCAACACACACACACACAAACACACACACACACACACACACATGCACGTACTCACCATAAACAGAGCAAAACAGTTTCCAAATTTATTACAAAATTCCGAAACGAAACAAATAATGGCATCCTGATTGATTGTGATATTGGAATAAGATATAAAATGATCTGTGGTTTGGATATGGTTTGATTTCCCCACAGTCACACACAGCTGGAAGCTTCATTCCCAGTACAGTGATTTTGAAAAATGGGGGAGCCTCTAAGACGTGGAAGGTCTCTTGGCTATTGGGGAATTAACTTTAGAAATAATAGGTAAGTTTGTAGGACTACTGGATTGTCGTAAACAGAGGAAGCCTGTTCCCTGAATACCTCAGCTGCCTATCTTACCATATACCCACCTCTCCTGCAAGCACTCTTAGCACTATGCCATATTACCTGCTGTGAAGCTCCAAATGGTCCTCTCCAGACGCTAGGCAGATGGGGTCACCTGATCTAGGACTTCTAGCTAAATATGCTTCTATTCTGTATACATACCTGGATCAAGTACTTTGTTATATTGAAATAAAATGAACTAATATGAAACATAATACATTTTTAAGTTATGTTTGAGCCATTAGAATAATGAATTAGCAGATGTGACTTAACATAGAGGGCATATAGCAACAATAAGTCGGGGCAAAGATATTTCATAAAAATGGTATTACTTCCTGATTTTAAAATATAGGATATTTGAAAGAGACCCAGGTCAAATAGAAGGGATGATTTAATTCTGGAAGATGGAGGGATATACAGAAGCAGAGGTAGGGGGCAAAATAACATGAATGAATGATCTCTGAAGGCTCCATAAGGGCTCATACTACTGTTTCCGTAAAGTTACAGACAATACATGCAAGTCTACATGTATTCAAATACATATCTATCTTAAGAAGAACTTATACCACTTGGGTTGACAAAGCTTCCACCAAGAGCCATAGACTATCTAACAAAACCCAATACCATGCATAAGAAACCCCTTCTTGAGTTGTCTAAGAGATACCCCAAACAATACAGGATATTGCTGCTGTACCTGGGTTCTTCCCAGACCTTATAAGTAAGTCCATATTGGTAAAGGTGTCATGTATTTTTCTCATAAGACATGGAGACTATGGACTGAATCTATCCTGAAAGTCTCTTCCCTGAGAACTAGGTTTTATGATACCAGAAGGTCCCATGAAAGCTTCCAAGGAAAGGAAGCAACATATAATCCTATCCAACTGTAAAGTAATGCCTATAAACTACAATGATGACCCTAGCTAAGAGTGTAGTGGTGACATGCATATGTTGGTGAAAATGAACAGCTCTTTAATTGAACTTAAGGCCCACTCAATAGGAGGTAAATTGTGCCTGACACTGGGAACCTAGTCAACTACCTAGGACTAGTAAGGTCATGGAATCCTAAAGAAGACCTGCAACCAAATTTACTCAACCAACATAATTCCAAACTACATTCTAAATTCATGTATACATGGTCAAGTATAGCTCTCAACCCCCCCGCCCCCACACACACACATACAGCTGAGGGCATTTTTCTTTATAAAGGCAACCCATTATAAAACAATCACAACTGGTCAAAAAGCAGAGAACAAGTGATCTTTGGATATCTAGCCCCAATTAACACATCTACAAATCAAGTCTTCCATGTAAGGTTCAGGAACCACTGTGGAAGAGGGGACAGAAAGGTTGTAAGAACCAGAGAGCCAGGAAATCTGCCGTGAGAATGTGTCGCCTTGAAATGACAAGGAAGTATCAACCAGGACACCTCAATAATGGCTTCCTATATGAGACCCAAAGATGTACAATATCAACACACATGTTAACATGGAAGCATGAAATCTCACAAGGCCCCGACAACAGGCAAAATGCCTGAGGAAACTAAGGACTTCTGAGAGCAGAAGAGTCTTCCTCAAGGATGAATATCTGAAATGATGATCCAGTATCAACAGGTCAGCCTTGGTCAGTGGTACACAAGCTGGCCTGGGCTGATTGAGCATATTATAGTTATACGTGTATATGTTTTCTATATATAGGATGTATAGATAATGTTACATACATATACAGCATTAACAATTAAAGAAATAGAGGCTATGGCTTCAGGAGGGGAAAAGGTATGGGAGACATAAATGGGAATAAATGGAGGAAGTCAAGTGAGGGGAAATATGCAACAGTTGATTAATGTCTAAGTAAACACTTTAAAATATTCTTACAGGTATCAATGTTTGCTTGCACTTACGCATATACATCCAAATGTGCCTTGTCCCTGAGGAGCCAGAAGAAGTGTCAGATACCCTGGAATAAGGCACAGAAGGCTTTGTTCTGCCATGTGGGTCTTGGAATCAAACCCAGATTCTCTACTAAGAGCAGCAAGTGCTTTGAACTGCAGAGCTACCTTAATTTTTCTCTTACTTATCTTAAAATTTCTCTGTTGCTTCTCAAAGCTGCTATGTTCATGTGTACTGGTTTTTTGTCAGCACTGGATAAGAATATATAAATATATAGAATCATAGTCATTATTTTTCATATTAATATAAATATATAAAATAATATATCTAGAAATTCTTAAAGTCTCAACTTATTAAAGCTAAACAGCTCAAATATTTAGAAAGAAAAGTGATTCATAGTTATAAATAACATTACAATAAAGTTTTTATGAATAAATATTGACTTAATTGTTCTAAAAGGAATAAACCTTTATCTTCTCATTTTATCCACTGTAGTCATATGGTTATTGTGTAATTCAAATGCTGATTTCTGTACCCACATACATTTATGGTTGGAATTCTTGTTCTGAGAATCTCCTTTCTCAATCTTGTGTAAACACTGCTCCCCTATTGTCCTCTGATATGCCAATAAAGCAGATTACAGCCAATCACTGAGGAGGCCAGAGAATATGGCTATACTTCCTGCCAGCCAGGGAAGGAGGAGTTAGAAGAGGAAAACAGAATTCAGTCATGAGCAGAAGTCTAGGAGGGACTACGAATGAAAGCTCAGCAAGGAAATCTACAAAGTGCAAGTATCTCTGGAATGTATTCTGGGCAGAGGCCAAATTAGCTTGGAGGGTTAAGAATAGAGTAATAACTGCCCAGTTCTTGTGAAATGAAGCTTTTTTAAAATAATAAAATTGAGTCTCGATTATTTGTGTGATAGCTGGGTTAAGAGAGAAATTGAGAAACAAATGGAGATTTTATAAAAAAAATTTAACAATCAGCAACTCAGTATGTAGCTGGCCCAGTATTTACAAGTCCTACCTTAGCGTCTGCAGTCCTAGGGTTACACACAAACTCCACCAATCCATGTACCAATTGCACAGCATTTTGAGAATTTATGAGCTACATGTGTATACAGTGATGTGGCTCGGCCTTCCTCTAGTTCCCTACCTGAGGTGAGCTCTGTGCAGCATCTGGTCCCTTGCACAGCTCAGCAGGGCTTGGATAAGTGTTTCCCTCACAGCTTCATTATGTAGTTTCCCTTCCCGTTGACTTCAACATACAAGGTCTTTCCCCAAGTCCCTCTAATTTCTGATCAACCTCAAGGAATCAACAGTCTTTGTTGTTATGCATATTTTTCATCAATTACTCATAACAAGTTTAAACCTAAAATTATTAACATGGTGCTGTGTTCATTTTTATTTCATCAGTCTGCTCAATGAGAGAATTCACACACGTACAGCACCGTGTTCTAAAACTCGACTTTATTAGATAAATTAGGAATGAACTTGCATAGGAAGGAGTACATAAATTAAATTCTGACTCTTCATGGCCTACAACAACATGCAGAATCACTCAATAAGAATTTTTGAAGAAAGTTATAACAATGGGTATGGCTGCTTCATTTCCATGGGTGGCTGATATGTGGTAAATTACTAGTGTCTTCCAGCCTGTGCTGTCCCACGTCAACTCATGGCCAATTCCCTCTGTCATTTTCTGGCTGGCTTTCTGTCTGACTCGCCCTATACACCTCCATGGGAAAGCCATCCTTAACTCTATCATGAATACATCCTTCATTAGAAATAGACATGATATGCCACTGAACACCACACCTGAAGAATAAAATAAATATATTGGGCATTTTCATGTAGAAATGGGAAATGTACCTGGGACGCTTGGAGCAGCATATGCTTAGTGTTATTAACACATCATCTCCTGAAGTGTGTTCAGCAGTGGAGATGCCCAATCACAGAGGTAAATTAGCAACATCTAATATAAACCTGAAAGCTTTTCAGAAGGTTCACAGAAGCTATTTTCAAAATTATCCCAGATGCACTTTTGCATAGTGTGCAGAAAAATCCAGACTCGTCATAAGCATTTAGTTATTAAGAACGAATGTACATATGACTGGAAGAACAATGTGTATTATGAAAGCAAAGGGTGTTAATGTATGTTTTGATCACAGTAGTGATTATGATGGTAAACGTTTGGTCCTATCAACTAAATGGAAAAAGAAAATATTGATAACTAGCTACCGTACAAGATAATCAGTCTTCGTATACAGGGAAAACTCATACAGGAGGATTCTCTGCTAGTTTATTTTATATTAAAATGGAACATGATTAAAATAATGAGTAGTTTACAAGGAATTCCAATTCTGAAAAAAAATCCAACACAAAAACAACATTTAATTCTCAGCAACAGTGTTGGATCTCAGCTAAAACAGCATTCTTACATGTTTGGACAGAAAACAGCACTTCATTTATAAATAATGTTTTTATTTAAATAATCTTGAATTAAAATGAAACCTTTGGCCCTGCTCGTAATTAAACAGCAGTGCCTTACACTAGTTTCATTCTAAACATGCAGGGAGAGAAAAAACACTTTACAAATAAAACTATACACAAGCTGCAGTGTTTTGGTCCATTAAGGAGGGGAACACCTGCAAAGATTTTACATCTTCCACTCAAGGAGTTGTTCCTAGTGGGCTGAAGTGTGATAATACCCTTGTCCCCATATGGGAGCCGGAGATTAGTCCCAACCATAGCATCCAACATACTCCGGTACCTGTAAGCCATGGAGGGAACTAAGCTTCACTGATAGGCAGAACTGGAACAGTAGGCTCTTGAGACAATGGGCCACATGGGGCACACAGGGAGAGGGCACTCACAGGTCCAAAGAAGCCATGAGCTTATTTGTCTCCTACAGGGGTGGAAGAAAAGTCACTACTCAGGGTGGCCCTATTCAATTTAACGCAGCTGGTGGAGCTGGCTGAGTCTCTGCATTGAAAATCCCTTGGAGTGCTGGGCCCTGTGGTCTTCCTGTGCCTGAGAGCAGCCATCCATGCAGGAGTGTCAGGGGCCACATTGAGGAACAGTGGGGATGACTGGTGGGTGGGCTGCATCGCCTTAGGCAAAGTCACATATGGGCACCAAGGCTTCTGCTTCCTCCTTGCAAATGGGAGTTTGTGTTTGTTGTCCCCAGCGGAAACTGGAATGACTCTCCTTACACACTGCCGTAACTGCTGGGCTTCACCTCCCTTTGGATCATGGCTGACTATCCCATGTGCAAACGGGATGTCCAAAGCACCTGGCTGCTTGAAATCAACTGAAGCACACCCATGCCCAGGACAACCACAGTGTCAGTCGCATGCATCTAAATGCAAGCTTCGGTAACTGCCACGGGCATGAGGCATGAGGACACTTTCAGGTGTTGAAATGGTATTGAGGTGAGTTTCCAGTGCGTATTATGAATTAAACTCATTTTAAATGACAACTGCTGTCCGAGCACAGTTAGGGGAACTCAGCAGTGACTCCTTGCCAGCACACCTCTCACTCATCGCTCGCATTGTACTGTCTACACGGAGCAGATGCAGTTTCTGAAGCGCATCTACCGAGAAGCCAGGAGCATTCTGTATGGATGCTTCATGCACTCTGCACACCGGTCGCAGACCAATCCCTCTCGCCCTCTCTGACTCCACTCACAACTTCATTGTTGAGTCTCCAGTGACTTCTCATAAGGAGCATGGTACAGATGGCTTCTTGCCAATTCCCTGTGTAGTTGTTGTCATTAATCCCACCCCACCCCGACCCCCAGATCATCGCCACCACCAGGAGCCATCTTACCATCTTACAGTGTAGGGAGAATCAACTCTAGGTGCTCTGTGGCTTTCTCTTACAATTCTTTCCCCAATATTTCCATGCTTTCATGCTCCTGAGTCATTTAAGCAAGTCACTGTTTTACAGTCATGATTTAAGAATTTAAAAAAAAAAAACCTAGAATCAAGACCAAGATTGCTAATTCATTTATTTAGTGGTGAGATGAACACAGCTGGGGCTTTATGAGTCTTTGTGATTCTTGTGCACTTAAAAATGAGATATTTCAGTTTTCATATTTGTACCTCTAATTCACCTGTACAACTTGAGCCCATGCATGAATATTCTCAATGATGTACCTATGTCGTCTGGTCATATCTTCTGACATGCTTATATCTTATTTATAATATGTTTTATATTTTGCTTCTTTACTATTATTGATGAACTTTTATATCCATAGTTCAAACTCAAACAAAAGGATATTTTGAAACTGCATTCACTTAATACTTGGTTAGAGATACTTACATATGGACCACTCTGATACCTGAACACCTGAATTGTTCCCATAATCTGAAGCTCAACTGGGGAGAAAGTAATCCAACCAAGACACCATATATGTGTGACATCAATACAAGGCACAGAAAGTCTATTTGAAGTCAGTGACATCTTCCATTAAAAATCTAACCTCAAATGTGAGGTACCAGAGTACGTGAGAAAGTCATATCCCACTCTCCACTCAACTGTGGAGAATGTTCTGACCGTTGGCTAGATCTGGGTAAAGGTTTAAAGTTTACAGCCTGTATTGTCCTTGGCTGGTGCCTTAGTTTTAGCGGGACCCCTGGGCCCAAATCTGCCTATCATATTGTTCTACTTGTAGGTTTCTAGGACCCTCTGGACCCTTCTACTTTGCTATTCTCCCATGCTTCTCTCATTTAGAGTCCCAAAAGGATGTCCTCCCCTCTGTCCCAGTTTCCTGGTAAGTGAAGGCTTTCGTGGGACATGCCCCTTGGGCTAGTATGCAGATATAAGTGAGTATATGCCATGTCCCCTGGAGGGGAGACCTGGTGGCACTCAGAGGAAGGACAGCAGGTTACCAAGAAGAGACTTGATACCCTATGAGCATATACAGGGGGAGGTAATCCCCCTCAGGAACAGTCGTAGGGGAGGGGCATAAGGGGAAAATGGGAGGGAGGGAAGAATGGGAGGATACATGGGATGGGATAACCATTGAGATGTAACAAGAATAAATTAATAAAAAAATTTTTAAAAATCTAACCTCTTTCTTATTATAGTAAAAGGAGGGTATTACTAGATTCATTAGAAGTAAGAATGGTCAGGAAGAAAGGGTAGAATAGTTTCATCTGAATTTCAGTAAAAACAGAGAATCACAGAGCTAAATCTCCAATGTGAGCAAAGAATAGCCAGAGAGCTTCACAGGCCATAATGAGAGCCTCTGTGTTCCACCAGCATGCAATAGGAAAGCTATGTATTCAGAAGACCTGGAAGATATTATTGAAGGAATAGAAGGCATGGATTCAAGAGACAGTTTTTGTTGGCATCCCTGATGACAGTAGATGCTATCAAGGAAATAATTGTTGAACGGAAACCCAGTGCTTCCACATGGACACTATAAAACGAAAGAGATTTAGGAAGGTCAGGAAGTGGTTTCCTTGTGATGACCAGCAATAAAAAACACTTGATATAGCCAAGGTTTCATCACATCACTATTGCTGGAAGAAGGAGCTGTTGAGCATGGGACAGGTGTGGAGGCTTCCAATGGATTGATGCGGGTGGCTGAGGAGGTGAGCTAATATGTTGACAGTGGTGATGGTGGGTAATGCTTGTGTTTAAAATATGTTTAAGTGGAAGACAGAGGCAGCAAGGCTGATCTCCAGTGTAGGGGGAAATGGATTTTATTCTGTATGTAATAGTAAGTCCCTACAGGATTCTGGTTAGAGTTGGAAATGCCATACTTTTGAGATAAATTGAGTGAATGAGATGCTGATATCAGGGTAACCTGTTAAAGAGCAATGGTAATGGATTAAGCAGTGAGAACCAGTATGCCATGGCAAACAACAGAAAAGACAAGTAAAACAAAAACAAAGTAATGCAATATCAAAGTTAATACTTTATATGTATCTGTGTTTTGGTTTATGTGTGCGCATACGTATGTGAGGGTCACATGACAGCTTGTAGGATATGGTCACCCACTTTCACCATGTGAGTTACAGGGAAAAAAGAGTCCCCAGTGTTGACACAAGCAACTGTGGCAATTGAGCCACCATGTGAGCCTATGCTATTTATGGCTTAATAAAGCTTCCTAGTTATTTTTTTAGGGTTACTGTTTGTAAGCCCAGAGTTAGCTAGGTTTCTGCTTGAATCTAGATGCATGAAGACCAAGCCCTAAGACCATGTGCAGTTGAATCTCAGCTTCTTCATCATAAGAATATTTATCAGAAATGATATCTGCATTTTAGCTATGTTTATCTTGTACACGAATGTCTAAAATCACTCTATGATTTTGCCTTTTCTATCTATGTTGAAGCAGTATGTGTGTGACTAAAAAGCAATGTTTTAGAAGTCTATAAAGTGTCTACAACACATTAGTCTAGAAAGCAGCCATTGTTAGGATTTTAGGACATGAGGAGCCCTCTATGTCAATTTTTGTTTTATAAATTTTCTCACTAAATATCTGAATATCACCACTAGAGTCTACTCACTCTTTACCCAATATATATTTTCTCAGTGTTCCATGGCAGGTCTTGTGCTCAACTTGAAGGTAAGCTGACCCAAATTTTTGATGAACAAAGTAAAAAGAAATACATGCACCACAGTTTCTTTATGGACCAGGGAGTTCTTGCACTAACCAAGGACAATAGAAGTAGTGAACATCGAACCCCTACTCTGATCTATGCAATGGACAGGACATTCTCCACAGTTATGTGGAGAGTGAGGACTGACTCTGACATGAACTCTGGTGCTCCATATTTAACCACCTCCCCCTGGTGGGGAGGCCTAATGGCACTCAATGAAAGAATAAGCAGGCTACCAAGATGAAACTTGATAATCTATGACCATATATAGTGGGGGAGGAGGTGCCCCTTGGTCTTAGACCTAGTGGAGGGGAATAGGTTGAAAGTGGGAGGGAGAGAGGAATGGGAGGATACAATGAGAGGATAAAAATTGAGTTGTAATCTGAATAAATTAATAAAGTTATAAAATTAAATTAAATTAAAAAAAAAAAAAGAAATACATGCAGGGGTGTACTTTGTACCATAGTCATGATTTCAACTTAATTGGGTGCATGGGATAGTAAAATTTACCTTCAGATATCTGCGAATGCATCTGATATAAAAATCAATAATGGATATTTCAAATCAATTAAAGTTCAATTTCTGTACAAGATGACAGAGTTTACAAGGAAAACAATATCATTGGGTGAACCTTCTCCACAACCCTCCAAACTATTTTCTATCTGGTATTGCGCTGTATAACTGCACAGGTAACTTGTACACATCCTCCATTACATGGCACAGTTCTTCTTCTACGTTCTTCTTCGTTGCATTTTATTTCATATGAACTAAATGCAAAGTCTGTTTCTTTCTAGTTCTGTGCATAAGATGCTTAGTAGTCACAACTTTGTCCCAACAGCCAATGAAAACTAGATAAAGCATGGGAAGTGTGTAGCTCTTTTTTAAAATACCAGAGAACATGGGACAGTTTTCTTATTTCAAAACAGAACAAATCAGTAGAAGAATACAGGGAGAGGCAGCTGGTCAGTGCTGAAATTGAGTAGAAACTACTTTGAGGACATCAAATATTGGAGATCCACAGGGAAAAAGCCTCTCTGGGCAGGAGAGGTGTAGAAACCATCAGCACTAGTTTGGAATTCTCTGTTTTAATGTAGTCCTCTCCTCAAAGCCTCTTGGGGGGCATTTACATAGACTAGCTGCCATGGGCAGAGTGGGTTTCCCAATTCCAGCTTCTAGTAGCCATCCAAAGGTGGGAAAACTTAGAAACATTTGTGAGTTTCATAGTCCACATGTGTAAATTATAGCTCATAAAATGACTGAGGTGTATTGTAGGACATTAGAAGGCCATGTAGTAATCCACATGCATGCATGTGTGCGCACATGTGCACACTCACACACATGCCCCATTACTAAAGATGTACTTAAAACAATTTCTTTTACATGCTGTATGCCAACACAAAAGAAACATGGCTGACAAAGTGAGGAACAAAAGAAACCCTTAACAGGAGCAGAGTAAGAGTAAGAACTGGGCATCGCCAGAGGGTAGGAATCATCAGCCTTGACTCTCATCTACAACTATATACTAAGGAGATTTAATGGAAAAGTAAATTAGTGTCCAAGAACAGATAAGCAATTGAACATAGAGTTGGAAATGCTACAGTTAGACAGAAGTGCTAGCAAACAACTACTTTGGAAGAAATAAAGACTACTTCTGGCATCTGCTTTCCTTGGCTGGGTACCACTTAGGAGAGATTCTCTGATATGGCAGCTATACTAACAGAAAATTTGAAAACTGAAACAAGAAAGATGCGTGAGTTCTGAGGACCATGAAATGCAATAAAATATCAAGGGAATACATGCTGACTATGAATGGTTTTAAGACAGGTTGTTATAAATAAGGCCAAAAAAGAAAAAAAAAAATAAAAGTAAAAGAAAAAGGGAAGGAAAGAAGGAAGGAAGGAAGGAAGGAAGGAAGGAAAAAAAGCATTAAAAAGAAAGGACACAAGAAATTCTTAACACAAAAATGACTAAGAATTTATCCTAATTGTCTGTCTAATAAAAAAATCACAGATCCAAGTAATGCAGAGAATAGAGGTCAGAAGGAAACACACACACACACACAGACACACACACACACACACACACACACACACACTCAAACACATGTATATATATATACACACAACCCAAAAACTAGACGTATAGTTTTCAATCACAAGAAAATTGAGAGTAAAGAAAAAAGATTTTAAATGAAGTCAGAGGAAGAGACAAATCTTACCTGTGGAGAAAAAGCACAAAAAGGAAAACTAGATAAAATATGTGAACTGTTGAGAGTGAAAACAATCCAACGTCCTAAAATTAGAAGCCCTGAGAAGCCAGCTGCCTAAAGTAAGGAACAAATGTTTTTGAGGACAAATAAGATAGACTGCCTGTAGATCTGTCTTACAAGAAATACAAAAAGGACATCTTTATTAAAAAAAAAATAAGAGAAGTATTTAAGTTAGAAGGAAGATAATCAATATTAAAGCAACTTTATAAATCATCAGTAGCTCAAATGTGCCAATTAAAGGACTGGGATTTTTTTAATTGGGTTGAATGCATTTTGCATTGTGAGATGGCCATGAACCCACAGAGATAGTGAGTGTTATGTTATGGTGATGCAAGTGAGTGTCAAGCTAACAATTAGTAGAGGCACGATGGTGAATCGCGGTGGTGGTCAACTTGAAGGGATTTAAGATAAACACACACACACTCACATACACACACACACACACACACACACACACATACACACATACACACACACACACATCATATGCCTAGGTAATATGTGAGAGAGTTTCTATATGGGAGAAACACCCTCCCAAAGTGTGGGTAGCACTATTCCATGGTCTGAGGTCCTGGATTGAACATTAAGGCTTAAGTGTGCTGAACAGCAGTACCCTCAGACTCTTGTCACTCTGCCTTTCCCACCATGAAGGGTTGTGCTTTCAAGCTGTGAGTGAAATAAACCCGGATTTCCTTAAGCTGCTTGTATAAAAATATGTTGTCAGTGCAATGAAAACAAAAACAAACACATAAACACCTAATGCAACATCAAACATTACTGGGCACAAGTCTAATAAGGCCATGGGGAAAAGCAAGTAGGTCCACTTTCACAATAGGAGCATAGAACAGCCTTCCATAAGAATGAGGCAAATCTGAAATGTAAAATAATATAATATACATACTAGACTAGTTGAAACCCAAAATCACAGCCACGGAGACATGGTGAGAAGGGAGGTCATTGAGAACTCATATTGGCTGTTCTCAGACATGGAAAAATGCCATGACCACTTCAAAAAGAGTTTGGCAGTTTCTTCCAAAACTAAGTAGATAATGGAGTCCAGCAACTACGCTTTGTGCCATTCAGCCGAAACTTCACTAGTGTGGAGCTGGTGGTACCTGGCCTGATCTTCACTCTGCTGAGCAAACCACCTAACACTGAAGCAGAAATATTTTTACAATGTTACATTGTCTAGATCTAATAAACTATTGTATGTCAGACTTGACACAAGAAATATATGTTAATTTGAAGGCCACCTAGTATAAAAGTGTATGAGCTAAGGGAAGAAAGGTAGCATGAGACAAGGAATGCTGCCAGGTACTGTGCCACATGCTTTTAATCCCAGCACTCAGGAGGCAGGGCACATGGATCTCTGTGAGTTCGAGACCAGCTTGGTCTACAGAGCAAGTTCCAGGAAAAGAACAAAGAAGAAAGGAATACCAATTAAACACCAATTTCAGGCCCTTAAACTAAAGAAAACATGTCTGTAAAAGACAGAGGTGATAGATTAAATCCTTAACAAAATACTGAATATACTAAACATTAACCAGGATAAATTATTAAACCTTTTTTTAGTTAAAAAATAAATCCTGCATAAAGAAGTCTTTAAAGCACAATTATTAAACATGTTTTAAATAAAGATGACAGAAAATTCTGACAGAAAAGAAGCAAGTGAGATAGACATGGCTTGTGTCTATACAAAACAAGATTTTTCAGGGTGTATAATTATGTAGTTGAATTTTAGTAATGGTTAGTTTCAAGATATAAAGTTACAAATATTTTAATAAATATTTCTACATTTCATAATACCCAAATTAAGGATTACTAAAGTCAAAGGAAAAGCAGCCAAAACTCTGCATTACAAGAACTGTAAAGAAATAAAGTTTTCTTTCTTTAACTTCATTACTTTTTCTTTTTTATTTAATTAATTTATTCAGATTACATCTCAATTGTTATCCCATCCCTTGTATCCTCCTGTTCCTCCCTCCATCCTGCTTTCACCCTATTCCCCTCCCCTAGGTTCTGACAGAAGGGAATCTCCTCCCTCACCATATGGTCACAGCCTATCAGGTCTTATCCTGGTAGCCTGATTATCCTTTCTCTGAGTGCCACCAGGTCTCCCCACCAAGGGGAAGTGGTCAAATAGGGGACACCAGAGTTCATGTCAAAGTCAGTCCCCACTTGCCACTCAACTGTAGAGAATGTCCTGTCCATTGGCTAGATCTGAGTAAAGGTTTGACGTTTACTGCATGTATTGTCCTTGGTTGCTGCAGCAGTTTGAACAGAACCTCTGGGCCCAGATGTGTTCATCGTGATGTTCTTCTTGTAGGTTTCTAGGACCCTCTGGATCCTTCTGTTTCCCCATTCTCCCATGCTTCTCTCACCTAGAGTCCCAAACGGATGTCCTCACATCTATCCCCATCTCCTGGTAAGTGAAGAGTTTCATGGGACATGCCTCTTGGGCTAGTATCCAATTATAAGTGACTATATACCATGTGAGTCTTTCTGCTTCTGGGTTAACTCTCACTCATGATTATTTCTAGTTCCATCCATTTGTCCAGAAATTGGGATTTCCTTGTTTTTAATAGCTGAGTAGTATTCCATAATGTAAATATACCACAGTTTCTTTACCCATTCTTTGACACTTAGGCTGTTTCTAGGTTCTGCCTATTATGAATAAGGCTGCTATGAACATTTTTGAGCATATGCCTTTGTTGTGTTGTGGAGCATCTTCTGAGTATATTCTAAGGAGTGGAATAGCTTGGTCTTAAAGAAGCCAAATCTATTCAATGGAAAACAATAACATCTTCAACAAACAGTACTGGTCTAACTGGAGGACTACATGTAGAAAAATGCAATTAGATCCATATTTATCACCATGCACAAAACTCAAGTCCAAATGGATTAAAGACCTCAACATAAAACCAGAGACACTAAATCTGTTAGACGAAAAAGTGGGGAAGAGCCTAGAACATACTGGCACAAGAGAAAACTTCCTGAACAGAACACCAACAGCCCAAGCCTTAACATCAGCAATAAATAAATGGGACCTCATGAGGCTGAGAAGCTTCTGTAAGGCAGAAGACACTGTAAACAGAACAAAGCAACAGCCCACAAACTGGGAAAAGATCTTCACCAACCCTACATCTGACAAAGGTCTAATATTCAAAATATATAAAGAACTCAAGAAATTAAATACCACCAAACCAAATAACCTAATTAAGAAATGGGGCTCAGAACTAAACAGAGAATTCTCAACAGAGGAATATCGAATGGCTGAGAAACACTCAAAGAAACGCTCAACGTCTTTAGTTATTAGAGAAATGCAAACCAAAACATCTCTGAGACTTCATCTTACACCCATCAGAATGGGTGAGATAAAAAATTCAAATTACACCACATGCTGGCAAGGATGTGGAGAGAGAGAAACACTCCTTCATTGTTGGTGGGAATGCAAACTTGTACAACCACTTTGGAAATCTATCTGGCGCTATCTCAGAAAACTGGGAATAGGGCTTCCTTATTACTTTTTTTTTCTCTCCTGTTCAATGCAGTCAATGTTTTATCCAGGTTAAATATACCAAGTAACTCTCATAGACATTTTCTCATTGTCTTTGTTGTTTGACATTGAGGGTGTACAGCCATACACAGGGCACTTACACAAACTGACCATATGACAGGCCATGAAACAACAAATGTGAGAGGAAAGGTGCTACATAGCCTTCCAACTCTGAAAATAAAACATAGAAGCAAAAGCTACTGAGTTAATGCTCAAGTTTGGGGGAGTTAAGAAACAGTTGTTGATCAAGAAGGAAAAGAAAATGGAAAGTTATTATCTGAATTATAAATGAATATATTTTATACCTACCTAAGAGTTATAGTGTTATTTTCCTATTTATTTATTTATTTACTTATTTATCCTCTTTACAGCCAGATCCCAGTCTCCTTCCTATTCTCCTCCCAGCCCCACCCTCATGTCCCCCTCCCCTCCTCCCATTTCTCCTTCTTATCAGAGAAGTGGAGGCCTCCAAGGGGGTACCAACCCACCCTGGCATCTCAAGTCACTGTAGGACTAGAGTATCCTCTCACACTGAGGCCATATAAGGCAGCCCAGATAGGGGAAAGGGATCCAAAGTTGCTTGTATTGGAAAAGGGTAAAGCTAACAATCAATGGCCTTGATTTAAATAAAATAAGGTGTAAACCACAACTTAAGCACACAAGACAAGAAAGAAGAAATATTAAATTGAATAAAAGTGAATGCTAAATGAATAGAAGTCAAATCTCTTCTTCCAGAGCGAAGTAACCCAGACCCAGAAGGACAGGCATGGTATCTACTCCTCTTATAAACAGATATTAGCTACATAGTACAGGATAACCACACTGTAATCCACAGACCTAAAGACGCTAAATAACAAGACCCTAGGGAGGATGCTTAATTCTCATCCAGAAGGCCAGAAAGAATAGACCCAGGGAGCAATTAAAGAGAGGGAACAGGATGAGCGCCTATCACTGAGGTCCTTTGAAAGACTCTACCCAGCAGGAGATCAAAGCAGAAATTGAGTCTCACAGCCAAACTTTGGGCAGAACACAGGGAATTTTATCGATGAGTGGGTGATAGAAGTACCCAAGGGGCACAGGTGCTCCATAAGGAGACCAAGAGAGCCAACAAATATGGGCCTAGGGGAACAGTTGAGACTGATGTACCAAAAAGGACCATGTGTGGAAAGGACCTAGGGCTCCCACTCATATGTAGCCAGTAGGCAGCTCAGTTTCCTAGAGGTCCCCTATTAAGGGAAGCAGGGGCTATCCCTGTCATGGATGTGTTGCCTGCCTGTTAGTAACTTCCCGAGTGCTTTACTGTGCCACAGACGAAGTGGATGCAGGCTGTCCTGATGAGGCATTAGTTGTCAGGGGAGAAGGGATCTCTCTGTCAGAGGACTACTTGAGGGTAATAGAGGGAAGGAGGAAGGGAAGAGGAGGAAGGAGGAGGAAGGGTGGGGAAAGAAGGGAGGAGGAAGGGAGAGTGGGACCTGGAGGACACAAGGGAGGGGCTACAATTGAGATGTAAAGTGATTAAAAATTTTTAAAATTTATTTATTTATTCATTTTACATCCTGGTCTGAGCCTCCTCCCTCTTCTCCCAGTTACACTCCGTACACTTCCCCTCCCCACTCTTTTATTCCTGTGAAAAGGGGAGCCCTCCTACCCACCTGCTCCAACTCATTACGTCACATCAGGACTGAGTTCAGCCTCTTCCCCTGTGGCCTGGCAAGGCAGTCCTGTCAGGGGAAGGGAATAAGATCTACTCTTATGCAGATATAAGTGAATATATACCATTTGATTCTGCTTACTAGCCCAAGGGGCATGTCCCACGAAAGCCTTCACTTACCAGGAAACTGGGACAGAGGGGAGGACATCCTATTGGAACTCTAAATGAGAGAAGCATGGGAGAATAGCAAAGTAGAAGGATCCAGAGGGTCCTAGAAACCTACAAGTAGAACATTATGATAGGCAGATTTGGGCCCAGGGGTCCCGCTCAAACTAAGGCACCAGCCAAGGACAATACAGGCGGTAAGCTTTAAACCCCTACCCAGATCTAGCCAATGATCAGAACATTCTCCACAGTTGAGTGGAGAGTGGGATATGACTTTCTCATGTACTCTGGTGCCACACATTTGACCATGTACCCTGGAGGGGGAGACCTGGTGGCACTCAGAGGAAGGACAGCAGGTTGCCAAGAAGAGACTTGATACCCTATGAGCATATACAGGGGCAGGTAATCCCCCTCAGGAACAGTCATAGGGGAGGGGAATAAGAGGAAAATGGGAGGGAGGGAAGAATGGGAGGATACAAGGGATGGGATAACCATTGAGATGTAACAAGAATAAATTAATAATTTAAAAAAATCTACTCTTAACCTCTTAAAGAGAGAGCACAAAAATAAGAACTTTCAGGCCGTGATATTCATGAATGAGCTCATGCTCTGAGAAGAAGTATGCGATGAGGTGAGTGTATAGTCTTGCTGTGTATTTGACACAGAGATTAGGGTACTTTCTTATGCGTGCGAAGCGTTGAACCAGATGAAATGTGGACGCAGTTCCCTTTGACCATTTTGAAAGCATGACTCCTGCAGGGTAGAAGCATATTTTTCCATCCTATCTGATATAGTATTTGTCTTTAGTTATTCTTACTTGCATTTCTTCTCTTTTGAGGGGGGTATATAAAGGCAGAAAACAAGTGTTGTTTGCAAAAGAAAAGCTATTCTCATGACTGGTATTAACTGTCTCTTTGACTTCAGACTTCAAACCAGAATCTCAGGCTATAACCCCAGAGTGATACATATTAAACAATTACAAGATTTTGAACAAGTATATTAGAGATGTAAGAAATATGTGGAGTTAGTGGTAAGACTAAAGAGATGGAGTGTACAATTGGATCTTACCAAGTGGATAGATGAATGATCGTATTTGATTTCCGACAGATTCCATGTATATCTGTATTCTATCATCTTTGATGTAAAAGAAACTGGATCATATGAAAACCAATTCACAAAACCAGCCACAGCTCACCCATCATTCTAGAAATGGAGGCGTGTATTCTTTCTTGATATCTGTATTTTTTATAAATTGATCTATCTTTAATTTGTTTTGATTTTACAATCATCACTTGTAGTTCAGCCTTTCAGTGTGGGACCTTGGCTGGAAAACTCTACATGTTACATTTTAGACGTGTGTTTCTCCTTCTGACAAATGTCTGTGAGAATCTTTGTGCTATCGACAGCTGCATCAGTTTAAGAAGATACGTAGATTGTGTCTTGAAAATGAAGAATAGCTAGAAGTATAAGAAGAGGAAAGAATGAGCAAGCCAGCCACAACAGGAGGATAGCCAGGAGTGGCAGGAAAATGCGACCGGCTGCCTTACTTGCTTGCTGTCAGATGCAGTGTCCTTTCAAGTGAAGGAGCTGCTTGTAGCTCTGGCTATCTTCGGTTATTCTCACCCAGGAAGGAAGTGATCAGGCTAGTTGCCATGGAGAGCCAAAGCAGTCCTACCTTGGTCCTCCATCAATCCATACATGCATGTTTCCCTGTGGAGCCACTAATATGGTGTTAACAAATCTTCATATTTTTATTGGTGGTCTACCTCTCTTTAGGTAATTTTTATATCTTTTAAAATGCTTATTTTCCATAAAAATACTGTTTCTGTATTCTTGTTTATTGTTTCCTTTAGGTTAGTATTTTCTAAGGTATGAGTGGTGCTTTTCCCCATTATGTACTTTGTTAGGACATCTGGTGACCTTTGCTCTATTTTTGTAGTAGTATTCTTTTTTTTTTTTCTTCTAATAGTATTCTTAACAAACTTTTAATTTCATTTTGTGACAAAGTATGTACACAAAGAAAGTTCTATAGATCATAAAAATTTCCTTCTTCTCTTTCCCTGCCTCCCTTATTAGTCCATGTCTCCTATGTTGGGTGGAAATTATAAGAACTAATGTAGATCACTGGAATTGCCACAAGGCACACTGGAATTGCGACAAGGCACACTGGATTTGCCACAAAGCACACTGGAATTGCCACATGATAAAATGGAATTGTCACATGACACTCTGAAATTGCCACATGACAAAATGGAATTGTCACATGACACACTGAAATTTCCAAATAGCTTTGAATTTGAATTAACTGAAAGTCAGAATCCATCTTTTGAATCTGAGGTTAGCATTTGCTCTTTCTCCACTACCTGTCTATATATAATGCTACAGGAAGCACCGACAAAGCTTGAAATACTTTTTTTTTCTCATATGAGGAATCCTTTCAGTCATGATATAAATGTAGATAATGTTAAACTTTTAATTCCATTAATTTTGGAATAGAGTTTCATTTGAAGTACTTATAGATGAAGATATTTTAGTTGCTTATATAATAAATCATTTACAAATCTATTTTCTAAAGGCGTCACACTTCTAGTACTTTAATATATTTTGCTTTGTTTCAAATAATTTACTTAAGACATATTCATGTATTTGTTCTGAGGTTTTTTTTTTTAATTTTAACATTTATGTTTGTGGTTAAGCTCTATAGGTTAGCTATACAGTGCTTTCAATAAGCATGTCCTCAAAATTAGTTTTTATACTGTGGTAATTTACATACAATGGAAATTCTTTGAACATAAAAATATGACCTCTCAAATTTAAGTAGGCTAGTCTTTTGGATGGAATGGCAGTGTTAGAGTTAACATTGTTCCAAGTAAATGCACAAAGGAGCTTGGGACAACAACAGGCTTGAGACGGAGGCTCAAGAATAGTTGAATTATTCTCCCTTAGTTATTGGGAAAGAAGAGAGACACTGGAATGGACAGAGTCATGGACACGGAGAGAGAAGGCATGTGCTGCTTTAGTGTAATCAGGTTCCTGATAGAAGGGCACAGAGACTGAAATCTTCCATAAGCAGGTCTAACAACAACAACAACAACAAAACTGTCAATGGAGAGAAGAAAACATTTCAACTAAAATTAATGAAAACCTTTTGGGAACCTACAGCTTGCTAGACACTGTACACCAGTAAAGGCGTGTCCGCATCACTAGCTCACAAGATTGCAGTGTGGACGATTATCCATGAACATGCATGTTGTGAAAATGAGGACGATATCAATCTTAAGATTTTGCCTAAGGAGTCAAGGCTAACTGACAAAATCTGTTTTTCATGTTCAAGTACAAAGATTGAAGAAATGTTTCTGGAATCCAGTAATTGTGGTATGAATGTAAGCCTTCATTCAAAGGTTATGTGCTTAAATCTATAATGAAACTGAACTGCACGGACCGAGTTTGATGATTGTGTCATTCCATAATCTTTTAGTTTTTATATTCTTGTCATTATTACAGACTATAGATTATTGTAGGAAACAGAATCAGTTGAACAAATTTGTCTTCATCTGGAAATCATACAATATGTCAACTGCCTGAAACACTCATGAATAACTCTAAAAGTAGTACTAATTTTTACATAATGTTTCTATGTAAGATTAAAATTTAAAGTTATATATATATGTGTGTGTGTATATGTATACATATGACTTTGCATATATACTTACATATACCCAATTAGTAAACAAATATAAGAACATTGGCAAACTAAAAAGACTGTATTCCAATTAATCTTTGCTTACTAAGGAGTATTTTCTGAGTTTGCTAGTTTCATGTTCTCTGGGAGAGTACAAGCACCATGGCTTCACATGACATTTCTGTAATGGTTTTGTACAATATGTGACACATGTGAATTATAACCATTATTCTATTAGTCTGAATCACAAGTTATGCTATGTAATTTTCATCTTTGCTTTATATATGTATTCCATTGTTATTGACAGAACCTAAAGCCTGGGGGGCTGTGAGGTACAATTTATTGAAAAGGACATTTTTGATCACTTTGGCTTATTTGCTATTTTTTGATGTTAAAATCACTGAGTATGTTGTAAATGTAAACCAGAGAACTGCATCAGGCTATGACTCCCTGACACAGTGAACATCAGGTAGTTTT
This sequence comes from Acomys russatus, assembly GCF_903995435.1. Lineage (NCBI taxonomy): Eukaryota > Metazoa > Chordata > Mammalia > Rodentia > Muridae > Acomys > Acomys russatus. The sequence goes on from NC_067147.1 coordinate 2,337,979, forward strand.
GGCGATATTTTATGCACATCAGTACCCCATATGCCTTAAGAATGTCGCTGGAGTCTGGCAGCAATTTTAAAAGGCTCTTGACAGGTTGTTTGGTGTCATTCCATAGTAGGAATTGCCTGGGGTTGTGGCTGAAAGAATGGGGAGATTGTATTAACTAAGAAACAAAAGCCTAACTGAAATAACTGGATTTGGTAATGCTTTCATGAAAAGTAACAGTTTCAAATCCTTTCCTGAGAAGAGAGAGGGGGAGGGATTAATAAATTCATATGGGATGCATGGAGGCCCCAAAGAAATTTTGGCTAAATCCAACTTAAAAAAAATGTCATCTTTCAGAGTACATAAAAATATTTTGGGAATCCAACTAGGGAACAGTGAATATAGATACAGAAAAATATCCTGGTCAATATTGATCACAGTAGACAAATTAATATTCTAAGCATCTCAGTTACTGAACCCTGTTTGCCCCTTCTCCCAAGCAGCTTGATTTGAAAACATCACACTGCTTTTTCTCTGCCATGTTTATCGGAAAGCTTGGTGCAGTCTTCATACATCTAGATATTGGAGTACATAAGCCATTCATCATTATTAAATCTGCGAAGTCATTGGCCAAAGGAGTTCTGTCTTGTTCAAAGTAGGATGGCCACAAGTGGCTACTGGCAAGGGCATGCAAAATTTGCTTATGGATTAAGGTGACTGGAAGAGAAATTGGGGAAGAAAAAAACATAATTTGCTTTTTATGAAACCATAGGACATTGACTTTGAGACTTGTACGGTATGATCTTAATGGATGTCAATGGTGCTGTGGTCAAAATATTGCCAACAGTTCACAATTTTCTTCAACTGAGCTGGTCTTCCATCATAAACATTCACCATCCACAAGATAAACTATCAAATCAAATTTCGTAACTAAACATTTGTAAGTGTGTTGCACATAACAGTCTGTTGTCCATTTGTGTATGGAACTTTTGGAATCCTGTTCTCCTTGACAATGTTCTGGTCAATGACAGACTGACCACACTGTCAGGAGATGCCTTGCCCCTCTGTGAGTACACTCTGCAAAGTTCCATCAGGTCTTAGCATGCACAGTTGCCCGGAAGCCACCTGTAACTGTATGTGTTTACACTGCTTTTCTTTGACCCTGAAGTCTTGAGATTGAGCCTCTTTCTTCAGAGTCATACTGCCCTCAGTGTGTCTACAGCATACAGATAACATACAGTCAACTAGTGCTTTTTGTTTCCAATGGAAATCTTGCTCATTTTTTGTTTTGCTTTTAGCTGTTAATGAAGCAATTTAAGTGCAGGATTCTAAAGCCTGATATACTTTATTAACCTCATCAATCTTTATTAACATAAAATGTGAGAATATATTTGCAAAGAACATCCATTCCTGAATACACACCTATGGAAGCAATGTAGGCAGTTGCAACTCTCACTGGAGACATCCCAATCAGGTTTTTTTTTTTCCATCAATTTTTCAGGGTTTTTTTCACTTTAGTTAATCTCATCATATAAGTAAATATGTTAAGACGAATTCATAAAACCAACAGCAATAGGAAAAATGTTAGCCAGGGCTGGGAGGGAACACCAGTAATTCTAGCACTATGGAGATTGAGGCAAGAGCATCAAGATCACTAGGTAGCCTTTGTCCACTGTGAGACCTTAATTTGCCATTCTTTCTACAGGTCACTAAAATTTCCAAGTAATTTCTACAGAAATAGATTTAGGAAACAAAACCTGAGAAATGAGAGTAAAAAAGAACTAAATAAAGCAATTTCAACATGAATTAGTAGTTTCAAATAAGTTCTTTTACTTTAACACAAGCGTTAAAATACAATTTTTTATTTGTGTAAAAAAATGATATTTTTAGTCCCCAATAATGGGAGGTATTTTTTAAAGCACCATAAATGGACATTTTTAAAAATATTGGCTAACATATATATTAGTACTAAAACTTATTTTTAATTATTTTAGTAATAAAGATGAATGAATTATACCCTGAAACACTGCATGCTTTCTTTAAGGTTGCCAAATACAAATAGGCAGAACACTATGAAGGTAACATTTATATAATTGCTGATTGTTTCATGGTTTTTCTTGCTGTAGGTAGTTTATCATATATATTATAACAATATAAATATATATATATGTAAAAATAGAAAAAAGTATTAAAACAAAATAAAGCAAAAACAGTATAATGTAGTGGAAAATAGTGCTTCTAGTAAAAAAAAAAACAAAAAGATTAAAACAGTTGATATTTTTCTAACACATTTATAGACTACTCATTTGAAAAAAATGAGAAGATATGTAAGTGATGTATATTAGAATTTGAAATTTGAGCGAAGTTCCCAATGCTAACATAAATAATGAATGGAAGTTAGGTCAGGCAAAATACATTTAAAATTCTGAAGGAATAAAACTACATTTAAACTCAGAAAATGAACAGCTAGAAACATGAAATAAAACATAAATATGAGGAAACCACTTTGAGTATACGGCCAATCCAAGAAAGGAAAATTTGGGATTGTTATACTTTGTGTCATAGGAGTAGGTGGTTTACAATTGGTTAACTATTTAGTTTTGAAGACAAAAATGTATTTAAAAAACAATGTTCTTGATGTCTGGGTTAAAATGACCTTCAGAATTTTAATATGTGACTCAACGCTGCAAGCAACATCACCATATTTGTCACAAAGACAAGAGCCTAGACTACCTACACCAGAGGCACAGTAAGTCTCCAAGGTGGAAAATCTGATAAAACTGATCAAAACAATAATTCAAAAGCAAATGAAACTAAACCCTGAGTTATTGAATATAGTGTAGTGTTTCTCAAACATGAGTCTTTGCTAAACTATTCAGAGAAATTATCTAGAAAACTCATTTGGAATTACTTTAAAATGAAGATAAAACACTATCTAATTAGTGGATCCAAGTAGAAATTAATCACTCACTAATTCCAGGATCTGATGAGATGCACATTGATATGAAACATCCACATAAAAATTCCACTGCTTGTGGGTGGGTGGAAGCTACCAGACAATAAATTCATTGCTTTTAAGTATGTGTTATGAAAAATAGGAGCAAGCTTAATGGCGGCAATAAGTAGAGTGTTGGGATTTAATATTATACAGACATGTACATGAAACACTTTCTAAAATGGTTAGCACTTGACTGATACATGTTCCAAGCTTGTGAAACGAGGGAAGAAACACATTAACACAAGTATGAAAATAGATACAAGGAAAATACAGCTTTATTCTGAAAGAAAAATCTTGATTTCAGACATGGTTTGTATAAATCACAAAGCATTGTGCTGCCTATGAAAGAAACGCATTTTCTGCCACCAAAGAGGATAAAGAGCTAAGCAGATGAGGAAAGAGTGTGGGATGTCAGGTGATGTGAATCCAACGCAGTCGATGAGCATAGCATGACGAACAGCAGACTACCAGGCAGGGCACACCATGAGGAAAACAAAATAGAGGCCACTTCAGAGGTTGGAAAAGAGGCTGATTCTAGTCATCACAATGTCTACAGAAGAATTGCATAAAATAATGTAGAACCCACAAGCAAACAAAGGCAGGAACCAGAGGAATTTACAACAGGTCGGGGATGTCTGAGTGGAGAAGGTGAGATGCCGGTCAACTGACATGGGCAAGAGCAGTGAACTAGTTACTATTGGAGCAGAGGAAGCTGGGTAAACACTAACCAGGCCAGCCTACATCTAAGTGGTACCCAAAAATGAAACTCCATTTGGAAAAGTGTGGAGGAAAGTTTGAGGCAAGGTTTTCTTATTGATGTCTGTAGTTCTTCCATGTATTATAAGGTGTCCTATCATCCCAAATGTACCAGAGTTCATTCATTTCTTGTGAATTAAGGAGGATTTCCCCAAAGCATGAGCTTAAAGTATTATTCCAATTCTGTTCCATGGAAGGACGCGGAGTACTACATTAAATGTAGATTACAGCAACTTGAATTTTTAAATCTTAAATATCACTATATGTCTTTCTTAAAACTTATATTGAAAATAATAAAAGAAAAGTAAAACATGGCTCCTCAAAATAATATAATAAGTTACATGTAATTAATTTTATATCATGCCGACTATTGGCATTTACAAAAGTGTTTGCTGTCTTGTTTGCTTAATTGTCTTAATATAAAAGCCTGTGTAAAGCCTCTGCTACCATACAGAAAAGCCCAGTGATATTTAATTTTGACATCACAGATACATGAGATTGGACAGAATATGATATCACTATGGGATCTTGCTGATGTTCGCCAGTTAGATGTAATAATAATTTTTAAATAGAAGTTTAATAATTCCAAAATTGTGACCATGGATTTTCACAACTATATCATGCTTCTCTTGATACTGGCATCTAGCTGAGGGGCACGGCAATCCATTATGATGGTTATAAATAAGACTTCATATTAATGCTCTTTAATTGAAATTTTTAAAAGAAAATTTTAAGCATACATTTTTATTGTTTATACAGTCCCAAGTTAAAGCTGCCCAGTGAGAAATTACACATATAGATATTCCACTGTGTCCTTTTTGTTTTGGTGTCCCTTATTTCTCATTGCTGTAAAAGGTTTCCACACTAACTTTTGTTAGAGTTGAGTCCTTTCCATTTCTTAGCACTTACCAACACACAAACACACACACACACACACACACACACACACACACACACACACACACAGAAAATAATAAATAAAGGAAGGAGAAGAAATGAAAAACAAGTGTGTCCATGTCAACAAGTTCCCTCACAATCAAGATCAATAAACAAAACCATAAGGTTGAAGAAGAGGCAACACATCCCCCCCTCCAATTTATAGATGAGTAGAATCAATGCTTCAGAAAATTTCCCTGGAGGACACAGGGTGGAATTTGAAACTGTAAAAGGAGCAATGAAAATGAGGGGAGCAGATGGAAGCTATTAAATCAGAATAACATTGCCTCACAGAGACGCGAATCAAATGTCATGAACTTCTATTATTGACAACACGGGCAGGCAGCAGTTGTCTTTGGACTTTCAAAATACATTTGATGCAATGCTACACTATAAACAGTCATAAATTCTTTCTCAGCAAAGTGTCATGCACCTGGTAGGTACACAATAAAGATTTTTAATGAAGTTTGTCCTAATTTTATTAGACTCCAGTGTCTACACATGTTTAGAAAGAACAATTGACAAGAGAGTTACTCTACATTTCCATGTTGTAAACATACAGAAGTCCTCTGAAAAGTATTCACATGAATCCAATGCCATACTCTTAAATTAAAGCGAAAGCATGTGATGCTTTAGGATATTCCTTGTAGTTTGAACGCCATCACCAGCAACTCTTACTCTCTATCAGAAATGATCAAAAGGTCTTGACAAATGCTCCCCACCTGGATTCTCTTCTTGACCCCGCTATGTCCTGGATGGAGCCTTGTAACGCCTTATGAAGGCATAGGACTATTGAAGGATTTGCAAATAAGCCTCTTCAGATGGAGCTCTGAGGTCTGCAGGCCATGTTGATGTACCTGCGTGGTCTCTGTCAGCTATCATGTGTTCTCTTGAGCTCCACAAGCCCAGCTGTTGTTGCACATGTGAGCACAGGTGAAGACCAATCAACTCCCTGCCCGACATCCCTCTTGTTTGACTTTTTCCAATGAACACTTGAGTGAATAGCATCATAAACATTTTCTACAAAATCCTGTATATTTACCAACAGACTACCATGTTTTTAGTTCTTTTATTTTATTTTTACTGTTAATGTTTTCTATACTATCATATAAAGAAGGCAAAAATGTTACCACAGGATTGTAAAAAAAAATTTCTTGATAAGGGAAGAAAAAGTGAATAGAAGGTGAAGACAGGAGACTGAGATAGGAAAAATATATCCCATTACCTCATTGGATTTAGTTAAAGTTTTCAAATATACTCTATTAGTTTGCTTCTTAATGTTTCTATAGCTTTACAAAAAGAAAAATATCTGTCAAGAAGCATTCCCAGGGTACTCCTTAATCCTTGAATCACACACAAAAAAAAATAGCTTTTAGACTGTTGAGAGGAAGTGCTAATGTTTAATTATCTCTACACTAAATTTCTGCACCTGCACACAGGAAAACTGGGCCAGGCTGCCACTCACCCAGCTGAGCATGTGCTTCATGCTCTATGGAACTGCCGGGGTCTTACAAGTACTTTGTTGCTCCAGATATTAAAGTTTACTAAGTTCTACATCTGAAGTGGCAATCTATTTTAACTTACAAAAAACACTCACAAACTACTGAATTTTATGATCTTATTATTCTTATCCCTAACTTCTGTGAGAGTTGACTGCCTCCTGTATTCTTTCTGCTAGCTGCCTTTTGGACTCACATACACACAAGTTTTTCCTAGACTTCTTGGTGATGGAAGACCAAACTTAGATAGTTCTTAATTCTCTGTTATTAAAAAATCACAAAGTCCTCATCTTCAGGTGATCAGTGAATTCCCTAAATGGTTCAATTTGTCAGTTCATCAATTAACTTTTAACCCTGTCTTTCCATAGAATATAAATGTCACGAAAATGTAATTAATGGGGCAGTGGGAAACTCAATGTTACTGCTTTTAAAGTTTTGTTTTTTATATTACCCCATAATTTGATATATAGGTGAATTATATATTTTACTATCTTTTCACGTAATGTTTTAAAATGCATTTGTTCATTATTTTAACATTTAAGGCTTGTTATTGTTCCATGTGATACTCATATAGTTAGAATTAATACGAGAAATACAGAAATTAACGTTTGTGAGAACAAAAATGACTTCACAATTTAGATTTGGGCTACCTTTAAGCAACCTCCCTCCTAATTTCATCATCAATATATAATTACTGTGTGCCTGAGACTGGCAGGATTATAATGGCAGCACCAAAAGCACAGTCCCAATGTGGTGACAGAGACATATGCGATGAACAAGACAGATATCAGCTCAACACCGGTCATAAGCAGAGAGTGCTTCTTGGGCCAGAAGTGGAGAGACATCACAGGAGCAGAAGACCACCATGAGCCTTAGTGAAGAAGGAGTTACCCAGTAGGCACTGCCTGAAGGATGAAGGGCCAGTCATTCTAATCCCTGCTGGTTACTTAGATGTTACAACTTAGAAAACTTAGTTTCGGAGTTTGTTTCCACGTGGTTAAACTGGTATACTAATACTAGTCATCTCTGAAGATTGCTATAGAAATAAATGACTCAACATGTGTGGATACAATATGTATCAGAGGGCCATCAGGGCGGAGGATGGTGTGCTAGTTACTCTCCTCATTGCTGTGACACAATACTTGAAAAAAAAAAAAAACAGACAAGGTAGGATGGGCTCATTTGGGCTCATGGAGTAGGTTTTGATGAATAAAGTCTGTCATTGCATGAAGACGTTGTTTTAGAAGCTGGTCGTATTGTATCTATAATCAGAGAAAGAGGAAAAGAGGGAGAGAGAGGGAAGGAAGGACAGGGAGGGCAGGAGGGAGAGGGAGGGAAGGAAGGAGAGAGAGAGAGAGAGAGAGAGAGAGAGAGAGAGAGAGAGAGAGAGAGAGAGAGAGAGAGAGAGAGAGAGAGAGAGAGAATGAGAGAGGGAATGAACCAGGACAACTTTAGGGAGTAGAGTCTCTTCTAAGGACATAACTCCGGTTGCCAGGATTAGCGGCAAGTGTTTTTTACCTGTTAAGCCACTTACCAGCCCAAGACAAACTAGTAATTGTGAGCCTCTGTAATATACTTATATCTCTGATATAGAAAGTACAGAATAAGTATTCCCATGGCAAAAGATAAGCACACAAAGACAGCAAGTGACGACTAGACCAACTCAAGGAGGAAACCTAGCAGGACGAACACAGGACTTGGAAATTTGGCATCCAACCTTGTAGTGGAATCATGCAGTCCTCTCATTCAGTTCTACATGTGGCCTTTCTTAGGTCACACCCACCCCATAATATCAGCTTTCCTCAGTAGGTGTTCCATGGTCCTTTCAGCAACATCTTTGGGTCTCTGTTGCAACTTAGTTTTAGGATTGTACAGCGACTTCTCTGGGTAGAGCTTCTTCTCAGGTAACACAGCAATGACACCCATTTCCAGCACCTTGGCAGAAGACTCAGGGGCCCTGTAACACTTGCATTTTGCGTGATGGCAAAACTACTACCATGTCATTGATACAACCAAGTTCTGCTGTCGACTCAAGATTAAGTCTAGCCCTATTCTTCAACAGCTGGAGTAGCTTTTATGGTGAATCTGAAGGAACACTGTTCTAGATGCTTGTTTCTGAGTAAGTACTGTCATTTTCAGTCTTTGAATGAATTTGTATTTTGACAAGCACCATTCGATAGGTAATGCTGCAGCCTCAGCACATTCCTATTGTCCCAATATCAAGTTATATTTACAGCTGCTCTCTCTGCAGCCGTTTGTTTCTACTTACTGTATTCTAGGACTTCTCTAGTTTACAGATCCCGTCTCTTCCAGATTCTTACATCAGTAGCCCACCTTTCATGTAACCATTTCATGGATTTGATATTTTTTCCTTGAAGGTAAAAAACACATGGAAAGGGAAATAAAAGCAGGGAAGATTTGTTTTCACTGTTGTATGTATTGAGGATGCTGTCCACCTGAGTGAGAGAGGCACAATGGCAGAGGAATGAGGCAGCTGGCGACTTCACATTTAGGAAGCAGAGAGAGCGAGAGAGAGAGAGTTGTTTCATAGTTTCTCCATTTATATTTTCCTTTTTGCCCTTTTTTATTCACTCTAGGATTTCAGGTGGATCCTCTGTACTCAGTTATATGCCCATGGGAACCTCCTCATGGACATACACAAAGGCTTGTGTTTTTAAATTTAGTCAAGTATTCCATGAATATTAACTCTCATAGATGTCCAGTAGCAGAGGCCTAGAAAGCAGTGAGTGGTAGGAAGGGGGCGGGAATGGGCCTGAAAAACAGAACTTAGACCCTGAGGAGCAGTGTGACTTGACAGCATTGAGTTTCCTTAAAGAGAGCCAGGTTTTCACGAAGGACCAAGATCAGTTTCACAATTCAGAGAAATGCGGCTTGGATAAATAAGGAATTCTTAGTACCACAGACAAGGTGTGGGGGTAAGGAAGAAGCTGCAAAAATGGCCTCTTCAAAATGATGGCAGCCAGAAATGATACAGAGAGAGAAGATGGAGCTAGGGGCATGAACAAGAGCATTATCTCTGTGGAGACCGAAGCATTGTATCTCATTTCAAATCTCAAGGCCCTCTGGGGTGAAACTACCAAGTTGATATTAAATATCCAGACTTTTTTATGACAATTACAACTATTTGCTCTCATATATCTTTCTGGGCAATCCTTGATACAAGCAAAATCCGTAGGCACTGTCTGTGCATGAAGTTTGAAAACCTTAACGATACCTCTGGAATCATGCTTCTGGAAAACCCAACAGCCGAAATCAGATCTGATGATTCTCTGTTTGTTCAAATTCTAGTTAGGTTTTCCTGAACGTTTTTCAAAGAAGCTCCTGCTTTGGGACTTAGGTATGTATGTCTGCATTGCCTAGTTTTATTAATACTCCTGCTGAGGCTGGGAGACAGAGGCCCAGCCCCAACCTGGAGCAGCCCTACTGCAGGACTCACTGGGCTCCTTCTGAAACACCCCGTCTACATCATGTCAAACTGTCTCCGCCTCCTTCAGCCATATCCTATAGGCACAGAAGGAAAGGCATTCTTCCCTCCTTGGTCATTTTCCTCCGACTGATTGCTTTGTTACTCTTTAATTCATTTATAAACTTCCACTCTCCAATGCTGTGTTTACACTGGAGTGCCATTTCCTACAGAACTATCTTGTAGTGGTCCTTATACTTATTGCAATTTCCACCTTTTAGATAAAGTCAGCTTTAGATTTTAAAATAACTGCCATTAAATAAATTCTTAATGGGTTTTACTGTCATTGATATTCCATTTTCCTTTACTGATGAATCCCAAACTTGTATGTCTCCTCTAGAAGTAAATATAATCATAAATTATTTTAATTGCTTTATGATTTATCTTAATTTGTCCAATATGTATGTGATATTTCATTTATATTTTCTCTTGAATTTATTAAAAATAATGTTCATTAAGCATATTTCTTCACAAATTGTAACTTAAGATTTGATAGTTTTTCAACATTATGTATCTAAAACTAATTCTTGTGTGTAGATCCATTTACTCATTTTTACCGATCTATTGTAATTTAGTATAGAGTTACAAAACACTTTTATATTGTTCTTACTGTGTTCCTATAAACATACTTGCATGTGCAGGACTGATGTTTAGGACTGAAGAGGCTAGGCCATGGGTGCACGAGTAGTCATGTTTCCTAGATACTGGGAAGTGGACTCTACAGGTGCCATGACACACTTCAACCCCACTGGGAACAATTACAGTGCTGAGTACATCCATCTACTTTTGCCCCTTTGCTCTTTAGTCTAAAGTCTTCTTCTGACCGACTGATGATGTCAGTAACACTATATTCTGGCACAATTTACCTGATTACTATGGAGTCACGGTATTTGCATATAAATATTGATTCTGATTATGCCCCTTCAGAAAATGTCTATTATTTTCCTTGTGTATGTTTTAATGATTAAATTTATGAGAGTTCTTCATACATATATTCACATATATAATTCATATATAACTTCTCATATATATATATATACACAAAGATACATATCCACCAAAACTATGAATACATACATATATATACACATACCATATAGACATACTTTTATACCTACACCACACACACCACATATACAGGCATACACATATACATCCATATATATCTGCCCAAAATACACACACACACATACACATACACACATACATACATACATACACACATACATACATACATACACACACACACACACCTCTCTATATATACATGTATTTATATTGAGTTAGGGTCTTGCTAAATAGCATAGACTGGCCTGGAATTTGGCACGTAAGCCCAGCTAGCCTTGAACTCAGATCCTTCTGACCCTGACTCCCAAGTGCTGATATGGAGGGCCTGCAGGGACACCCCTGATTCTTCACATGTTCCTATATTCATGTCTGTTGAGTAGCACAGCCAGTCTGTGCCTCCTCTTTCTTCCTTTCCTCGCCAGCCACCAACAGAGGTTTTTGTTTTATATTTCTATTTTAGGTTATTTTGCATTTTTCTGTAGAAGTTCTTGATTCCTAAACATGCTGTTTTCTACAAAGTTCTAACATTTGTATTTACATTTAGTTTTTGAAATCTAGTTGGCAAAATATATTTTATGAAAAATAGTGATCTCACATCTTTATGGTGCCCCTAAGTATACGCATACATATATACATACACAAAACATACACACACATATATATGTATATAAAAATATATATATGTATATATATATATATATATATATATATATCTCATGTGTGTTTTCTGGAATTAGGATATGAGACTTAGACAGAATGATGTAGAATAAAGAGCAGTGTTCCCAACCTGAGAAAGCTAGAATAGAGAACAAAATAATCTCTCACAACTTGTCTTTCCATGTTATTTTAGGAACTAAATTGCCCTTCATGTGGGTGTGGCCATAGATCAACTATGGGAGCTTTTTAAATGTGGATTACACAATGCTCTACCTGCTCAAAGCCATCAGTTGTTGAGTTAACAAATGAATGAATGAATGAATGAGCTCACAATAGTAAAAATAGTTCTTAGCTGTTTATTTCCAACAGCCTTGCTATTGATATTTGTTTGTTTTGGATTTGGCTTTATGAGACACAGTCTTGCTTTGCAGGCCCTTAACAAGTAGCTCTGTTTTGCCTAAGACTAACTGACTATCTTTAGCTCCTGGAGTACTGGAATTTTAGGCGTATGCCATTATACACCTGGCTTGCTATCTTAACTGCAATTCTATATGGTCAATCTTGATTTTAAAGTCTTGATTGTAGCTGTTAGCATTGTAAGCATGTAGTGGATCTCAACATGAAATTCAAATACAAGTAACACCGCTTTTTAGTTAGTAACAAGCAGCTAATATATTTAGTTAAACACACATGAAAGGTACAATAGAATCTTAGGTCAGGTTTTTATTAATATTCTTGCCTCAGCTTTTCCTAAACTATTAGCTAAATCAAGTACAAGCATGCATGAATTAGCCCAATTTATTGTTGTTCTGCATTCATTCGAAATCACACACACACACACTCACACATATATATATTTAGAATACACACACACACACACACACACAGAGACAGTTTCCTCCATGCTATTTTCTTGTGAGTAGAATTACAGTCCCTTCTGAAATATTCCACAGAAACTAACGTAAATTCAACCAAATTTGGGACATGCTTGTACAATGCTTGCTGTAATCAATAGAGCCGGCTTCTTTCAAACTCTGTGCACCACTTGAGAGCCAGCTGAGCTCAAAGCGCAGCACTTTCTTGAGGCCACGGCCTTTCCTACGATCAATACCAGCCTCAGGTTCCATGAGGTCGAGCCTGTGCCCTCTCTTGCTACACAGAAGTGTCTAGGTGAGGTCACTTTCCATTGTGCACGTAGCCTCTTGCTTTCTTTGGGGATCACTGGGTCTTAACTTTCAAGCTCTCTTCCCTGGTCTCCCTGAGTCACGGTCACAGCCACTTTTCAGCCAAAGCCTTTGGACTGTTCACCTGCTCACCCTGCCCTGCACGGGGTTCTTTAGATACTGAAATGGATCTGAGGACCAGAGCCTTGGCACAGAAAAATTTTTATTTCTTTTGACATCCTCATCGTTTAGCCCAGTGGTCTCTCCCTTTCTAACAAGTCTCCCGTGTGGAGACCTAGAATATTTGAAAGGCCATAGACAGTGAGGATGTATGAAGTCCCTTCCTATCTCTGTGACCTACTTAGAGTCTCAAGATAGTATGTAAAAATTAATAAATCGAGCACAAACAGATTTTGATATAAAATGAACTGTGAACGAATGCTAGGTAAATAAATTATAATTCCCTACTTCTTTTAACTGCTAGGTTAACTCAGATTATGGGAAATAAGGCCAAAAAAGAAAGTGAGTCCTGGAGGATAAGTCATCTCCAGTTTACAGTTTATTCCACTATGAAGTGAGACCTGAGCCCCCACAGCACCATTTGTTGTTCTAGGAGCCTTGGCCTTATGTCTTGAGAAAGGGGTAGTTATCAGGCACATCTTTCAAAAGAGACAGTTGAACCACAGCAGAGTTTTCTGTCATTTCTGAGGTGATGCCTGTTGTGGCAGGAAAAAGTACAGAGTAATACAACTGCAAAGTGGGGGGGGGCAACTTCCAGAGGACACAGTGGGGGTCAATTTCCAGAGGACACAGTGGTGCCCAGTCACCGGAGCCTCATTTCTCGTGAGGTGACTCATGGGCCCTTGCTGGAGACCCACATGAGCATAAGACATAAGGAGTTCCAGTATGTCACTAGAGTCACTTAGAATTGGAATTTGGTTATCCAGGAACACATGAATCTGAGGAGATATTTAAAATAATAAAAGAAAATACTGAACCATGACCAAGCCACTTTTCCACATGAATATGTTCTCTACTTTCAAATTTATCTTTAGAGATGAAAAACGATTAACATAAAAGGTATAAACTTAAGGGGAGAGTCACTCGAAATAAAATAACGAGGCTAACTGTTTCATTTTTCTTCCCTAAGTATTATATTTATTTCAGATTTTTTTCCTTTTCTTTTTTCCAGGGTTTCTGTACTTTCTACAGAATTAATGATGTATCTGGTATCATTATCCAGCCCACTGCTGCTCCAGGGAGAGCCAAGCCTGCGCAGCATTATATACTCAAGAAAGGGAAGAATCAACCTGGATACATCACCTGCCCTTCCATATCCTGCTGCTTTGGTTGTTATAAAGCAGGTGAATGCTAGATGTAGCTGGATGCTGTTATGCTACTTACCACCCTTACTGGACAGCTTTCATTGGGAGAAAGTGGATGTTTCCCATCAGGCTTAGAGACCTAGAACACCCCCCCCCCCATTCACTTGGTGGCAGGGAAGTTTACATCGCAGCACCACGCGGCATATTGCAGAGATGGGTCCTGGGCACATCCTTACACATATGAATAAATAATGTTAAAGCTAATAAGATCTCTGAGAGAAAATGATGATTGTCTTTAATCACTAACCTTAAGCAGCCGTGAACCATATTATCAAACACCTTCATTTCTTATAAAACTATCTATCACACACAATATAGACCTGATGAAAAAGAAGGTGGAAGTAATCAGGACAGAATGCCAATTACCTCATTACTTGTCACAGCACATTGTAACTGGAAATTGCTTCTTTCAGGTTCTGTTTGCTCAGGCAATTACAATAAACTCTCTGCTTGACATGTTGTTTGCACAGATGTAGAGCATTAATAAACATGAGGGCTAATCTGAATTATTGAACCAGCCACAATAATTCCAACAAAGGATTTATAATAAGTCTAAGAAAGCTAAGGTATCACTGGAATTCCCTGTAAGCAACACTGACATACTTTATCACAAGGAAAATCCTCAAATTTAATGTATAGCCCTGGAATACACCCCATAGGTATTACACACACACACACACACACACACACACACACACACACACACACACACACTAGTGGCTCTAAGTTCTAAGCAACTGCAATCCTAAAGAAGAATCAAGATTGCTATGGTGACATCACAGGCCTAGAAGAAATTACCCAGTTTGCTCTAAAGATTCTCTACATTTTTTTTTACAAATTTAATTTTATTTGAAATAAAACCCTGCTGTGATATCAGTATGTCTTAGAATGGCAAAGTATTGTGAAAATGTGTTATTACCCAAGACATGGAATGAAGGACATTTGAACTAGTCCTAGAAAGGATGCCTAACAAACATGGAGGGCCTTGCTGAACAGTATGCAGTTGTGGTCTTGTAGAGCAAAGTGCATGGCCAAAGCTTTTTTAGCTCTAATTGAGTTCAACTAACTGAGTTTGTTTTTCTTATAAATGTTTCTCACATTAAGAGATCATATTAGTGTCAAAAATATGTACACTTGAAAAATTGTGTGCCTCATCAATTTCTATCATACAAAACCAAGATTTTAAAATAACTTTGCCTTATACCATGTGAGCAATGAACAGAATTAGAAATAGAAGGCAACTGAGCATGTGTATGCATAATAACCCCTAAGGGGGGGGTTACTGTTCTTACTCCTTGAGGCTGAGGACAGAGCAGAACTGGCAAAGTCTCTGAAGATAGGCTGTGTAAAAGAGGCACGGGCATGTTAGCAAATACCTGCAAAAAATCTTGTGTTCTTGAACAAAGCTACACTAGTGGAAAAGCGCCCTGACATGCTCCCTCATTTCTCCCTACATTAGGCAAGAATCACAACTTGCTTGCTTCCTAATTTCACCCAACACCATCTCCCTTTGCTGCCATTGGATTAATTGCACCCAAACAGGGGTACAGTTAGTGCATGATTCCCAGTCTACAATGCAGTAGCATCAGTAGCCACTCAATTGTAGTATTAGCTGTATGGTTTTTAAAAAGGATTCAACTTCCATCCAGGAGTAAGATATCATCTCCCACCTCCAAGCATTTCCCACACCTGTAGCACATTTGATAGTCCAACTGGAATTGAAAACTCATTCTGCAAAATTACTAAAGTCAGAATAACTTCCTTGAAATTTTTACTCCCCAACAACAATGTAAAACTAAACTAAACCTTAGATCCTAATGTCTTGACTAACAATAGAATACAAAATTAAAGTTTTGCACATAAGATTTCTTTTAGTTCAAGCCAATAGGTTTAAAACCAAACTACATGTACTGTCACTTTCCTTCTTGGTACAAAATTCCATTTCAACTTAGGATCTCTGTCCCCACCCCAAACCACTATCTCTTAAAACATGAAGTCACTCCACCATACCCACACACAGGGAATGCTGCTTCATTGGGTTCGAGACCACCTTTATAAAGTTAAAAAGGATGGGAATCAAGATATCTCAAACAGTAATGGGATCTATTAAAGCAATTCAATTATTCTAATCTTTTTCAAATATCACAAAATTATGTAGAACAATTTCATTTAAATGTTGCTATCAGTGTTGGAACTTCCATTGTGAATTGTTACACCAGGAAATATTGAAGAACCTGAGTGCTGGAGAAGTTCTATTGCAGGGTATGCGAGAGAGGACCACAACTACACCAGCAGGGAAATTTCCATCATAATCAACTCATTCATTCTGTAATAACCTCCTTAGGATTCATGCTTCCAGATTATAATGTTCTATGATTAGTTTTAGTCTGAAGTTAATGTTGTGCTTTGAGCCAGTGTTTGCTTTACTGGGGTTATAACACTCTCACATAGAGTGAGAATAATTTTAATTATAAAATAATTATAAAAATAAATTGAATAAAATAAATGAACAATAGCTTTAAAGAAGATGAATTAGGCCATTTACATACTACATAGAATAAGCCTTCTTTGAAAGACAAAATACATATGAAAGTTAAAAGAAAATCAAGGTTCTATGCAGCAAAAATTACTTTCAGTTCATTTTAACCACACATTTCCTTGATCCAATGATAAATTCACTGTGCATTACATTTGATTTATTGTAAAGCATAGACACGAAATCACCTATTCCTACATATACGATAAAATAGGTGGGGTCTCTTCATTACTTTTCAATAATAATATTTTATTTCAGAGAATATTTCAAAGCCAAAATATTTATCATATGCCCTTTTCCATTATTGTATAAATGATATAAATTACACCATAGACAAATTGATACTTTGTCACTATGCCAGTATAAGCATATTTGTCATTGAAATGAATATTCATAGAGTTTTATAGGTCTCAGCCTACATATCTGAAATACATTTATTTTAAATATTTAAAGAAAATATTTATATGAATATTTCGCTTATTATTTCTGATATAATAAATCTTATATGAATTAAGATGTTGATACGTAGCTATGCAATTTATAAAAAGAAGCTAGTAAATGAAATTAATAGAAAAATCCATATACATTCAAAAACATAAATGTTTGTTCTTGTTTATTCCAGTTTAATAAAATCAAAATGATTCATTAATTTTTCTATTAAAAAATTTAATATGGATAATGTATGGATCACTGACTTTATATTAAACCAACAGCAACATCAAAAACATCAAAAAATAATATCCAGTGAGTTAATATAGCTGTGTCCATGTAAGTGGAGTATATAAGAATTTTACACTAGAAATTATAGAAAACATCACACATGTCCACAAAATTCTATATACACATCTATAAAATTCTTCCCCATGCAAAGGTCAAACATTTGGTAAAACAAATTTTTAAAAGACTAAAACATGCACTTAACTTTGTAGTAGAGGTTGTTTATAGTTAAAAGAATATCTCAGAGATAGCTATTTTGTTATCCTTTTTGTCTGTTAGGTGAGATCCGAAACTTCAAGTCAAGAAGTGCCACCATGAAAAGCAACTTACAATTATAACCCTAGAGATTATGTTTGGGTAGAGACCAAGGCTGAACCACACTCTGCTTCCAGGAGCGAAGGGATGCTCTGGAGCATCGCCAGGGCAGGACCACAGTCTGCACAGTGGTTTTGTTTCCACTCCTTTTTGGATAGGTTTTCTTGTTAGAGGCCACATGTTATTTCATTGAGATGTGAAATTGGCAAGTCTGTTGGCTTCCAGTCTAGGTTCAATCAACACACATGTACCGACTTGCAACACCAATTTAAAATAGGGCATTAGGTATTCAGATATGAAAAACTAATGTAAGAGGAAAACTAAAATGTACATGCCGAATTATTTGTTAGAGTTACCATCACATGTGGAAATTACCCATTTTCAAGAGCTATGATTCTTCCCTAACCTTCTTTTGACAGTGTCATTGGGGAAATTTTCTGTTGTCACAGTTACTATTGGAAGCAATGACAGAAGTCAGACCCAGGGAGGTAACAATTAGTCATTATATTTTAGCTAAGATATAACTTGAGGGGATTTTTTCTTAATTTTTAATTGAACATGTTCAATTAAACATCATCAAAGATTACTTTAAAATCCAGGAAAGTAACTACTCTAGTCCTTGAATATTTTGAATTTCTCACAGAGAAATTATGAATCATTTCTGAGTACATTCTCTCTTGGTTGACTATTCACATTTAAACACAAGACAACTAGTCAATCTTTACATAAATATATACATATGCATATATACATATCTACAGCAAGTTGATTAAGATGCATTTGTTTGTCCAAATAGTCTCATCAATCTCTCCCAAACAGTCATGCACGCTATGATCTGCATATGAGAAGGTGCAAGTATCACCATGTGACAATGTCCTGAGTTCAAAACATGTCATTGGCAAGATATTAAGCCATTTTGAGGTTCAAATAAAATTATTTCTTTCCCTGAAGAATTGGAATTTTTATGTTCTATCTTTGTGATCAAAACTGAAAACGCCTGTTGCTCTGGGATTATCTGCCCTCCACAATGGATGAGACTGGTCACATGGGTGGCATACTTCCTGAGATGTCACTCTCCGGTTTCCTCATGTACATGGGTTTTACTTAGTGTGTCTTCCCACGAAAGCAATATCATTTGCTATATTCAGACTCTGACAGATTTACTTATCTTTAAGAAGTGATATTTTGTCAAAAAAGCTTTCTTGTCTAAGTTAGCAACTCCTCAAGGAAGCTTTTAACCAAAGACTCTGATTCTGTTTTTTGTCCATGGAAAGCGATCAGGGGGTGGATGCTCATAAAAGTCTAATGTTTGAGCAGAGATGAGAAACTTTCAGCTAAGAACTTCGTTTAACGTACCAGCAAGGGGAGGCGGCAGAGAGAGGAAGCAAGAGCAATCAATTGTGATTTCGCCTTTGCTGGAGACGGTAAAAGACTCCTACACAAGGGCCAGCCTTGAGAGGTACCTGCTGGGAGGGCTAAGGCTGGGAGCAGTCGGGGGGCAGCGGGAGCAGCTGTGGAGACCAAGCAGGGAGGAGTGCTGTGCCATTGACTGGAAGCTTTTGGAAAGTGCTTTTCAGAGCCTGGGCTGCTTGTACCCTGGCAAGAGCAACTCAATACCAGAGAAAGTGAGATACTGAAACACACAACTTGCTGTGGATTCCATTAGCGACGCTCTCAAGGAGTAAACCTCAGAAAGGGCCGATTACAGGACCCCTCAAATGCCAGCCAGCCCCTCTGAGTCATCTTAGCAACTTTCAGTGAGAAACTAAAAGAAAAAAATCAGGGTCTCTGAAGTTTATGTAGGCCAGTGAAAAGTTAAATCCTTTAAAACGTTCATTTTCAGTGTTATTTTAACCACCACATAAAAACACAACAGAGAGGAGAAAGAAAAAATATTCATAGAATTGGCAGCTTCTCGTAATATATTAGACCATGCTTATTAAGTTTTCCATTATCAAATTATATAACATTTCCATCCTCAAAAAGCAAGCTCCCTTTAAAAAAGAAAATCCAAGAAATTAACTTCTGAAGCTAGAAAATTATGAAGCATCTTTTTCCCCTAGTCAGTTTTCCTTTTTGAGACTACAGCATTCCCCTCAGACTATTCTGCCTGTGTGTCTATATTTACACACAACACACATGGCTTTTTACTTAGTTTCATAAGTGAAGTGTCATCAGGTTTCCTTTTCTTATTTTAGCCGTTAACACACGGCAGCAAAGGGAGCTTTTTGTTGTTGTCGTTGTTGATTTTGGACACAGGATGGATATTAAACAAAACCTCTCTCAACCAAGAAACCTGCAATGTCCAACAAAAAAGAAGCAGACACTCAAAGGACGTCACAGATAAAAAACTTACCTTTGCCTCCTCTTAACAGTGCAAGGGCTACAGTGGCAGAGTCCTGCTGGGTTTTCCCCATGGGCAGAGCTGCAAGAAGTGATAGGGATTCAAAGAAAGCGAATAGGAGCCTTAGGTACGAAAATGTGGACAATTCCAAGAATTAAAGTGTCGTAATTTCGTTTAGAGGAGAGTACAGTCTACTTTGTAGGATATAGACTCTGTGCATATTTCTTTGCCATTGTTTTCGGGTTCACTTAACCATAAAGAGGGAAGACAGCTCAGTGAAGCAGGTTAGCCAAATGCAACTGGCAAAAGCTCTCCTCACACCCTTTTGTCGGCTCCATTTGCACCATAATGTTAGACCTTCCTCTCATATTTCACAGTCCTAGTCTGGCCATTTATCCCCAGGGATGGAAAAAGTCATTTTTGGTCCTGTCCTTAAAAGTTACTTTATAAACTATTGTGCAGTCCTACCAACAAAAGATACAAAGGAGTAAATGCACTTCACATGGCCACAATTAGGGCTTCTGTTTCCGCTCTCCTGCCCTTGTCAAAGCTTTGATTTAGTTTTCCTCGGTTTTGTCCAAGGGTCATTACAGATGTCTGCAGACAATTAGCATCTCCCTCCCACAGCACTCCCCAACGAGATGATTAGCAAATTAAAACTTTGCATTCTTCTCTGTCCACTGAGACCTCTTGGGAAAGCGCAGCAGATGTGACTATTTGTGAGGACTCGAGGCGGGAATCAAGGTGTTTGTCTCTACATTTGGAGAGCTAAATATTAAGTTAGCCATTCAGAATCCCATTAGGTCACATGCTGCAGCAGTTAATGAAGCATTCAGCTCTGAAACTTAGAAACAATTGTATCTTTGATGGGATGGGGGCACACAGGAGCACTGAGCGTCTATGCCATACGTGATCCATGCCAGCTCGACCCATTATAAACTGGACTTGGCATAGCATATGCACCGTTGAGTGCATTTTCAGCCTCTGATGCAGAAACTGAGCCCCTGATCTGCATAAGGGCTCAGTATAATTTTTAAAGTATTCACGACCTATGGAGTCAAGTAAATGCCAACCATAAATGAAGTATTCAAATGATCCAGAAGAGATCGGGTCTTCAGTTTCAAGTGGCAATTGAGACATAGGAAAAACTTTCTTGGCTCCATCTTTGTTTTAGGAGAGCAAATGTTTGATTAGGTTAGCAGACGGCAGAGGCGGAAGGCAAGGCTTTTGGCAGTAATAACCCAACCATATATAGGATATAGAATCTACATAGAGGTCGGGTAAAAGAGGCCCAAATGTCAGGCTTCCATTCAAAATATACATCCTGAAAAAAAATAGACATACTTTTCAAGCATATACACATAACTAAAGATGTTTTAAAAGAAAGGTTTTAAAAAGATGGAGAGCTCTTCATTTTTTTCGCTAATTTTGTGGTGCTAAAACATACAGCTTGATACAGATAGCCCCACCTCTAGAAATCAGTGGCTTATGCAAAGATAGAAGGAATATTAACTGTGAAATTAAACCTCATGTATTAGCTAGCTGCACTGTCTTAAGTGTCTCCTGAAACTCAAAACATAGGCAGTCAAACATCAACCTGGTATATCCATTTAGTAGCACTCCCTTGAAGTAGCCAGAGCTTTCCCCCACACCCAGCAAAATGGATTACCATTGCAATCAGACTCATTCTCTATTGTAATAGGAAATCACTCTCCTACTCCTACAACAAAGGCTATTAACAAATTCTTAATAAGCATGTGTGTTGATTAAGGCCATCTGTATTTTCAAGTTCTACAGAGCAAAAATGTTTGAAATTTCCTATCACAAGCTCAAAGTAGTTGTGGATGAAGAAAATTTCAGAGGACAGGGACAGAAATTGGCCTCTAGACTACTCTTTGCACCTTACCACCAAGAAATTTCCACAGGGTAAGGTAGCTCATGCCCATAATCCCAGCACTTGGGAAGCAAGAATGCCCATACATTCAAAGTTGAAGGAATTCCATAGTAAATTACAGGTCAACTCAAGCTGTATTGTTAGATCTGACCATAAAATAATAGTAAGCAATTATGATGGTGATGATAGTGTTGGGCACTGCAGTAGACATCTGGAAGCCAAGCAGGTACTGGGTAGAGATGCACTTTCCTGAGGCTGGCCAGTCTAGTGAGAACAGTCAACTGTAGGTTCAGTGTCAACTGAACAAAGCTAAACAGAGATACCAGAAAACACCAGATATGAACCTCTGACCTCTCCACAAGCAACACACACACACACACACACACACACACACACACACACACACACACACAAGAAAATTAAAAATCATTAGCTTTAACTACAACCAAATGAGCTGACCTAAGCACGCTACCAAGAAGAGACTTGATACCCTATGAGCATATATAGTGGGAGGAAGTCCCCCTCAGTCACAGACATAGGGGAGAGGAGTAAGGGGAAAACAGGAGGGAGGGAGGAATGGGAGGATACACGGGATTGGATAACAACTGAGATGTAATATGAATAAATTAATAAAATATTTTTTATAAATTAAAAAAATAAAACCAGTTGAATCATCAAGCAGGGTATGACATACAGCCCAAAGCCCTTCCATACCTGCAGGACTTTCTGTTACAATACTACTCTGTTTATCATGAAGTCTGGACTCTGCCACACCCCATATAGAAGCTTAGATTTTGGAATAAGGACACAGAAACCATGGCCTCAAGTGCAAATGTGCAAATTAAACCGTGATAACCAACTGAGTGGAAGGATAGACATCACGTCTGTACCATTAAGTTTTTACCAGTCTGACCAGACCACGTGGCTTCCAAGTGGGTCAAATGCACTGCCTCGCAAATGCTGTGCACCTCCTTCCAACTCTGACAGCCACCTCTGTGATTTCTCTTCTAAAGACATTTTGTTTCTTATCTGAAAAGTGAATTTTCTTATTATATGGGAAGCATATCATTTAATCAGGAACAAGGGGCATGCCAGCTATGGAAGCACTGCTCTTTCTCTGTATCTGATGAGTCCTAAAGCCTGACTGACTTCTATAGTACTAACTACACTCCACAAGGAGTTTTTCTTCCAGAATCTTCTGTGCACACTTCCTGAGACTCATTACTTAACTATCTGCTCCATTACTTTATTCTGCTTGGTATAAACAAATGCAAGGTGCAAGGTAGCACTTCATGCAATGTTCCAGAATCTCCTGCATATTTTGGTCCTGTGTAAGACAAAAGGGAACAATAAATAATGTACTTGGGCTGTTGGTATTTTGTATTTATTATTTATTTGTTGGTTGGTTTGTTTACTTACTTTACTTAGTTATTATGTGATCTGCAGCTGCCTACTTTTGGAAGGAGAAAGGAGCCATGACATTTGTAACTAGGATGCTATGTAATTTGTAAATGTAATTTATTTTGTAAATATTTTATCCTTTCATGTTTTGGAATGAATAAAATGGAAAACAGATATGAATCTTGGTGACCTCTGGTGAGCTGGCTCTGGAGCCACCTTAGAGCAATTGAGCTGTTGCCTTAAGCTATTTTACTGCCCGCTGTTCCACTGCCCTGCATTACAGCCATGTGAATTGCTAGAGTCCTGACTCCTGCTTGACATATGAACACACAGATGGAAAGAATAATTAAAGGACAGGACTATTGTCACCTAACTTACGACTAGGAGAAGAAGATTCAAATGCTGATCAGAGCTGCTCTGAGATTTTAAATGTTGTTTTGAACCTTTTGCTCTTTAAGTTAACTAACTTACAGTACATAAAAGTTTTAAAAGAAATGGCATGAAACGTGAATAAACTGAAGACAAAATTTCTGAGAAAATGATAAAGAATATATCGCATTGTTGCCTTGTAGCACTGAATGATGTATTTTCATTTTTGAAATATAATAATAATTATAAGCTGCTAAGTTTATGATTCATAAGGTGCTAAAAATATAGAATGATCCCATTATTTATCTGTTAGTATTCCTCAGTTTACACACACATAAGAATCATTAGTCATTTGTAAAATCAAGCATCTTAAAGGTGGATGTTTTCTCTCTCTCTCTGCATGTGTATTTCTTTCTCACTCTTCCTTTCCCTTCCCCAATGTGAGGACACAGTAACGAGACGGCTATCTCTAAACTAGAAAGCCCTCAATAGTTAAATCTATGAGCATCTTGGTCTAGAATGTCTAGCCCCTAGAAATGCAGGAAATGTATTATTTAAATTCATGTTCTGTTGTGTTTCACACATCAGCCGAGGCTCACCAGTGAAGATGCTGGGACTGTCAGATTTATTCTTATTCTCCCAGGAGCCTTGGGTGTGAGACCTTGCATGTTTGCCCAGGATCTTGCCCTTTAGGCTGATCCGACTAATAGATCTCCCAACATAATATTACAAACTACATGTCTGAAGAAGGTTCCATTCTTCCATGCTTTCTAGAAGGACCAGGAGGGAACTTTCTGAAGAGACAGTATTGATCAGATTGTACAAATGAGTGCTCTGTCCTAGGATGAGAGACATTGGGGCAGAGGAAAATAAAGGCAATGTTCTTGTGAGGAGAGATGACGCTATGAAAACAAATGGTACTGAAAAATCTGGTATTAGCTTTAGGCAGCAATTTAATCACAAAGGTCCATGCAGCTCAAGGAACTGTTGGGAAGTTTAATTCTCTTTTGTTATAGGTTTTGCATGTAGCACAGCTAACAGTGATGGTGTTCCCAGCCTCTGAATTCTAGATGACGATAACAAGGCTTCCCCACTGTGACAACCAACTTTCTCCAAGTTTTGTCAGATGTCCTGTGGGAAGCAAAGTTTCCTTTGTTCAGGCATTGCTATTATGGGCTACAAAGAAGGCTTCAGCACATAGTCTCTTCCAAATGATTTGCCTTCCAGCAGAAGAAGTAGCTGGTCTGAGGGATGTTGGGGCCTATGAGGACAAAAATAAGAATCTGTGGGAAATGAGGAGGCAGTGAAAGAGACCAGGTGAGACAGACCAGAGTTTGGCTTGCTGTCTTCATCATCACTGACTGGATTTCCTAATGGCTGGGGAGTAGGCCATGAAGAAAATATAGATGGCATAGTAGAGTGCAGTTTGGGCCACAGTGAACTGGAAATGGACCTTATCAGTACTTAAGTCTAGAAGAAGGTGGAGAAGGAAGATTTTAGAGTGCGTGGATCAGTGTAGGGACAGAAATGGAAAGCTGTTGTCATTTACTTATGAATGTATTTCATTTGAACATGTCCTTAACTGTCCAAGTAAAGAGGTTGAACAAGCAATTAGGAGCATGAGTTGGGGAATCAGGGAGTAAATATTTGTGGGAATAAACATCGGAGAACTATCACAACCAACAGTCTTTCTATCCTGTGTCTTTGCAAACCAAAAGTAAAAATTGATTTTGCTTGGTTGGAGTCATGGTGTTAGCATTACTACACTTCCTGTGGATGCTATACAACAGCGGTTCTCAACAGAGTGGAAAATATATCTTCTATCTATTTATCTTTCTATCTATCTATCCATCTATTTATCATCTACCTGTCTATCATCTATCATCATTTATCAATCATCTATCTATCTATCTATCTATCTATCTATCTATCTATCTATCTATCTATCATATGTCTGTCTGTCTATCTATCCACATATCTATCAACCATCCACTTGCATGCCTATATCCATCTATTCATCTCTCTCTCTCTCTCTCTCTCTCTCTCTCTCTCTCTCTCTCTCTCTCTCTCTCTCTCACACACACACACACACACACACACACACACACACACACAGCATGCACATGCTACACAGAAATGGAAAGTCACATAGTCAGCATATAATTTGGTCATCCAACAAACACAGGGGAGCAACATGCAGAGACCTAGTTAAGTACCAGGCCCTAGAGCCAAGGCCAGACAGATCTCTGCTTGGTGAGTTTGTGAGCAGTGGTGCAGGAAGCAAAAGAGGTGGGCCACACAGAGACTCTTTAAATGGAGCAGGATGGGATCATCCTATGTAATTGCAGATTCAGGCCTGTCCCATTGTTTCACTGTCTACTTTCTTCTTTGTATTCCATTATCTTACTAAAACAGATAGTTGCAT
Source organism: Acomys russatus (assembly GCF_903995435.1). Classification (NCBI taxonomy): domain Eukaryota; kingdom Metazoa; phylum Chordata; class Mammalia; order Rodentia; family Muridae; genus Acomys; species Acomys russatus. The sequence continues at coordinate 2,363,902 of NC_067147.1, forward strand.
TATGCTATCAGGAGAGGCGTCAAAAATTCTTGTGTAGATTTCCCCTTAATTACCTCCACCAGTTTTCAGCAGACTATCAAACAATGGAAGTAGATCTCCCCTCCCTCCACACGGCCCACTCCACTGACCTCCATAAATTGTCGGTCTCCTTAACCTGGCTGGACTCTTTAAATGCCGTCCACATGAGTAACGGCCAAGTAAAATGCTCATGAAGACTGTTGTCTTTTCAGATGATGTTTAGTATGTTTATTATCTTACTAATTTCCTCTTATTTGTATTTTAAGTACCTTTTTTATATTGAAATTTTAAAACTGAATTCCCATACTTTATTTTATGTTTTTATTCTTTATTACTATCATTACTTGTTTTTCTAGCTCAGAGTCTTATTTTGTAGTCCAAGCTGGCCTGGAATTCATAGAGATTCTTCTATATTAGCTTCCAGAGAGCTAAAAAAAATTAGATGTTAGCTGTTATGTTCTATTAAAAGTTCAGATTGTGCAGCCACTTTTTCTTCAGATATTTTTAATTTAATGTAATTTTTCTTTACAGTACTTGAGGGTCAGACTCAGGGCCTTGCCAAGGTGTCATGCCAAAACCTTATTTCTTTTATGATGTGCTTAGAAAGATCTATACTTCAGAAAAGGGAGGGTACTATTTTATGTATTTTATTTTAGTGAAAGAATCAAAAGAAAATACTGATTCTGAAGTAAAGAGAGTAAGTTCACTATAGTAGACACAATGCAAGGCTACTTCTTCCCTTTCTGTGTTGTTCAACTTTCTTTTTACCAATGGCAGCCCACTGAGAAAATGCCATGCTTGCCCTTAAGGTGTGCATTTGGGAGGTCCCCAGAAAGCATGAGGTTACAGTTAACTAAAGAGAATTCAAGGAAAAAGATGTTCACCAGGGTAGCTTTTCCTCAAACCATCTAGACTGCATTGTAGTGACCTCCAGAGACAAGAGGCTTAAGAAAAAAATAAAAAGGCATTCCTGTTTCCAGTGGCATGGCTCCCTCACAGATCAAATGCTTTGCCAACTGCTTTCCCTAACCACTTCTTCCGTTAAGGATTCATTAAGTTTCCATTTGGCCTTCTCCCAACCATTCTTGTACTGCCTTTGGCCAATAACCATTCATCAAAAATTTGTTGGCTATGAACCTCTGCAATAGACTCTTCCACTGCTCCTCTCTGGAGTGCAGTCAGAAGGGTTTTCACCTAAGAACAGTGGAACAACATTATGTCTGCTTGTAGATGTGCATTCCCAGGGCATTTTACAGATCTGCTTCTTTGTAATTATGTCTCCGACTCTTTCTAGAGAGGTGCTGCTGGAGCAGGTTTTCTGCTCAAGTGTAGGACATTCATTTAAAATATAATTGTATATCAATAATGAATTTTAAAAATATTTATAGGTAAATATTGGTAACACACATTTAAAAATTCTCTGTATAGAATTCAAATGTAAGTGTACATCATACATTATTTAATCTGATACTATTAACCTAATGGCTACCATAACATCCATCTACTAGGTAGATTATTTTAAGTATGTTGCCAAAATGGTCAAGAGACACATAATCAGCTTTCTCTCATGTAAAAAAACCTAAAGAGATTTTTGAATCTCCTGTCTCTATGTGTAGCATCTGATCTAAAAAAAATATTTATTCTTGATAAAAAATAAATTTTGTTAGTAAAATTTAATGCTTTTGTAACAAAATTAACTGGTACACAAAACATAAATTTTATTCATGTAAGGTATGTGTACCTCAAACTGTTCACATGCCCATTCACAAAAGACCAGCAAACATTTAAAACTGTTCTTTCTTAACTTATTTTAGAAGTAGATAGTAGACCCTCACTGGACAGTGACAAAAATAGGTGTTGATATGTTTATACATTTATTTATAACCAATCTATTTAACTTAGAAGTACCACCTGCTGGGGGAGTTGGGGCTAGAGACTGAGTCCAGAGACTCATACAGGTTTGGTGAATATTTCACCACAATTTATAGTCTACTTTCAAATTTGGAATCTCTTAAATAAAAATTGTGAGGATCAGACACTGATTAAGTGATGAATTTAACTAAAACATCTCCAAGAAAAATATAATTATTTCATGGGGATAGGTGAGGAATAATCTTAATATTATTGAGAAGTACACTAGGACCAAAGTTCAGATGGAACAGCAAGTAATACCACAAACTCTTCAATTTTCAGCTATAAACTATGTTTGTGAGCGAAAAACCCCACGATGGAACCAAAGACTAGAAAGTTGGATATTGAAGGTTAAAATATGCAGTGTAATGTCCCATCCCAAAATATTAATGATCTATATATGTAAGGTTATGGCTGTGATAATTAGAACCTGTCTGTTATGGATGCTACACAGAATCCTGCTATCCACAAATATAAAAAACAGGAGCAGAGTTGAATCTAGTCACCTTGTCCATGATCAGCTGCCATGGACACATGTTTTACACTTTAGAATCTTACAATGAATCATTAACAGCTTGTTGTTGGGAATTCTCTGTTGTCCTGTGACCCTTCTTGTAACATGATTCTTTTCTTTTTATTCTTCTTTTTATCAGACATACATCTACTGAATGAAAGATATGTGTTAGACTTTGTGATAAGACCACAGATAAAATGAAATGTACATTTAGCAAGTCGACAAGCTATATCGGGTTTCTACAGTGCTCAGTGCTATTGGGAAGTCAGCAGTGGATCCTCACGAGCAGCGGCCCTCAACTTCTGAGTCCAGTTCCCCTCCATCTTCGAATGTATTTACATCATAACTCATGCAATAGGAAATTTATAATTATGGGCTAGCAATGAAACTAAGTTTCTGCTTGTGATTACCACAACATAAGGGGCTGCATTTGACCACGTACCCTGGATGGGGAGGCCTGGTGGCACTCAGAGGAAGGATAACAGGCTACCAAGAAGAGACTTGATACCCTATGAGCATTACACGGGGAACAGATCCCCCTCAGTCACAGTCAAAGGGGGGGGGGAGTAAGGGGAAAATGAAAGGGAGGGAGGAATGGGAGGATACAAGGGAGGGGATAACAATTGAGATGTAATATGAATAAATTAAAAAATACATTTTTAAAAAGAAACAAAAAATCCTGCATTTGGGAAGGTCAAGGACCATCATTCTAGAGGGAAGGCATTAGAAGTAGTTTCTGAGCAAGCTTTCTCTCTGACATTGTGCATCCTTCATACTTCACAACAGCCAAACTAGAGTTTCTCTTCAACATGGAGGTCATAGAAACCAGAACATCAAAGTCAAGCACGAATCCTCAAAGCAAGCCAGCCAAGAGCCTACTCTAACTCTCATTTATCTTTCTGTCTGAAAGCAGCAAAAGAAAGTAGCTGGATTCCAGTATTGGCTAAAGCACATGATTCTCATAGCCTGGGATGAAGAAATCTGGCAGAAAGGTCACAGAGAATCCAAACACCACAGTGAGAATTGTGGTGTCCTTAGAAACTCAGCTATGTTATATAAATATGTTCTTGTTTTAATCCATGTGTGTGATATGGGGCTGCTTCAAATTGTTCACAGCCGCAGACTATTTGCCTCATGTATGCTTTGACAAGGGTGTGATTCTACTAAGTACATGACTCGGTGTTCGTGTGCTGTGTGTGTGTCTGTGCCCATGTATGCATCTGTGTGTGTGTAACATAGACATTTCACTTAGCATAAAAACTACAAATGTCACTGTGATACCAAGAGGTCAAACCTATAGGCATTGTAGACTTCTGTTGCTTTCATAAATACAAAGGTAACATGGGCAGGAAAAGAGTTTTATTTCAGTTTGTAGGCTACTGTTCATCTTTGGGGGAAAATCAGAGCAGAGATTCAAGCACAGCATGGACTTGAAGCAGAAACCACTGGAAAACACTGCCTACTGCCTCACTCCTTGGTTCAACTTCAGGTAGGTTATTTTTCGTTAAGGCTCAGGGTCACCATCCCAGGAATGACCACCCTAGACAGCGGTCTGGGCACTTCCACATGAATTAGCAACGAAGAACATGTTCCACAGACATATTCCCAGGCCAATCTGATGGAGGCAGTCCCCCAGTTGAGGTGTCCTCAGATTTGGACTGCATCAAATTGACAGCTGCAGCTAACCAGAAGACAATGCCTTGTGGAAGCAGAAGTTTAATGATTCGCATGCTCTGATTCTTTCTCCACATGGATCCTTCAATGGGCAAAGCAGAACTCTAGAACAGCTCACACACTCACAGCAATGAAGACAAGAGTCTACACAAAAAATATCATCTCCAGAAGTTGGATATTTAAGTGCTCGGTCCACATACCCACATTCTTGCTACAACCACTGACCTCAGACCCAGGTGCTCCATGTGTAGAGGACGTGAGGGCAGCCACACTCCTGGCTTGGGTGGCTTCATGGATGATGGAAATGAAGTTTTATTATCTTCTTGAAACTAATTGTAATAAGCAAAATAGGCAGAGGGGTTGTGTTATTAGTGGTGCCTATTGTCAATGAATGCCCCTTCGTCCCTCATTTGCCATCCTCATGCATTCCCAGAGTCATTAGTATGTTCCAAACAAAGCCCTGAAAATAAAGTCAGTCAACTGGCTCCGGAAAGTTCTGGCACTCCTTACAGAAAACTCATTGGATTAACACAGAACTACACACTGAGTTACCCAGTCCCTTGGACTAGCTGGTAGCTCCTGTGTGGGTGTTTTCTCTCACTTGAGTCATAGATGAGGTGGCTTCACTGGATCTCTGGTTATGGCCTTTATAGTTTCCTTTCTGGTCTCATTATGTATAGGATGAACCTGTAGAGATTGCTTCAGGCTCTGGTCTTGCGCAGTGATTTTTAGGTAAGGTAAGTTAAACTGAGAGCCTACTTCTCTCAAAGTTTCCAAATCACTCTCCTTCCCTATATCCTGTAGGTCTTAGTTTGCTCTTACCCTTATGACCTCTGCTAATCCATTATGGTTGTGGGGTTCTACTGCCTCCCAAACAGCTTCTACTCAGCAAGTGGTGAAAACATGGACCATGTTGTAGCTCACAACGTAGTAGTACTGATCTCCCAGGGTGGAAGGGTTGCTCGCTGTCTTCTGGTTCCCACTGAGATAGCTCCTAAGTCATCATGAGACTCAGCAGCAGCAACATGGATGTCCTCACCAGCAGATGCATTTGCATTTGTGAGCATCCAATTAGGGGGTGAGGCACTCTGCAAGGAAATTACATTTACCCAGCACCCATGTGGAGTCAGGACCTTGTTTCAGCTTTCTCACAACTGGCAGAGGACAGTGCCTTCCATGGGGTGTAGACAGTTGGAGTGATGAGCAATTCTCCCTCAAAGAGCTACAGGAGACAGCTGGTGCCTGTGCTGATAACAGCACTGCCTCAGTGTGTATGCCCATAAAAACACAAAACAATGGTCCCCGTCGAGGACGGCATTCACCGGGGTTGCCTGTCTCCAACGCTTTTCTTCAGCAGTCCCTCCAGCAGAGAAGCACGGTGCCCTTTCTCAGCTTTTTTTCTTGCTTGCTTTCCTTATCCCTTGCTAGTCTTAGAGTCCCTGTACCATACCCTTGCCATTCATATTAATTCCAGTGTGAGCAGGATAGAAGCTGTTATGAGGCACCAGGTTGAAGGTATCATCCACCTGTGAGGGAAACTGGGAAACTCAGGATTGTCTCATAATGACTTGAAACTTTGGTTGTTCTAGAAAAATGTGTTTAGTGATGCTAAAGAAAATGTTCCTCCTTTGGGTTAAAGGCATCCTAGAAAGGCAAAGAAAGTTTCCAGAAGGTTCTCTTAAGGGGACAGTTGGCTCTGTGACATAAACTGTGAAATTTCTTCAGATTATGTGTATGGAGAATCAATGATAACATTACCAGTTCTCTCAGCAGTCACATATTAGGTGGATTGTCATAAGGTGTGAAGAAAGTGTAAGCTGTTTCCAGGATTCATACACACTGATGTGGAAAAAGGCGACGGAGTATCTAGCTTTAATTTTTGTTACTTCATTACTGTTTAATGAGATCTTATATTTTAATGTTTATTGAAAAGCTTATATTCAATATATTCCTATCATACTTTTCCCCTTCCATTGTCATGGCTACTTTAAAAATCAGCCAAAGTAACCAACGAAATTGGACAAATGTTTTATTCCTCAATGCTCAAACCAACCTGGAACCTCTCTGTCTTATAGTGCCCATTCACTGACCATCCCAAATGTTTGTAGCTCCCCGGAATTGAATGCTCTGAACTCTCTTGGGAAATGACAGCATATCATAACATTCATGGTTAGCAATGCATCTCTTTGATGACTCACCTCATGTAGCCTTCACTTTCTTTTGGAGCAAGACATTCCACGGCCAAGAAGCTAAGTAGTCTGAATGCCCTCTCTTATACACAGCGGCATACCTACCAGAACACTCAGTACCATGCTTCAACTGATTTCAGGCATGAGGGGCACTGAAAAAACCTAAATTTGATTCTAGCATCTCTCATGACATCTGATTATGATATATAACTCTAATCTCCTTGAGTCACTGAAAGCTGACTGCAGTACTGTAGTTAGCAGATATTTAAAAATCTTATGCCCACAAACTGGCATAGTCCTATGAGGAAATGAAAGTGTATGTTTTATCAAAATAGGACACTCAGAGCAGACAAAATTCTACAAACGTTTATAAAGTGTATAGAGGGTTGCTTCTATAGAATTTTTTCTTTTTTTTAAATTTTATTTTATTAATTTATTCTTGTTACATCTCAATGGTTATCCCATCCCTTGTATCCTCCCATCCTCCCTCCCTCCCCATTTTCCCCTACTCCCCTCCCCTATGACTGTGACTGAGGGGGACCTCCTCCCCCTGTATATGCTCATAGAGATCAAGTCTCTTCTTGGTAGCCTGCTGTCCTTCCTCTGAGTGCCACCAGGTCTCCCCCTTCCAGGGGACGTGGTCAAATATGAGGCACCAAAGTACGTATGAAAGTCAGTCCCCACTCTCCACTCAACTGTGGAGAATGTCCTGTCCATTGGCTAGATCTGGGTAGGGGTGTGAAGTTTACAGCCTGTATTGTCCTTGGCTGGTGCCATAGTTTGAGCAGGACCCTTGGGGCCAAATCTTCCCATCATAATGTTCTTCTTGTAGGTTTCTAGGACCCTCTGGATCCTTCTATTTCCCCATTCTCCCATGCTTCTCTCACCTAGAGTCCCAATAGGATATCTTTCCCTCTGTCCCAGTTTCCTGGTAAGTGAAGACTTCTACGGAATTTCTTACTTATACATTTTGTATCTATGTTCCCACCCTAAGAATGTACATTGTTTCTCAATTGTTTGCTATTCAAACATAGATTCAAATTATCCCTACATTGCCCTGTCTTATTATTTATTTTTGCATTTCTGAGACCTCAAACTTATCATTACTTGCCATGTGAGGGTATTTGCATGTGAGGTCACAAATTTGATATCAGTCACGCGATGGCTACACTTATAAACATAAGATGAATTTGTAGCTATTAGGACTTTTAAACTATTACAAGAAAATAATATAAATGAAGAAATTGAGTTATGAGAAATTTTAACCTTGAAAAGACTTGTTAAAAAGGCATAGCTATGAGTTTCCTATGGCTCCATGTCTTATAGAAAGGAATAATACCCACACGTGTGAAGCGCATCTCAGATTTTCTTACTTCTACAGCCCTGCCTGGATACTCTGTCTTCCTCCATAGACCTCGTTTGGGTCATGCCTCACACCCTTGTCCTTCCCATTGTCCTGCCACTCTCAGTATTCTTCAATGTTGTTCTGTCCCAAATCTTCCAGGCACTGGTCACCAAATTCTTGACTGTCCCAGGACACCAAGACAGCAGCCATCTCTACTCCATTCTCATCCTTTCCTCCTCAACTGTGTCTTAGGTTAACTTTTCAACAAACAATTCATAGAATTTTTTGCCCATATCTGAATTTCCTATTAACTCCTCTAAAGCATATAACTCAGAAAATGGTTTCAATGGTGGATTCAATTTTGAGGGACTGCACGTTCTTCACAGGAGACAATCTATTACTTTTGCATAATGGAGGAACTTTAAACATCAGTGAGAGACAATGCAGTCATCTGATTTTGGTTGCTATAATGATATTCTGGAGGATAGCTGATTGTTAAAAGAAAGAGGTTGGCTTCTCTTACAGTTATGAAGGTTCAAGAGGACGGCTTATATTAGCTTATTTTGGGAAGGACCTCGTGGAACACAACATCACAAAGGCGGAGACACATTTGAAAGGAAGTGATCGCAAAGTCAAGTCAGGAAGCCAGAGACTGGAAGGTAGGTAGATTCTGGAGATTTGTCACTATGCCCATTTTCCTGAAAGTGATACCACCTTCTCATGTGTCTCACTGGGGACAAAAAGTTCTAATTCATTATGTCCTGTAGGAAATACTCAAGCCACATCCAAATCGTATCCTAACCCAACTAGTCCTTGATTGAGAATTTGAAAACCACATCAAATCTGAAGTTTGAAGCTCTAGATTAAGAATGAAAGGGGTGAAGACAGAGCAATTAAAGGATAACAACCAATGAGGGGGATAAGGAGGGTGGTAAGGTATGAGCAGCAGATGTGGTAAAGGAACCATGGGTACCAGGGCATTTACCTGCCTCTTTCAGACCACATACCATACATGAGTGAGGATAGTAAAAGGTCAGAAAGACCATCCCCAACACCCAAACGAGTTGGCCTAGCAGGCAAAGGCACCAGAGAAAGCAGACATTGTGAGGTCAGACCCTGGAGCCCATAAAGATGAAAGTAGAAAACACAAAGTTGTCCTCTAACCTACATTTGTGCCCACGGATAGGCATGTGAGCATGTGCACACACACACGAATAAGTCAGTTTGTAAAATCCCCATGAAGCAGCTTGTTCAGAATTAAATTGTTCTTCTGAAGCCAAATGACTTCCCAATATGAATCCTTTATTCTTGCTGTCCACTTCTGCGACTCCTAAAGGGAATGAGCGAGTAAAGTCGAAGATCAGATGGTTGGCCCTATATAGATTTCTTTTTAACTTTCTGTCACTTCCTGACACTTTACGGGGGATGACATTGCCTTTCTCTTGCTAAAATGCCAAGGTGTCCTTTTTCATAGCTGTGTGTTTGCCAAAAGGATGTTCAGGTGAGTCGGCTCCTTGATGTGGTTCTTGCTTTCTGCAAGATAAAGTCTGTGAGGGAAGACATGCAGAACTAGTCATTGATGCCTTGGGGAAGAGAGGTGAGTATGATATTTCACCATGGGGCTCTAATTATTTTGAGTATGCCTTGTTTTATGAGCACCTTAGGGAACAGATTTTATTATAATGTTTCAGGAGCTAGGATTCTCTTTATCGGGCCAAAATATTCACATGCATAACTCTGTCCTCATGGAGAAGCTGTACACAACAAAATGTACTTGTTCATTTGTCAAAAATATTTGTCAGTGAAAAAAAAGGAGTATTCACGACAGAACAAAAATTTACTTGAGAAATAACATATAAAAACAAGACTGTTGTGCCTTTTGGCTTTTAAGTGGTTTTTAAAGGGACATGTAGCTACTTAGTTTAATTTGTTAAGGCTTTGGTATATTGGCTCAGAGATGTAAGCAGTAATCTTATTCTAGCTGAGCTGCCTGAGCTTACTGAAGACAAAGCTTCCTGAGAGCTTGCATCTCTAACAATTAAATAGGATGACACAAAGGTCTACATCTATTCATTTTAAATAAAAATTTCATAAAGGCTTGCTTATAGGTATTTGGAGTAAATGGTACTCATAAGTAGACTGATCCCACAATTAATTGAACATTCTTCTCATTATCTTTGGTCTTGAAGCATTGTTTAATATATATATATATATATCAGCAGAAATAACTTGACAAAATAATTTCTCTCATAGAGTGAATAACAGGACAAGGTACACTTTATGGATTATCTACTTGCCTCTTAAGCTATTTGGGATTAATGCAGTTGACAAGCTGAGTAAGAATTTCTGCTTATACATTCGCATCCTTCTATATCTCATTTCTTCCTGTTTCTCTGATGATCACAATGTATGTGTTTAGAAGAATATCATTAAAGCCACATCACTGCTAGGCTCATTTAGCAGACCATTAGGATTTCATTTTCTCATAGGCTAATGGTGTAACCAGTCTCGAGTTCTTGGTTACACAAGCAGTGTCAGGAATGGGTTCCTTCTCATGGAATAAGCCTTCAATCTATTCAGTGAGTGGTTGTTTTCTCCCATACATGTGCCATTATTGCACCAGTATATTTTGGAGGCAAGTCTTCACTTGTAAATCACAACTTACATTCCCAAGTGGCTAATTCATTTTATACCCTGACCATCCAAATTGTCTCCTTTATTGTAAATAATCTTCTTTTAAAATATTTATTTTGCCATAAAATGTTTTAAGATTATATGATGCCATAATTTAAAAATCTATGTATAGTTATTTTAAATATGGATGTTTTCAGTATCTGAATTCCCCAAGAGTCTGTTATTGTCATTTTGCTTTTTAAATTATTTCTTCTGGTCATTTGATTCCTTGTAGGTTTAGTAAAAGTAATGTACTAAAACTATTTTTGTTATGTGTATATACGTGTGCCTATGTGCATTTATGTGTGCAAGTGCTCACAGAGGCCAGAGGGTGGTAGAATCCCTGGAACTGGAATTACAGGAATTACTCTTAGATCAGAGTGCTAGGACATGAACCCTAATCCTCTCCAAGAGCTGTATTTAATCTTAACAGCTGAGCCATTTTTTTCCAGTTTTAGATATACCTTTTAAAGTAGTAAGTTCAGCTTTTATTATTCTGAGATCATTGTAAAAGAATGAATTGGAGTTGTTTTCTTCGAGAAAGGGTCTCAACAGTTTTGCCATGCACTGTCCAAGCTTTAACACTACATGTTTCACCTCCACGTATGTGTTTCACACTGAGTTAGCAGATATCACGATATTTCTTTCCATTTCCACACTGTTGTGTCTCCTGTGCCCTTCTTACCTTCTTCCTCTTCACTTCCCCTCCTGCTCTTCTTCCTCTGCTCCCTTTTTTATTTTTCTTTGCTCTATTTCTTGCCTTTAGAGATTCCCTGTGTTTCCATAACTAACAGTTCTGTCAAAGTGGATATTCCTGTTCACCTAAAGACTTGGGTAGGCCAGTGAAAGCAACCATATTCATAATAGACAGAAGCAGAAACATTTCAATGTTGATGAACAACAGCCTAGGCCAAGGCCTTGTGGTAAATACTTGTAATCCCAGCACTGGACATGGTGAGGTAAGAAAGTAACAGTTACAGGCCAGACTGAGCAACATGGCAAGAATATGTCTCATAATAAAACAGAAACAGAAATGTATCAGATGTTAATATATTTTATTTTTTAATATACTTTATTAATTTATTCATATTACATCTCAATTGTTAGCCCATCCCTTGTATTCTCCCATTCCTCCCTCCCTCCCTCCCATTTTCCCCTTACTCCTCTCCCCTATGACTGTAACTGAGGGGGACCTTTTCCCACTGTATATGCTCATAGGGTTTCAAGTCTCTTCTTGGTAACCTGCTATCCTTCCTCTGAGTGCCAACAGGCCTCCCCATCCAGGGGACGTGGTCAAATATAGGGTACCAGAGTTCGTGTGAAAGTCAGACCACACTCTCCACTCAACTGTGAAGAATGTCCTGTCCATTGGCTAGATCTCAGTAGGGGTTTGCAGTTTACTGCATGTATTGTCCTTGGCTGGTGCCATAGTTTGAGCAGGACCCCTGGGCCTAGATCCACCCTTCATACTGTTCTTCTTGTAGGTTTCTAGGACCCTCTGGATCCTTCTATTTCCCCCCATTCTCCCATGCTTCTCTCACCTAGAGTCCCAATAGAATGTCCTCCCCATTGTCCCACTTTCCTGATAAGTGAAGACCTTCAAGGGACATGCTCCTTGGGCTAAGTGTCCAGATATAAGTGAGTATATACCATTTGAGGTTTTCTGCTTCTGGCTTAACTCACTCATTATGATCATTTCTAGTTCAATCCATTTTCCACAAATTTCTGGAATTCCTTCTTTTTAATAGCTAAGTAGTATTCCATAGGGTAAATGTACCACAATTTCTTTATCCATTCTTCTACTGAGAGACACTTAGGCTGTCTGGCACAGCAATAGGCTGGTTGATTAGTGGAATCGAATCAAAGACCCAGATATGAATCCACACACATATGGTCACTTGATTTTTGACACAGAAGCCAAATCTATTCAATGGGAAAAAATAGCATCTTCAACAAATGGTGCTGGTCTAACTGGATGTCTACATGTAAAAAATGCAATTGGACCCATATTTGTCACCATGCACAAAACTCAAATCGAAGTGGATCAAAGACTTCAACATAAAACCAGAGACACTAAGTCAATTTGAAGAAAAAGTGGGGAAGAGCCTGGAACACATTGGCACAGGAGACAACTTCCTGAACAGAACACCAACAGCCCAGGCCTTAAGGTCAACAATTAATAAACGGGACCTCATGAGGCTGAGAAGCTTCTGTAATGCAGGAGACACTGTCAAGAGAACGAAGCAGCAGCCTACAGACTGGGAAAAGGTCTTCACCAACCCTACATCTGACAAAGGTCTAATATCCAAAATATATAAAGAACTGAAGAAATTAAATACCACGAAACCAAATAACCCAATTGGGAAATGGGGCTCAGAATTAAACAGAGAATTCTCAACAGAGGAATATCAAATGGCTGAGAAACACTTAAAGAAATGCTCAACCTCCTTAGTCATCAGGGAAATGCAAATCAAAACAACTCTGAGGTTCCATCTTACACCCATCAGAATGGCTAAGATAAAAAAATTCAAGTGATACCATATGCTGGTGAGGATGTGGAGAGAGAGGATCACTCCTTCATTGTTGGTAGTAATGCAAACTAGTACAGCCACTTTGGAAATCTATCTGGCGCTATATCAGAAAATTGGGAATAGGGCTTCCTCAAGACCCACCCATTCCATTCCTTGGAATATATCCAGAAGATACCCCAGCACACAACAAGAAGATTTGCTCAACCATGTTCATAGCAGCCTTATTCCTAATAGATGATATATTTTAGAAATGACATTCTCTACAATAATGAAACATAAGTGGCAATTGACCAATGTCTCAGAGACACAATAAGAAGAAGTGCTGTCAACATAGTCTGTTGACACTACTCTACCTGTATGTGGTATGCTGACAGTGGTACGTGTATTCGTTATTATCTCTCAGGAGGCTGTTTCCTGCCAGAATCACATTTTCTTTATATAGACTGTACTTTAAGGAAACAAGTGACACAATTTTTAAATAAATTTTACACTATAGTACATCAGCCTATTTATAAAATTGTATTTATTTGGTTAAGATGGTTAAGAGAAAAATGCAAATAAAATATGTATTTGCAAAACAGACACTCAGTTAAAATCATGTAGCACATAATTTTTAGTACCCACTAGTCAATGCTGCTGCTGGTGAATCCTGTCCTTGTACCATTTTATTTTTGCACTCATTTTATTTTATCACTTAAATATTTTTATTATTTCATTTGAACAATATTTCATAATTGGGAAAATATTTGTTTACGAAGTAAAAGCAGAAATATCAAGTCAATAACTTTATGATGTATAAGTTTGCATTTCTATTTTTACCATCTTTTACACAAGAGTAATAGTAACAAATAACTCAGAAGTATAGAGTAATATGTGAACAAATAATAAATTGTAAGTGAAATACAGCACATATGTTAATGCTATTCCCTACTGAAGCTTTATTTGGTGATTAAAGATATCCAATTGGAGTGCTGTCTCCTCTGTTAGACTTTCTTTCTTTCTTTCTTTTATTAAATATTTTATACATACACTTATATTATTACACATATATACAATAAGCTACCCACAGCAAGAAGAACCATGACACAATCAGGAATTATATAAATGTTACATTCCTAGTGTTATGTCTATTTGTATGTGGCAACCTTGAAGAAAACATCTTTCCTATCTTGGTCACCTAAAATTATGACTGTAAAGCCATATCTGTCACATCTTGTCATTATTAACTTAAAACATACATCTAGATTAGACTCCTTAGAAGCAGAGTACCTGTGAGGGCTTGAGATTATTTTGTGTCTCAAAAGGAAAAGGAGACATATTTCTGGAAATATTCTTTTACCTGCAGTCTCCTCACGGAGCCTGTGAAGCCTGGTTGCACATATATGCTCATTGTATTTAGCATGGCTTAAGCACCAGTAAGCAGAGTTCATCAGAACACCATCTGTTCATGCAGTGCAACAGGAGGCACACCTTTCATTTACCCTTTGTGAGGGACCTTTTTCAAATTTCACATCCTTTCCCTTTGGATTCTATACTTTAAGAAAAATCTTAAGTAAACCAGAGAAGAACAATCACTAAGTGTCCACAAAATTATATAAGTACATGAGCTAAGGTAAAATCTGGAAAGGAATTCTTTAGCCAGTCAGTTAAGCTATGTGATAAATCTATTAAATAGTAAACAACTGTGTAGATCACTGATAGAAATGGCTGACTGGCTATAAACCAAATTAATTTATATTGAGTTGGTGCAAAAACTAATAATTTTAGTTTTTACATTGCTGATATTTGCCCTTGATACTAAAGTACATTGTTGGCAAATATGGTTATGATACAAATCTCTTTAATGTGCGATTCTAATTCTATATTTTTTGTTGTGGTAGTTTGGTTGGCTGTTTCTTGTGTTTGCTTTTGTTTTGTTTCAAATGATGTTACCTTAGTTTGATTTCTATTGCTGTGATAAAAGACCATGTCTTAAAGACTCTTAGATAGAAAAGGGTTTGTATTATCTTATTTTACCTTAGGTTCTGAAAGAAGTCAGGGCACGTAATTCAAGGCAGGAACCTGGTGGCAGGAACTGAAATAGAGGACTTGCAGAAGCAGTGCTTACTGACTTCTTAATGATCTGCTAAGATTTCTTTCCTCAGTAGCTCAGGACTACCTGCCTAGAGATGGTGCCACCCATAGAGGAACCTCACATGTCAATTATTAACCAAAGAAAATTTCCCACAGACTTTTCCATAGGCCAGTCTGATGGAGGCAAGTCCTCTGTTGAGGATCCTTCTTCCCAGAAAACCCTTGTTTGTGTCCAGTTCACAAAAAGCAATCAGTAAACAATGCCACTTCCTGTTTGTCTGTATATCTCTTATCTCATGGATATGACTTTAGACATAATGCTTTATTAATCAGGTTCAAAATGGTTCTTAAGGCATCAGAGACAATGGGCAAGTCAAACAATGTGTGTGGCCAGAAACTGCAAATGGATGAAGGATGCTGTGGTGGTTCAAGAAAGTTTACAAAAGAGGTATGAGCCTTGGGCATGAAGACTACAGTAGGAATCCATCAAAAGTTGGCAATGGCCAGCAAAAAAGCAACCATTAAAATTGGAACTATATGTAGACATTGTGAAAAAACACAGCATGAACCATTTGAGGAAAATTAGAAAGGAGACATGGCTTAGTAAGTGGATGTCTTGTGAGATGACAAATATTTGTAAAACAGAAACTGTTTTGAATGGTTTTCTTCCCTTCTCCTATATAGCAATCAGTTTCTTGATGGGATAATGGCATAGAAGAAAATGTTTAGTGACAACGAGGTCCATGACTAGACTAAAGGAGAAGCTTCAAAACACTTCTTAAATCCAAACTCAAACTAATAGAAGGTCCTGGTCACTACGTGGTCATCTGCTGCCTGCTACATCCAGTACAGTTTTCTGATTCCCAGTAAAAGCATTGCATCTGAGAAGTATGCTCAGGAAGTGAATGGACACATCAGACACTGCACTGCTTTCAGCAGGTCTGGATTTACATGGGAACCCAATTCGTCTCTAGGAGAATGCCAGGCTGCTTCTCATACAACCAGCACTTCAAGTGTTGACTACATTGTGCCATGAAGATGAAGCTTTCATCTGTTGCATTCACAAGGCAACCTATTACCACTTCAGGTGAACAGCATTGTACAGGGAAATACTCCTGTGTCCAGCAGGAACTAGAGACAGCAGGAAGGAGAAAGAGAATTGGTAGAATCCATTCTTCTCAATGGGACAGTTCTGTACTTTAGGAATAAGAAAATGTATCTTTCCTTGTCAAGGATGTGTTTTAATATTTTCCATTTTTTTTAATAATACAGATATATTTGACCTTTGAAACAGTGCTATTGTGTACAATTTGATACAATGATTTTAAAATGTCCATCTGAAGCCACCATCCTCTTGTAGCAATGTCATCACAAAAAGGCCATCTATCATAGCTCACAAGCCCACAGAGCCCCCTTGACATCAGTTTTCTATCCTTGCTCTCTGCTTTCCTTCTTAGAATTTCTCTGTGCCAATTCTGAAGCTGCACAGAGAAGAAATACTCAGTCCTGATTTCTTAGGAGTCTTCTGAACTTCATTTGGTCACCATTTTTTATGTCAGAGAACCAGAGGCTGCTCTTCCAAATAAGACACATAGTATTTACGTACGAAGGCTGTGTGCACTTCACAAAGATCCTTTCCAGGGTTATAAGCTAATGTTGTGCTCTTATTGTGAGGGCTGAACACTGATTTGAGTCATAACTAAGATGCGAAATGCACACAGTTTGACTTGCAAGCCTGTGCCAACATTGACAATTCAAATAATGAAAACTCGAAAGACAGAAATCTTCAGAAAGTCTTTCAAAGTGAAACTACCCAGACAAGACTTCAAAGTAAAAAGAAATAGACACTGTGAGCTTGGCTCCACTCCAAAGACAAGAAAGCCAGGTCCCTAATCATTGTCCATTTAATTTATTTACTTTCCCCACCGAGTTCTTCATTCTTCTGTCTTATTTTAAACGAAGGAAACATTAAAGTCATATTGGTTCTGTTGAAACTTGGTATCTATAGCTTATACCTTGTGATGTTAATTAAAAACATAATTTTATGTACTTATCACAAAGGAAATATCATTTCATTAAAATCCAATTAGATTCAGACAATATCAGAGAAGAGTACGGAATCGCTGCTGTTTGAACATAGGCGCCTTTGTTCTGTTTTCATTACTTGAATAAAAGCAACCACAACAAACAATCAAAGAAGAAATTATTACTCTCTAGGGTACAGACACACTTGCATTTTGAATAGTGTTTGGTTATGAGGAAAAACAACAGCACAGACTATTTCACGTTTCACCCAGCATAAGTTAGTTACCTTAGTTTCTCACTTGATTTTTTTTAATCTTTCCAAGAAAAAAAAGTAAGTCACTGTCTATGTCCATATACTCTGATCACATATAACATAAATAAAAATAGCAAGAGAAGTTGAATTGGAATAGTTCTAAGATAAAAGTATAGAATTGTGGTCCTACATATTCACTAAAACATTGAAATTGACACATACAAGTCTGAAGCAGAAAATTGTATGGTTCCTGTGGCTTTATATGCCATTGTATTGCCTGAATGAATAAACAAGTATGTCCTGAGTTAAGGATGATCATCTTGGGCTGAAAATCATTGTGCCACCTAGAGAGATTAGAATTTGACTGACTGCACTTGTTAAAGCTACATAGAAGAACCACACTGGGTTGTTGTTGTTGTTGTTGTTGTTGCTGCTGCTGCTGCTGCTGTGTATGTGTGTGTCTCTCTGTGTGTGTGTCTATATGTGTGTAAAACAGGATCAGCATTAGCTAGCTGCTTATTAAGAACATCTTTTTCAGTAAGCCCTGTTGGAAATAAGTAGTCTACTGCACAGTTGTCCAGAGACTGCACTGCATTGTGGAGGACTGTTCCACAGAGAATGGCTGGGATGTCAGAGCAGTGGGGCCTCTAATGGGCTGCATTGCACCAGGCAAACTTCAGGCTACTAATCACTCTTATAATCTATGAGATACTAATAGTAAGAAGGTCACTGTCTTGAGGACTGATTCTAAGTATGAAAAAGGCCAAGAACAGTCATAAAAACTCAATTTTGTTATGTAGTATTACCGTTGTTTAAATTTCCATGTTCATCTGTATTTGCTTGTGCTATTGCTGTTAATTTGTGCTACTGAGGATTGATTCTATGCCTATGTATGTGAGAACCAAGTGCTCTGCCACTAAACTATACTGACAATCCTCTTTTCCTTGTTTGAATATAATTTTGAGATAGGATCTCACTAAATTGTCAATATAAAATATGCTCTGAATTGCAGGCAGCTGAGGTTTTACTTGGGTACCACCACAACCTTCATAGATGTACACTTTTGTAAAGGGCAATGGGGGCAAAGTAACGAGCTCTCACTGCTTTATCTGACTTCACATAAAGCATTAGTAAACACAACGCCTTGGGATTTTTTTTAAAAAGTAAGGTATTACCTATTAGTTCATGTAAAAGTTAGGCTGTCAATATATGTGGGAACATTTTTTCATTTGCATAGGGAACAGGGGGATGCTGAGCTCAGCAGTTTGGGGAGTGGATGAATGGAAAATATTTTGAAATAAATGAAAATCAATACAATATATCATTAAATTACATTGGTAATATGGGGGTCAATATAAAATGCTGTTTTGTACAGGTTGACAGTTTCCCAAATGAGAAGGTGGAAGAGACAATTCACTGCCTGAACAGTCACCTGAAACGCTCTATAACGTTGGAGCATCATCTTCAGCCTTCTGGCCCAATATATCTGAGAGACATATTTGTGAATCAGGAACTATTGAGGACTTACCCTGTCTTGGCAGAGTTTGGCCATCAATTTTGCGTACATCCAAGCTTGTCCATTTTTAGGCAGAATTCTGTCTGTGGTAAAAATGAGGGCATTTTTGTCCACTCAGGTAATAAATTTTATTCCTTTTCAAGTCTCTGACCGGGTGGAAGACCAGATAGTTTAGTTTTACAATTAAGCTTAGATGTTTAGGGGTTAAGATGTTTTTAGGTCTAGATAGACACTTTAAGCTGATAATAACCAGTTATGGTAGATATTGGTTTTCATTCAGAATTTTAGGTGCACCAAGATAGGAAAAATGTTTTCTTCAAGGCTGCCAAATACAAATAGCCAAAACACTATGAATGTAACATTTATATAATTCCTCATTGTTTCATTGTTCGTCGTGCTATAAGTAGTTTATTGTATATGTGTAATAATATAAATGTATGTGCAAAAAGTGAAAAATTAGTAATAAAAAATACTGTTTTGTTCTAAAAAATTTATGCCATAAAAATGAACAAATTCTACTGTTCTTTTCTTTGACTTTTTAAAGAACCGGGTACTGTTCTTTTCTTACTTAAGTAATTTCTGATTTTTGAACTAAAGATTATATTCCCCAGGATTTTTAAAATAGAAATTAGTCTTTTATTTTGATGTCATGACAAAGTAGTTCTTGGTACTAATGAATTTTTGCCGCATTGACTATGTGTGCTGGACTTGGTCCTCCTTCAGGTGTAGTCGTGAGCAACTAAGATACTTTTGAAATAAGAGTTTTCATATGCTTTTATTGTATGGTCTGTTAATCCTATTAAAAAGATAAAAGTCTATTGTATTTTTGTTCATTTGCTTAAATTTGTCACCTTAAAAGCCATATAACCTAGACATTTTAAAATCAAATAAATATATTTGATTTGTTTTTTAAATGAAATCAATGTGTTTTTGCTACAAAAGTACTATTTAAAACATTAATTTGAAAATAAATGATAACTCAAAAGAAGATATAATAACTATTTCATTAAAGCATAGTGTTCTTATTGCTGCTCCATTCATGAGTCCCATAAAGAAGCCAAGATGATTATGATGCAGGTTGATCCTGACAGGAGGTTCAGGTGAAATGGAAAAGGATCTAGCAGATGGTGGCTCACTGGACCTGGGGAGATGGTGCTTTTGCCTTGCAATTGAGGATCTGAGTTGGAATCTCCAGGAGCGACGTCAAGATGGACACTATGTCTGAATATTGGGATTCCAGTGCTCTAACATTAACATAAAACCTGAGCCAGGAGACTCCTCAGACGTTTCTGGAAGACCTAAGACCTAAGAGCATGTGCAATTATTAAACAATAAAAAGAGCTTATCTCCTACAGGGTAAAAGATGAGGTGTTCTCTGACCTCTGCTAGTTGGCTATGAAACACGGCAGATGGTATTTAACACAGGAACACACACGCACACACACGTAAGGAAAAGAGAAAGTTGAGAAAGAGTGTAAGAGAGGCTCGACAGACATTGTGCATGCATTTCTAAGCATGCTACTTGTTAGGATTCTGCCACGTGACACATCGCCATTTTGTTATGGGCGACCACGTGACTACCTTCTCAAAGAATGACTAGGTGGTTAGCCGCCATCTTTGTTAAGGGCAACCCACATGCCCTGGCCCTACCCTCTTCCCATTGCAGGAATGCAGGCAATTCAGTAGATATACTCACCCCGTCAGGGCAGCTTTGCTGTTTATTACACCTGCCTTTTGACAAAAATAAAAAATAAAAAATCATGTGATTGTTTATTGGGTATACAATTATTTATTGGCTATGTTTTAATTTATGCTTTTCCTAATTCCTAGGCAAGTAAATAAATTCTATTTCTCCTGTCACCAATTAACCTGGATCCACCTACAGGCTTCCAAGCTAACGGGTTTGATACGGTTTTTAAGTTATTCTGTAATGTTGTACTGTATGAACACTCACTTGTTTACAATACTATATATTCAATCATTGCCTTAAACTATGTTTAGCCTACAATTCTAAAGGTAATATTATTAGTTATACAAAAACTGTTCTGTTCTCTTTTATGACTCTGTTTTTTGACTATACTTATATTTTTAATGTCCCAACTTGAGCGATAACTGTAAACAAAGTTGTATATTTAAATATTTTTAATATAGACGAGACTGTGGTCTCATTGTCATTTTAATTAAAACTCTGAGTATGTATCCTAAGTCCCATATGAGAACTGGTAAAATTTTTAAAACTGAAAAGAGCCTTCCCGACAGGCTCAGTTTACAGTAAACTATACTCCAGGCCTTAGCCACCACCCCTAAAAGAAGAAAAATAGGTCTGCAACAACCCTTCATGCCAGGGTCCAGCCTGAGCTAGCTCTGCCAGGGACCTGATTTAGATACAGCCAAAAGGAGACATCAGTCTCACAGCTGCTACAACCAGAATGGGACACTGGTCCCACAGCCTAGCCTGTTGACAAATTTGATCTATGGATGTCACTGCTCACATGCAGGCTTGTTCTCTGTGCCTAGTCACTGGAGGTTCAACCAGCACAAGAACTGTGGACATGTCCAGCCTTTAAGCTCCTTGACCTGGCAGAGCACAGATGGCTCTTAAATTCAACAGCCTTCCCAAACAGGGTAATGGAACAGGTCTATGTTAAATTCATACTTGGGTTACATAGTCATAGGGCCAGCATCTATCATGGGAGACTTTAAATACCTTCTCAGCCTCTTCATATGCAGGTGACCAAACTTTAACTGTCAATTTCACCTATTGCTTAAAGTGTCCAAAAAGGTGTTTTAAGTTGCTTAACATAAGTTATGAAGGTTTATTCTTCCTTTCAGTTTTATTCTTTATTTATTCTTCCTGTTACTATGATATATTAACTGTTCAAAGTATTGAGAATGAGCAATGGAGCTCTGGTTTATTAATCTAATTATGGTAAATCATTCCACTCTATGATCCTACCATAGTTCCAATATTTTAAATTTCCTTTTGTTACTGTTCCACAGAGGCCAAAGGGGCTTCTGCCTTCCCTGACCTCATCTCAGAGCATCTGTAGTCTTAACACGAAGTTCTTTTCCCAAGCCTGTACTATGCTATATGTTTACTACCCTTTTCCTACAATGTGTTCATGTCTAACAATATGTATTTTACTGCAGATTTCAAACAGTGATGATGCTAATGTGTCTGAAATTTATCTCCCTTTATGAACTTAGAAGGATTCTTGTAAACTACAGGAGATCCATCTCTCAGGTCAAATGGCGTCCAGATAAGTACTGTCAATCCGCAGCCTAAGTTTCTCACCTAGGGGTGGGATTCCCTCTCCTTTTCCCTGGTCTTGGGACTCCCCTTTCCCTAACTACCTGATTGCCACCTTTCTACACCCAACAACAGCTAAACTCTCCCTTCCTACTCATGTAAATGCTTCCCTCTAGTTAAAAGAGTTTGCTGGCCCTCTCTGATTGACTGGGAGTGTTCCGTCTTCACTGAACCTCAACTAGGCTTCTCTCCGCTGTTCTGTGACAGCCACTGAAAAATTCGAGTGCACTTGTAGCTACCTCCCTGTGGCTAACTCATCTGTTGAGTTAGTCTGTGGCCAGCTCGTCTGTTGAGGTAGAGGGTTGGTCGCTAGTTAGTGCTGATGAACACTAGTCCTTTGGGTCACTAGCCATTTTTTTGGGATACCCTGATGGCTTACTGACCTCACCTTCCCATGGGAAATGACCAGTCATCCGTTCTTCCTGACACACCTTTGGGAAGACTTGCCTTAAAGCTTACATGACTCTGCAACCAAACTTGGACATTTCCCAAAGTAAACTGTTTTAATTATTTCCAGCAATTGGGTAAATTGAAGCCCCATATCCAGACCTTTTCTCTC
Organism: Acomys russatus; assembly: GCF_903995435.1. Classification (NCBI taxonomy): domain Eukaryota; kingdom Metazoa; phylum Chordata; class Mammalia; order Rodentia; family Muridae; genus Acomys; species Acomys russatus. The sequence goes on from NC_067147.1 coordinate 2,386,493, forward strand.
TTTGCTCTCCCAAGTATTTTAAATGTACACCTAAAAATTTTTTTCTCCCTGACCTACTAACTTTGTTTTTTGCCCACATATATACTCCAGTATACTGCCAGACTACCTACATCTGGGACATTATCAAGGCAGCTACCCACAAGTGTTCCTGTACACCCTCAGAAATAGTGTCAGCCGGACCTACATTGTTCCACCTAGCTGGACCTGCATTGTCCTTCCCAGCTGCAGAGGTTCTCAGACCCTGGACAGCAAATCAACAGCCTGTTCTTCCGGAACCTGGCCAACATTTCAGCCTTTTAAATCCCCTATCGCTGCCCTACTGTCAGCAGGAAGTGGTTAAGACAATTATTTCACCCCTTATCCATTTACAAAATGCTGAAATGGTGTACTGCAGGTTCCCCTAGCACTTCTCGGTCCCTATCTGGTACAGGACATGGCTGACATAGCCTGACCTCTACCTTGAACTTTCAGGACAGAATTTTTCCTTCCTCTTCATGATATAATTTGGACATTTTGTTGCTATTGCTTTTTTTCTAGCTGTTTTTGCCATTGCCTACATTTATATACTTTAACTTGCCTTATATAAAACAATCCAATGTTCCTGTGATGTCCTACCTGTGATGTCACTGTTTACCTGCCATGGGGGAGTGGCCCTGGGCCATATAAGAGATACCCTCCACGTGGCTTTCTCCATGTACCTCTCTAGCTCTCTCTACTTCTCTACTTCTTTACCTCCCCCCTCTCTCATCTTTATCTCTCTAGGGTGCTCCTTCCCCCTTTCCTTCTCCTCCTATGTTCACCTAATAAACTCTGTGTAACACAATATCTGCCTGGTGCCTTGTATTCTATCCTCTGCCTTTAATCTTTAATTTTTATATATAACACTACTCACCCAGGGATATCAGCAGTTCATGAAAAAGGAGGGAGACCTTTAAATTCTTATACCCGTACTGTACCCTCAGACCCCTACAGTGAGAATTTTGGTTTCTTAAAAAAACTAGTTATGTTATGTGACTGTTTTTGTTTTATTCCTAGGTGTAGGATATGGGGCTGCTTCAGATTGTCCACAGCTGCTAACTGTGATTTGTCTAGTGCTAGCTGCAGATAGTTATTATGAGTATGTGACCCTTGGAATTCTGTGAACTTTTGAGAGGGGAAAATACCAGAGCCACAAGAGAACCTGGGGTTCACTAAAGAGGCAGCCGCTGTTGTCCTTAATGCTGCTGTTCTCTGCTATTGTGGGTTACTGGTGCTGCATTTGTTATTACCTGATTGATTACTGTTTGCTGGTTTGCTATTGCTGGATATTCTGATGAGGAAGACTGGACTTGTTCCTAGGAACCTGATGACCCTAATAATCAGGAAGTAGTTTAAAGAATCTTCATCCACTTTCCCCTCTACCTTTCTTTCTCACCTACCTAGTGTTGGGTGGTTGGAAGGGATTGGGGTGTACAAGGATGGTAGATATAAGAACCCAAATAAATTAGCTAACATAAATATGCCTGTACACATCCATTGTAAATTCACACCCATGCAGTACTTTCTCTCTGTCTTTCTGTCTGTCCATCTGTCTCTGTCTCTCTGTGTCTCTGTCTCTGTCTCTGTCTCTCTCTCTCTCTCTCTCTCTCACACACACACACACACACACTGCAGTTTCACACACAACACTACACCCTCAGACAAATATTTCACTTTCACAGTAATACTGTATTTTCCTACCCATGCTATACCCTCACAACCATACTGTACTTTGACTCCCATACTGTACACCCACACTGTACCTTGAGATCCATACTGTATTCTCACACCCATTAATTTACCTTCATACCCACCCTGTTCCCCTACACCCACACTGTACCTTCACAAACCTAATGTCCCCCATTCTGTACCTCTTGGTCACCGCACAGCCTCATGCACAAGTGGGGTACAGTAATACCTTCTAAGTCACACTATACTCCAACACCCACACTGTCCTTCATTCTCACACTATACCTTCACACTCATGTTTTTCTCCATTTCTACTGGGACAACTGTGTGCACCATGCTTCCTCTTAAGTTGTAGTGCGTCAGTTTTCAACCTGTGGGTTGTGTCTCCTTGTCAAGCAACCCCTTCCTAGGGGTCACAAATCAGATATCACTCGTATCAGGTATCACTCGTATCAAGTATTTACACTAAGATTTATAACAGTAGTAAAAATTACAGTTATGAAGTAGCAACAAAATAATTTAACATTAGGGTCACCATAACATGAGGAACTGTATTAAAAGTTTGCAGAATTAGGAAGGTTGAGAATCGCTGTTCTAGGAAATTCTGTATTTTCAGTATCTCACTTGCCTGTGACAACAGGAAAAGAAAATGGACAGAGTGACAGCAGTGGATGTAGTTGATGACACCAAATCCCATTGTCTACTTTTCCACACACAATAAACCGTATTGGTATGTCAGGAAAAGGAAAGCTCTCAATATTAAAACACAAAATATATATGAATGCTGTCAACTGTAAACAATAACTTCAGAATGCTCAGCCTTCCAGGAGAAACTGTGGACATGGTGATTACACAGGTGCTCTGAGGTGTAGGTCACATGAGGACATGCTTAGAAGTCAAATACATTGTAAATACAAGGTGAAAATAGCTTGTCATTCAGTGGTTTAGTAAATGTTGTTATAAAACAAAGTGTATCACTATTTTTTCTTTTTTTTCTTTTTTTAGACATTTTTATTGAAAAATAAAATAATTCATATTACATCTCATTTGCTATCCCATCCTCTGCATCCTCCCATTCCTCCCTCCTGTTTTCACCCCATTCCCCTTCCCTATGAATGTGACTGAGGGGGACCTCCTCAGCCTCAATATGATGCTAGGGTGTCAAGTCTTTCCTTGGTGGTCCGCTACCCTTCCTTCGAGTGCCATTGAGCCTCCCCAACAAGCGAGCATGGCCAAATATGGGGCACCAGAGATCATGTGAAAGTTAGTCCCCAGTCTCCACTTAACTGTGGAGAATGTTCTGTCCCTTGGCTAGATCTGGGTAGGGGGGTTGATGATGACTTCATGTATTGTCCTTGGTTGGTGCCTTAGATCATGCAGAACCTGTGGGCCTAGATCCACCCATCATAGCGTTCTTCTTGTACATTTCTAGGACCCTCTGGATCCATCTATTTCCCTATCTCCTATATTTTTCTCACCTAGAGTTTCAATAGGATGTCCTCCCCTCTGTCCCACTTTCCTGGTAAGTGAAGACTTTCATGGGACATGCCCCTTGGGCTAGTGTGCAGTTATAAGTGAGTATATACTATTTGAGTCCCTCTGCTTATGGGTTGGCTCACTCATTATGATCACTTCTAGTTCAATCCATTTGTCCAAAAATTTTGGAAATTCCTTGTTTTTAATAGCTGAATAGTATTCCATAGTGTAAATGTACCACAATTTCTTTACCCATTCTTCTACTGAGGGACACTTAGGCGGTTTCCATGTTCTGGCTCTTATAAATAAGGCTGCTATGAATATGGTTGAGCATATATCCCTGTTGTATGCTGGAGTATCTTCTGGGTATATTCCAATGAGTGGAATAGCTGGGTCTTGAGGAAGCCCTATTCCCAGTTTTCTGAGATAGTGCCAGATAGATTTCCAAAGTGGCTGCACTAGTCTGCATTCCCACCAGCAATGAAAGAGTGTTACTCTTTCTCCACATCCTCACCAGCATGTGCTGTCACTTGAATTTTTGATCATAGCCATTCTGATGGGTGTAAGATGGAATCTCAGAGTTCTTTTGATTTGCATTTCTCTGATGACTAAAGATGTTGAGCATTTCTTTAAGTGTGTCTCAGCCATTCGATATTCCTCTGTTAAGAATTCTCTGTTTAATTCTGAGCCCCATTTCTCAATTGGGTTATTTGGTTTGGTGGTGTTTAATTTCTTGAGTTCTTTATATATTTTGGATATTAGACCTTTGCCAGATGCAGGGTTGGTGAAGATCTTTTCCCAGTCTGTAGGCTGTTGCTTTGTTCTTTTGACAGTCTCTCCTGCCTTAGAGAAGTTTCTCAGTCTCATGTGGTCCCATTTATTAACTATTGACCTTAAGGCATGGGCTGTTAGTGTTCTGTTCAGGAAGTTGTCTCCTGTGCCAATGTGTTCCAGGCTCTTCCCCACTTTTTCTTCTAACTGATTTAGTGTCTCTAGTTTTATGTTGAGGTCTTTAATCCACTTGGACTTGAGTTTTGTGCATGGTGACAAGTATGGATCCAATTGCATTTTTCTACATGTAGAAATGCAGTTAGACCAGCACCATTTGTTGAAGATGCTATCCTTTTTCCATTGAATAGATTTGGCTTCTTTGTCAAAAATCAAGTGACTATATGTGTATGGATTCATATCTGGGTCTTCGATTCAATTCCATTGATCAACTAGCCTATTGCTGTGCCAGTACCATGCTGTTTTAATTACTATTGCTTTATAGTACAGCTTGAGATCAGGAATGGAGATTCCTCCTGAGGATTTTTTATTGTATAAGATTGTTTTAGCTATTCTGGGTTTTTTGTCTTTCCATATAAAGTTGAGAATTGACCTTTCAATGTCTTTAAAAAATTGTGTAGGTGTTTTGATAGGGATTGCATTGAATCTGTAAATAGCTTTTGGTAAGATGGCCATTTTAATTCTCCCGATCCATGAACAAGGGAGATCCCTCCATCTTCTCAAGTCACCTTCAATCTCTTTTTTCTGGAACTTAAAGTTTTTTTTCAAACAAGTTCTTCACTTGCTTGGTTAGAGTTACTCCTAGGTATTTTAAATTGCTTGTGTGTAGATTTCCTAATTTCTTCCTCTGTATGATTGTCATTCACTATTTTTTCTTAATGTTGTTAAAGTTATAAAAATAATTTTATCCTATGTCTTTTAACACATATATTTCACTTTTCACTTAAATTTGAAGTGAGTTGTGTTTGTAACTTTTTTGCTCATTTTTAATTAATTTTCATTGAAAATGTTTTTATACAATATATTTTGTCATATTTCTGGTCTCCTCTAACTACCTCCCAGATCACTTCTGCCTTCCCATCAACTCAACACCATGCTCTTTCTCTCTTAAAAACATCAACACACACACAAAAAAATAAAAATCAGTAAAACAAAAATTACCACAAGAAAACAAAAATCACACAAAACAACAACCAGCAAGAATACAAACAAAATAACAAACACAAGGATTCTATGTTGTGTTGGCCAACTACTCCTGGGCATGCACCTGCCTTGAAGTGTAGTTCATACAACTAATGATACTCTATTGAGGAAAGCTGATATTCCTTTTCCACTAGATCTCGATTGAGATATTTTCCTGGACAGTGGAAGAATTAGTGTGCACTGCCTGTCTTGACACTGGGCCTCTGTTTGGAACTCATACTGGTCTTTTGCTTGCCTTCACAGTTGCTGTAAACTCACCTGGGGATCAGTCATTTTGTGTCTGGAAGCTATTGTTTCCTTGGAGTCAACCATCTCCTTTTGCTCTTGTCCACAGATAGCACAGTGGGCAAGAGTGCTTGCTTTACAAATGAAAATACCTGAGTTCAAACCCCTAATACCCACATAAAAGGCCATGTGCACCAGTGCTGGGCAGTGCAGAGACAGGAGGACCACTGGGGCTTACTGGCTGCCAGCTCTGAGTTAAAGTAGAGACCCTCTAGCAAAGAAATAAGGAGGAGTGTGATACAGCAGGACACCTGGCTTCCTCCTCTGGCCTCTGCCTGTTTCCTGTCTGTGGCTGATAAATCCTCATTTCAATATGGAGATTCCTTTCCTGCATTGATCCCTGAGGCTTGAGCAGAGCAGTTTGATCTCCCATTTCGGACTGGGCCCCACAGTTTCTCAATTCCTACGCATTGTCTGGTTGTGGATCTCTGTGCTAATTCCTGGCAGTTGCAAGAAGCCGTTTCTCTGATGTGGGATGGGTAAAGTTCTGATATGTGGGCATGATAATGTGCCATTAGGGGTAATTTTACTGCCACGTCCTTCAGCATAATTCATTCTTTTCATTGTTTTAAAATCTTAGAGCAGAGATTGTTCCTGCTGTGCATAGTTATTGCAGGATAGTGGAATACACTAGCTAAATTCAATATGCAGAGAATATGAGCTTCCTGGAAGAATATTTCATTTAAAGTTTTAAATTTATAAAGTTGTCATAGAATTAAGAAATTATTTATAATTTTCCTTCTTAAATCTCATAATTTGTTCAACACCCACAATTTTTATAAGTAAATGAAAACATAGGCTTAAAGTCTCTAAGTCATCTCCCATAGGTTAACAAAGTTAAAGATGTGTAGATGAAAGATAATAATAATAAAAAAAGACAAAGAAACATGGGGCCACTTGTTACAGACTAGAACAGCACTTCAGCTGGAGAGCAAAGCAGCTTATTACCCAGTGTAAGTGATATCTCTGGGGAAGAAGCCATGTGACTCAAGATGGCACACATCAGAAGACTAAAGTGAGAGCTCAGAAGAAACGGTCCATCTTAAGAATGCCAAGAGCCAAGGAGAAGGGGGCCATAGGCAAAAGAGACATGCCATTTCCTATTGTTAAGTAGGAATGACAACTGGGTGAAGTTAGTCTTTTCCGTCAAGACAAAACATAGTCCAACACATTTTGACAGCTCTTCCCGCACTGCTGTGGCAATGTTCGTAGCAGATTAGCAATATAGGGTTGCTTTCAATGAAATGTCAACACTTCTCATTACGGTGTGTGTAACAATACTATCTCACTCAGGGGAAATATTGTGACTCAGATCTCCAAGGTAAATATGGTGAAATGAGAGCTCATACTGGATTTTGAGTGGAAGTATACCAGCATCAGATTTTCATTCTGTCAGCGAGCTTCCTTCACTGCAGTGAAGTGTCTGTTTTCACTCCTGAGAGCTGGTGTGGAGCCCATGCTTTCATCAGTATTTTCACATGATGCTTTGTTACAGTGACATCATTTCTTGACATCTCTTTAAAATTGTGAAGTCTTCCCAATGAGGAAAGCTAATGCATTACTCAGAATGCTCTGAATGAGCAGGGGGAAAGTGGTGAGATTTGTTCTTGAGGAATAGATAGGTGGGTCTGGAGAGGGGGCTCAGTGCTTAGGAGCACTCACGGCTCTCTCAGAGGACCCGGGTAGGGTTCTGTTCCCAGCTCACATCTATAGCTCTCAGTCCAGGAGATTTTACACCCTCTTCTGGCCTCTGAGGCTATTGTATACACATGGTACACAAACACACATGCAGGTAGACACTTATATACATGAAATAAAAACAAATCTTCCCTCAAAAGAATAGATACATACAAATAATTAAAAGTATGTAATATGTATTCAGCTAAAACAAAACTGTTATTAAAATTCAAGTTTTGTTTTAAAATTAACCTCATTCTAAAAAACGGTCACTAAAGTAATGAAGTGGACTAAAAATAAACTGAATATTAAAAATTACAGTCTGAGAAGAAAGGCATATGGCTTAAAAGTAGAAACAGTAGGCACAGGGTCATAGCTCATTTGGTAGAGAGCTTGCCTTGCATGCAGGAAGCCCTGGGTTCAATCCCCATGACCCTATAAACCTGCTTCAGTGACAAATGCCTGTAATTCTGGCATTTGCACAAATGCCAGGGATGGGGCATGATGATCAGAAATTGAAGTCATCCACAGCTAAATATCAAGTTCCAGGCTTGTCTGAGACACAGGGAATCTACCTTTAAAAAAAATCAATTTCAGTGAATGTAATTTAAATTTAAGTGACATAAATCATTAATATTGTCCCATATAGCTAAGAAGTCTGTCTTTACCTCAGAATGGTCTTTCTCTATATCTATAAGTTTATGTTTATTCAATGAGAAAATAAAAAACTGTTCAAAATTGTAACAAATGGTCCATCCTGTTTATGCACAAATCTTTCAAAATTGATTCCAGTAGTTCCTTTATCCATGGTTTAAGTTCTCTCAGGTGAACTTTAATCAGAAAAAAAAATCTTAGAAATTTCCAGAAGTAAATAATTAACACCTTTTAATCTGCCTTCAATACCACAATAGACCATGTGCCATCCTCCCTAAGATGCAGGTGACCAGCTTGTGAGTCACTTGGTTTCCTGATGAATGAACCCAAATAATCTGTACTGTACAATAATGATGTTGGAAATTTATATACAAGAAAAATCAGTTGTAACTATTGTTCTGTTAAATAAAAATGGGAATAATCTAGACTTGATAGAAGATGAAAGAATTCTTATGCCTACATTTTAAGCCTTACAATTATACAAAATAATAAAGTATCTAATACTGAATATATGTATCTCCTACACATGTTCAGTACTAGTTGATACTTTGTGCATCCACCAGGCATTTCAGAATGCATGTCCTACCTAGACTGAGAAATGGCACATGTAGCTGCATAGTCATGGCAGTACCTGGCATAGCTATCATGCTTGAAATGAGAGAACTTTAACAAAACTTTCAAAGGATACAGTCTGCTATCATTAGCAACAGCGGTCACATTGCAGACTAGATCCCATGAACTCATTCCTCCTAACTGTGAATATATATCCTCAAAGAGCATGTTCTCGTAAATACTATGTGTTAGATCTTTTAACTTTCATTTTTTTTTTATTTTCAAGGATTCATACATGATTACTATTACTTCCCTCATTTTCTTTTTTTTTTAATTTTTAAAATATTTTTATTAATTCATTCATATTACATCTCAATTGTTATCCCATCCCTTGTATCCTCCCATTCCTCCCTCCCTCCCACTTTCACGTTATTCTCCTCCCCTATGACTGTGACTGAGGGCGACTTTTTCCCCTTGTATATGATCATAGGTTATCAAGTCTCTTCTTGGTAGCCTGCTATCCTTCCTCTGAGTGCCATCGGGGCCCCCATGAAGGGGACATGGTCAAATATGGGGCACCAGAGTTAGTGTGACTCAGTCCCCACTCTCTACTCAACTGTGGAGAATGTCTGGTCCATTGACTAGATCTGGGTAGGGGTTCAATATTTACCACACATATTGTTCTTGGTTGATGCCATAGTTTGAGCAGAACCACATAACCATCTTACCAAAAGCAATTTATAGATTCAATGTAATCCCTATCAAAATACCTACACAATTTTTAAGACATTGAAAGATCAATTCTCTACTTTGTATGGAATAACAAAAATCACAGAATAGCTAAAACAATCTTATACAATAAAAGGTCCTCAGGAGGAATCTCCATACCCTATCTCAAGCTGTACTGTAGATCAATAGTAATTAAAACAACATGGGACTGGCACAGCAATAGGCTGGTTAATCAATGGAATCGAATCAAAGACTCAGAAATCAATCCACACATATAGTCACTTGACTTTTGATGAAAAAGCCAAATCTATTCAATGGAAAAAGGATAGCATCTTCAACAAATGGTGCTGGTCTAACTGGATTTCTACGTGTAGAAAAATGCAGTTGGATCCATACTTGTCACCATGCACAAAACTCAAGTTCATGTGGATTAAAGACCTCAACATAAAACCAGAAACACTAAATCGGTTAGAAGAAAAAGTGGGGAAGAGTATGGAATACATTGGCACAGGAGACAAATTCCTGAACAAAACACCAACAGCCCAGGTCTTAAGGTCAACAATTAATAAATGGGACTTCATGAGGCTGAGAAGCTTCTGTAAGGCAGGAGACACTGTCAAGAGAACAAAACGACAGCCTACAGACTGGGAAAAGATCTTCACCAACCCTGCATCTGACAAAGGTCTAATATCCAAAATATATAAAGAACTCAAGAAATTAAACACCACCAAACCAAATAACCCAATTGAGAAATGGGGCTCAGAATAAAACAGAGAATTCTCAACAGAGGAATATCGAATGGCTGAGAAACACTTAAAGAAATGTTCAACATCTTTAGTCATCGAAGAAATGTAAATCAAAACAATTCCATCTTACACCCATCAGAATGGCTAAGATCAAAAATTTAAGTGGCACCACATGCTGGCGAGGATGTGGAGAAAGGAACACTCCTTCATTGCTGGTGGGAATGCAAACTAGTACAACCACTTTGGAAATCTATCTGGCGCTATCTCCGAAAACTGGAACTAGGGCTTCCTCAAGACCCAGCTATTCCACTCCTTGGAATATACCCAGAAAATGCTCCAGCACACCATGAGGACATATGCTCAACTATGTTCATAGCAGCCTTATTCATAATAGCCAGAACATGGAAACAGCCTAAGTGTCCCTCAGTAGAAAAATGGATAAAGAAACTGTGGTACATTTACACTATGGAATACTACTCAGCTATTAAAAACAAGGAATTCCCAAAATTTGTGGACAAATAGATTGAACTAGAAATGATCATAATGAGTGAGTTAAGCCAGAACCGGTAAGACTCAAATGGTATATACTCACTAATAATTGGACACTAGCCCAAGGGGCAAGCCCCGTGAAAGTCTTCACTTAACAAGAAATTGGGAAAGATGTGAGGATATCCTATTGGGACTCTGAGAGAAGTATGGGACAATGGGGAGATAGGAGGATCCAGAGGGTCTTTGAAACCTACAGAAAGAATATTATGATGGGCATGTTCGAAGCCAGCCCGGAGTCATTCAAGGCTAAAAGAGTCTACTGGCTATGGAAAGATTCTGATGCCCAGTTCCAAAGCTAACTTCCTCCTTTCAGCCCCGGCAGATGTTGTTTAGCAGGTTAGCTAACTTTCCCCTTTCAGCCCCTGCAGATGTTATTTAGCAGGTGAGCTCAGGACTTTCCGAGATATAGTTAGCTAAGATAAGATAGAAACTGTTCCGAGATAAACCACAGGATGTTCCCATGATGGTATTATCTAGAGACATTCTTGGGCCCCTCCTACTGCTTAGTTCCTGCCTCCACCCCATATAAGCTTCTGCTTTTGATTCAATAAACGGACCTTGACAGGAACGCTACTTGGTCTCGCCTCTTTCTTTCCCGTCCCATCCCTCAGGTATGGCTCCCCTCGTGACCCTGTAATTACTGGTCCTGCTGGATGGGACATGAGCACATATGGCCCAGGGGTTCTGCTCAAACTATTTCCCTCATTTTCACACCTTCCCCTTCCCCATCCAATTCCTCAAAGACATCTCACCACTCCATTTCAAATAAATGACCCCCCCCTTTAATTGCCTTTGCTACACATATGTGAAGGGTCTTGCTCTTTTACATGTATGGGTAGGGCTAATAAGTTGGGATTGGATAACCCCTCAGGATGTTGTACTAGGAGAAAACTAATTACCCCTTCTTAGCTGCCATTGACTGCCTGTAACTTTTTGTTCGGGTATGGGACCATGAAACATTTCTCCTGCCCATGCTGGCATGCCAGAGGGTATTGTTGTTACCAAAGTCTTGTAGGACAAATATACTGTTGCTATTCCGTAGGTACAGCTTCATACCTAGAAGACTCTATCTGGCAGTAGGTATTCTGGTCCTCTAACTCTTCAATCTTTCCTCCTTTTCTTCTGCAATATCCCCTGGGTTTGGGCATATTAGTTATGGATTTGTCTACTGGGGCTGATTCGGGTCATTCAGAATGCTGAGCCCTTCAAACTGTAGCCATAGGCATTGGTGGAGATCCTCAGAGAAATACCCCACTGCATAGCCGATCTACCCAATCAAAGCATGTGCTTTACTTTCCATGCTGTACTAATTTGAACAGTCAAAACACTTGTCAGAATTTCTTGGAGAATATTTTTACCAAGAATGCAAATTTGTAAGAGAAATCCTTCTTCCTCCTTAAACACTGAATATCTAAATGTTAATTTTTTACATGCTACCTACAATATAGATTATTACAACATTCTGAAATAACAATCATCTCAAGTAAAATGTTGTAGTTTATCATTATGTGGAGATGGCATAAAGTGAGAACTAATTCTATTTATCAAGAATTTGGGTGCTTTAAGGAGAAAGTTTTAAGAGTTCAATAAGCCTTGCCTATTATAACACACAAACACATTATTTTATGAGTAATAACTGGAATTTTTGTTCAGTTTATTCTTCAAAATTATGGAAAACTCAGGGAAAATGCCATAATTTCCTCATGAATTATATCTTTTCTATTCCAAGTTAAGTGTTGATTACCATTAATAAATTGATATATAAAAAAGGAATCCTTTTTAAAAGGTGAAATATGCCATCTATATTCTAGAATCATACAGGATATTCTAACCATTAATGATATTCCTTGAGTATTTATACAAACACTTAAATGACATTCTCATTCAAACTTTTAAAATGAGCAGTTACTATTGCCTGTTCTGCACCTAATTTGCTTTCTAATCTACAGGCCTATGTCTGCTGTTTGTCCTGGTTCTATCTCACATAAGCAAATCCACTGTGTCCATTAATATGTATGCTCTGGCTCTGAGATTCCTGATGCCCCCAATTTCTAACCATCCTTGGTAACACTAGAATCATCCCAAAACTATGACAATCCAACTTTAGTCATGCATGAACAGTTAGCATTCTTCCTATAAGTACAGAATTTCAGGATCTGCACCCAGAAAATAACCTATAGAGTATGTTTGGGAATAGATAGCAATCTGTCACTAAATAAAACTCCAGAATCAACAAACATTTTAGATTGCGTAGGTATTTCCTAGACAATTACAGCTCTATGTCTGCAATAGTAGTTTGACCCAAGGAAATAATTCAGACATTGTCCAACCTAGAACCTTCTATAGTAACTACCAGTGAAGGGTATTTTTAGTAGTTAATTTATTGCTTGGAAGAGAATCTTCACAAGGGATTTTGTAGGTTAAATTGGCTTATGGGCGTGACTGTGATGGCCTGCCTTGATTACTTAATTAATGTAGGAAGGCCCATCTTTCTGTGGGTGGCATCATTCTCTGGGTTTGGATCCTTGCCTGGCTAAAAAAAGGAGAAAGCAAGTTGAGCAGTAAAGATGCACGAATTTAGTCTCTGCTCAGAAATGTGGGTGTGACTACCTGTTTCAAGTCCTTCCCTCATTGACTTCTGCATGAAAATTGTCTATACTGAAACTCTGAAAATGGTGTTGTCCTAATTAGGGTGTTATTGCTATAAAGAAACACCATGACTGTGACAACTCTTATAATGAAAAACATTTAGTTGAAACTGACTTACAGTTTCAGAAGTTTAGTTTATTATCATCATGGCAGGAATCACGGTAGCATGCAGACAGGCATGGTGTTAGAGGAGCCCAAAGTTCTACATCTTGATTTGAAGGCAGCAGCAGGAGATTGCGCCACACTGGGCATAACTTGAGCATGTATGAGAACTCAAATTCCACCCCAGAAGTGACACATTTTTTTCCAACAAGGCTACACCTCCTAAGAATATCACTCACTATGAGACAAGTATCCAAACACATGAGTCGTATGGAGGCCATAACTTGTCAAACAATATAGATGCTTTTGTTAGACCTGGAAAGGAAACCAAGGAACACCTAGTCACCAATGAAATTTAGTCTCAATGTTTTACAGTCTCAAGTGATTCTGCACTATAAATGGGGCATATCTTCCTTGTTTGTAGCGTACATCTTCATCTCTCCCCTGCTTCTCACTGTTCGTCATGTTTAGAAGACTACTTTTTTAATTGTAGCCTGTTGCAATCTAGAAGAATTCCCTTGCTCTTTTACCCAATTTAGAGAACTGTGTTTTAGGCTAAAAGGTCACTCCATTACCTTGTCCAAGATGCCAACAGGAGACTCAAGCCTTTTTTGTATATTTGTACTAGATTGTATTATCAATATTTACTTGTATGCCCCATACAGGATAAAACATTGGAAATGCTAAGCCCATTTGTACATATTTTTATTGCCAAGATCAACAAAATATCTGTCATAGATTCTGGTCTTAATCAATATTTGGTCAGCTAATTTTATCT